>NC_133461.1:107048559-107348559 GCF_048565385.1 Saimiri boliviensis | reverse complement strand
TACTAAAAATACAAAAATTAGCTGTGCATGGTGGCACGTGCCTGTAGTCTCAGGTACTTAGGAGGCTGAGGCAGGAGAACCACCTGAACCCGGGAGGCGGAGGTTGCAGTGAGCCAAGATCATGGCACCGCACTCCAGCCTGGGTGACAGAGGGAGACTCCATCTACAAAAACAACCAACCGAACAAACAAACCTAACAACTAAGATTGATCCCTTTTTCTTCACCGTTGTTAGAAGTTCTAGGGGTAAGAGGGGAAGACAGAGATCTCACAGTTTTCTGTTTGGAAAGGAGCTGTGCTGGTTGCTTCATAAGCGCCATTTCGTCATTGGTCTAACAGTGATCACCCCGTGAACCTTTACAGCCTGAGAAACACCTGTGCCTTGATCCCCCGGAATTCCATGGATGAGGTTTCTGCCCTTGTGAAGTATCCAAGGTCACCAGATGAAAGCAAGATCTCTAGAGAGGATTTTATGGCTTGGGCATAATTACTGCAAAACTATCGGCAAAAGCAAGCTCGACCCTCCTCAAGGCGCAGCGTGTGTTTGCCTTTGGGGTGAACCAGGTGAGGCAGTATTGCGGAGGTAGGTCGGGGTACAGGTGCCGCCCTTCTGCCCTGGCCCCAGTCAACAGCGAACCCCTGACTACTCGGGATGGCTCCATCCTCTCTGGAGGGACCTGGGAGACTCAGCCTGAGAAACCGCAAAAGCCAAAAGGAGGCTCCTAGCACATGGGCGAGACAGCTCACGTCCACTGCCTTTGTGGATCCGCATGGGAATTCCATGGCCTGGCCAGACCAACGAACAATATCTGTGCTTTGCAGAAAACTGAGTCTCAGAAAGATTAGGTCATTTATCTTTTGACACAGAATTAGCTGGAAAAAGAGCCTGGAAGAGAACCCAGGTCTCACATCCCGCTTCACTTTTCTCAATTCTTTGCTTTGCCCTCAAAGGCACAGTGAGCCAAAAAAGTTCATTTCTTCAGACTTGGCCAAACTTTAGGGATAAGAAAAAAAGAAGAAGAAGAAAGAGCAAATCTTCCTTCTTTTGTCTCAATGCTCTATCTTTTAAAGTAACTTAAGGACGAAATATTACTTTGAATCCAACACTTTAGGGTCTGAGTGATATCCTTAATTGGTCTCAGTGGTTTGTTTGTTTTTTTGTTTGTGTTCTCTTATTTCAGTTTCAAGGACACACTAAGAACAAAAATCCATACTGTTTATTCCCTTCCCAATGTCATCCTCCCCTTCTTTCCCTTCTCCCAACCCCAGCCTTGCTGATTTGTGAACAAATCAGAAAAATCCCCAATGGGTTGAAAACCTGTCCAGGGTTCACTCCAGCTGGAAAGAATTGTGTTCCACCAAGATTCAGACCCCATTTATAATGGAAACCCTGACGGGCAATGTTGTAATTATGGTCGTGCCATAATGAATGTATCTGTGCGGTCAAGTGGATTTTTCCATGGTATTTTTCCATGGAAGATTTCCTCCCTGAGAGATGTTAACTGAAAATCTGGATGAGAGCTTTGACTTTAGAGCAGGATCCCTCCTGGCATTGCTGTAGCCTGAAGTTAACCATTATATTCGCTTTGCTGGTCATGATTAGCAAGGGGGATATTAGTCAGATTGATATTTTGCAGGATTGATGGCAGTTGGGGGTTGGGGCGTGGGGGTGTAGCAGCTACCTTCAGTAAACTTGTAGTGTCTTTCTGATTTTTTTAAACCAGGAAGTATTGTCTTTTTTTTTTTTTGCTTTTCCTGACATGATGACTGATATTCAAGTAGAAAGGCTGAATAGGGCTAACTGGTTTTAAGGTGACTAACCATCCCAATTGGCCTGGGACTATCCAGTTTGGCCACTAAAATCTCATATGCCAGGAAATCCCTGAGTCCTGGGGAAGGCAGCAGAGTTGGCCATCCCAGGTAATATGGAAAAAGAGAACCAAATTTAGGAGGTGAGCCAAGTATTAGGCTGGTGCAAAAGTCACTGTGGTCTTTGCCGTTATCACAGTCTGTGTTAAAGAGAGCAAGCCGACTTGAGTTTGCAAGTAAAATTTTTTCTTGGTGTTTCAAAAAACCTACTCGGTGTCAGCAGCATTTAGCTGAGAGCTGACTCGGGAAAGGGCTCAGAAGGAATGTGAGGATCCCATGCTTCGTATGCCAGAATGTCATATGAAAAAACAGACAAGCCGTTGTTCTGCCCAACCAGTTCACGGGATGACCCATCCTCTGGGCATTCAGAGGCGTGAACAGAATGAGACATTTCACGGGTATCAGGCCCTCCCTGGAGGCCGCTGCTGAGGCTTTGGCTCCTCCAAGCCCTCCCTAAGAAGCCCTTGACTTTTCTACCAAAACCCCTTCCCTATGCTGGAAATGAAAGGGCACAGGAGAGAAGGAATCCGCGGGCTGATTTACGGAGCTCAGGCTCCCCCTCCAGGCCCCACACCCCGTCTCACTGGAGGGGCCTTGCCTTCTGGATCGCCTCCTTTTGCGAAGCTCTCAGGTTGCACCGGCTGCCTTTCCAAGTACTGTGAAAACGGCCGACTTTTAGGGACTGAGGGAGGTTAAAAGAAAGGAAAGAATACAGAATCAGAACTAAGGCAAGAATAGGGCAACGGCCAGAAGCACTGGTGGATGAGCTCCACAGCTCTGCAGAGTGGCGGGGGAAATGTCTGTCAATTTCAAAACGTTAACTCAGAGATTTCTACAGACAGACCCGTCAGGACGTGAATGTTGAGTCTATTTGTGGATTAATAAATCCCGAGCCTTCAGGGCATGTCCGTAATCCATTTCTGGATCTGGGCCTTTGGTGTGTGCGAGCCCTCTGCTGCTGCAGCACCTGTTGCTGTAAGTTCCAGGGGCATGAGATGGAGGAAAAGGGCAGGCGTGGAGCTGCTGACCTGCCGTGACAGAAACCTGTCCCGTCTCACACACCTCCACAGAAGGAGCGTGCTTCCTACATCATGGAAGCTGGGCTTGCTGAAGTCATGAATGAGGCAGGATGGCAGAATACTGAGGCTTTACACTCGCCCTCGGGGAACTTCCCACCCCTGCCTCCAGCCTGGCCACTGCCCTGAAGCCTGGGATGTGAGCAGAGGTGACGGGAGAGACAGCCCCCTTAGATGCCAGGCAGACCCCAGTGCAAAATGCATGCTTGCTGTTTTATGCCCATGAGCTTTTATGCTGTTTAATGTGCTGTTTATGTTGTTAATAGCTCCATTGCCCCTGACCTTCCTGCGGGCCTGTGAGGAGCACTCGGCTGTCTGCCCTGGACAGATGGCTCCCAGTTGTGTGACCTTGGGCTTCTGTGATAGACACGGCTGTTTCCAGTTTCGGGACGTCAGTGTGCGCTGTGGACACATGCAGCTGGTCTCTGTGAGGTCCTCTCTGTGCTAAGGACGGGATGGGCTGTGCGCTGTGGACACATGCAGCTGGTCTATGTGAGGTCTGCTCTGCGCTAAGGACGGGATGGGCTGTGCGCTGTGGACACATGCCGCTGGTCTCTGTGAGGTCCTCTCTGTGCTAAGGACGGGATGGGCTGTGCGCTGTGGACACATGCAGCTGGTCTATGTGAGGTCCTCTCTGTGCTAAGGAAGGGATGGGTTGAAATACAAACTTGGGACCAGACATAGCTGGAGGATGAGGGACCCGCCGCTGGGACTTGGGAAAAGCTACTGTTTTGGTTGTGATCCAATAGATAATATTTAGCCTAACAAATGTCTACAAAGCCACCAATATTCTGACAAAGAAAAGAGCAGTCCCTGACCTCTGGGACCTGGTCTGGTGCTTACAGGCTGGCCCTGGTGTTCTCCTGTTGGATATAAAGCCTCTCACAGGACACCAGCCTCAGCCACGGCCAGGGTAGACCATGACACAGCAAGACCAAAGGTCCCCATGCAACCACAAAACACCAAGCTCCCCCTTTCCCGCTAAATGGGTAATGGCTGCTGCTCTACCCATGGCAGCTTTATGCTTGCTTGAGTCTCTCCCTACAGATGCAACTGACTGCAATACGCAGTCACAGCACCGCCCCCCGCCCCGAGGGGGTCCTGCTTCCCTGCCCCTCGCAGACTCAGCCCGCAAAGCCCGAATCCTCTAAGTCCTTTCCAACCTCTTTTATCTCCAAGCTTTGTTCCCACCCTCCATGCGATGTGAGACACCATCTAGGATTTCAGCCCATCCAGCAAGAAGGGAGCAAACGTCCATGCCTCTTGCACGCGCCTTCATTCCTCCGCTTGAAAGCATTCTTTGTGGCTAGGTATTTCCATCATTTCTTTAACCTTTCCTTTGTAGCCGATCAAGGAAGTCCCATCATAAACCATCAAAGAGAAAGGCACACAGAGGGCGGGATGCTGTTTTGGGGATGGGTGGTTTTGTTTTGTGTTGTTTGTTGAGACAGGGCCTCGCTCTGTCACCCAGGCTGGAATGCAGTGGAACAAGTATGGCTCACTGCAGCCTCAACCTCAGGGCTTAAGCAATCCTCTTGCCTCAGCCTCTTGAGTAGCTGGGACTACAGGCAGGTGGGCACCATGCCTGCCTACTTTTTTTATATTCTTTTTTTTTTTTTTTTTTTTTTTGGAGAGTCAGATTCTTGCCATGTTGCCCAGGCTGGTCTCCAACTCCTGACTAAGCTCAAGCAATCTGCCCACCTCAGCCTCCGGACACTGAGGGCCCCATGGTCTCCCATGACATGCACCCTTCTTTGCTGAGAAGAGTCATAAACCCAACTGGTTCAGTTACAGGGGGCTCCTAGTGGTCTCTGTCTGAAGGGCATTAGCACAGCTGGCACCAGATGTCACAGTCATATGCCAGGGGCCCAGCCACAAAGATCCAGATGGGGGCTAGTGAGCTCCAATGCACCACCCAGTCCCTTCTCCCCAAGACAGCAGTGAGCATTCAGTCCTGAGAGCTGGTGGCAAGGAGAAGGCCCTTCTGTCCCCACTGAAGTCCTCTGTGTCCTCCCATGGGCAGAGGCATGAGATCTCCTGGAGTGAAGCATCATGGGCACCCAAGGCTGGTTATTTTGGATAACTGTAAAACCTGACCCGTAGAGGCTCCACGAGGGCAGGGAGCCGACGTGCTCATCTTCAGGTCTCTCCCAATGCACTGGTTTTCCTTCTCTGCTTCCTCCTTTCTTAAGAATAGAAAATGGGCTGGGCAGAGTGGCTCACATCTATAATCCCAGCACATTGGGAGGCTGGGGAGTGTGGATCACCTGAAGTCAGGAGTTCAAGACCAGCCTGGCCAACATGGTGAAATGCCATCTCTACTAAAATAAATACACAAATAAATAAATAGCCAGGTATGGTAGCGGGTGCCTGTCATCCCAGCTACTCAGGAGGCTAAGGCAAGAGAATCACTTGAACCCAGGAGGTGGAAGTTTTAGTGAGCCCAGATCCTGTCACTATACTCCATTCTGGGCAACAAGAGCAAAACTCCATGTGAAAAAAAAAATAATAATAATAATGGAAAACATCCTGGAACAGACCTGACAGTCACCACCTCCTCCTCATTGCCCATGCCCAGCCATTAGAGCCCAGGTCAGGGCCTGGAAAGTCACTTTCAGCTGTGTCTTCTAGTCCTCCACGTTTCCTCTTAGTCATTTCACTAAGGGGCTGTTCTGGCTTCATGCGCTCGTCCCCGGGGACAGCTACTTGTCCACCTCTGAGTGACTCTGTCTTAAAGATCCTCCTGGAACCCTAAGGAGTTTCTTCATGGCTCATAAGAAACTGCAGGAAGAAAATAGAATCTCTCCTGTCCAGAGCAGCGCTGGGTCCCTGAAGATGACAGTCACGTCCTTCTTGTTAAGCCAGCCTGGTGAGGGTTCCTACAGCCGTCTCGGAGCACCTGCTTCTCCCACTGACGCCACGGGCGCCTGCGCAGCTCTTCTGTGGAGCTCTGTGATCCTAATGACTAGCATTCGGTAGGTGCTCAGCAAGCATTTTTGAATTAAGTGTCCATTTATTAGTCTTCTCTAATAAATATAGCTTATATTTTCTGATCCTTTTCACCACCGGGCAATACGCTTTTTGGAGGCATGAAGTGAAGAGGCCATTTGAGAAGCCCATGTTGGTCCATGACGCCTTAAACAGCAAGGGCATGCCTTGATTTCTGTATTCTCAGTGCCTGTCACATTCAACTAGTATTCCTTAAACGAATGAATGAATGAAGCGGACTTCCAGCTTTCCAGGCTATTCAAGGGCTAGGAAGTTTGAAAAGAATGGAGCAAATTCCCCATATCCCACCCTTACTTTTCCCCCATAAGACAAATGCTGTTGAACCAGGATATGCACTCAAGCTGAAATTTAGGTGTATAGCCCGGCTCTTGAGTTAAGTCATCCTGTTGAATGCCCCAACGCCTCCTTTTGCTGGACGCTATGTTGGGCCTTAAAGTTAGCCCAGAGTGAGGACTGCAACCCTAATTAGCCTTCAGGGAAGCAGGGCTTCACGTTTAGGAAGAGGTCACCACAGGGCAAAAGGCAGTGGAGTACAACCCAGGGGCAGAGGGCAGATTGGGGAGGGCCCAGGAAGATGCCAAGAGGTGACGCTTGAGTGGAGGCTTGGAGGGCAAATGGGGAGGGCCAGTGAGGATTCATGGAAGAGGACCCTGCTCTCACATGGCTGGGCGAGAGACTGCGTGGAGGAGGGACGGAGGTGCTGGAATAGCACAGTGAATATAACTAGGAATGATTTTGTTCTGTTAACAAACTCCCCCTTTATATATATATATTTTTGAGATAGAGTCTTGCTCTGTCGCCTGGGCTGGAGTGCAGTGGTGCGATCTCAGCTCACCGCAACCTCTACCTCCTAGTTCAAGTGATTCTCGTGCCTCAGCCTCTTGAGAAGCTGGGATTACAGGTGTGTACCACCACCCCGTGCTAATTTTTGTATTTTTAGTAGCGATGGGGGTCTCACTACATTGCCCAGGCTGGTGTTGAACTTCTAGCCTCAAGTGATCTTTTCATCTCAGCTTCTCAAAGTGTTGGGATTATGGGTGTGTGCGCCTACATCTGACCCAAACTCTCATTATCTTTATGTTGTATCAAAGGTTTGTAGCCACTTGTCTACTATCCCCGATTGGTTTATGTGGCTGTCCAGGAGGATGCTGATGGTCTGAGAGCTTATTGCAGAAAGCGTCTGCACATGCCCTTAGTACCTGTCAGGCTGAGCTAAGTTATTCTACTCTTCCTTTTTTGGGCTCTAATATTGTTCCCTAATCCAGAGTGTTTGCAGAGGATAAAAACTACCCATCCTGGCCGGGCGCAGTGGCTCAAGCCTGTAATCCCAGCACTTTGGGAGGCCGAGGCGGGTGGATCACGAGGTCAAGAGATCGAGACCATCCCGGTCAACATGGTGAAACCCCGTCTCTACTGAAAATACAAAAAATTAGCTGGGCATGGTGGCGCGTGTCTGTAATCCCAGCTACTCAGGCGGCTGAGGCAGGAGAATTGCCTGAACCCGGGAGGCGGAGGTTGTGGTGAGCCGAGATCGCGCCATTGCACTCCAGCCTGGAAAACAAGAGCGAAACTCCGTCTCAAAAACAAAACAAAACAAAACAAAAACAAAAACAAAAACAAACAAACAAAAAAACTACCCATCCTGGGTGGGCATGGTGGCTCACTTCTGTAATCCCAGCACTTTGGGAGGCTGAGGTGGGCAGATTGTTTGAACTTAATCAGGAGTTGGAGACCAGCCTGGGCAATGTGGCAAGAACCCGACTCTACAAAAAAAAAAAAAAAAAAAAACTAGGCAGGCATGGTGCCCACCTGCCTGTAGTCCCAGCTACTCAAGAGGCTGAGGCAAGAGGATTGCTTAAGCCCTGGAGGTTGAGGCTGCAGTGAGCCATGCTTGTTCCACTGCATTCCAGCCTGGGTGACAGAGCGAGGCCCTGTCTCAAGAAACAAACAAATTAAATGAAACAAAACAAAACCAGCCATCCCCAAATAGCATCCCGCCCTCTGTGTGCCTTTCTCTTTGATGGTTTATGATTGGACTTCCTTGATCGGCTACAAAGGAAAGGTTAAAGAAATGATGGAAATACCTAGCCACAAAGAACGCTTTCAAGTGGAGGAATCAGAGAGGAGGAGGAATGGACGTTTGCTCCCTTCTTGCTGGATGGGCTGAAATCCCAGATGGTGTCTCACATCGCATGGAGGGCGGGAACAAAGCTTGGAGGTACAGGAGATGGGGAGTAACAGCAGCAGTGGGAGCTGGAAGAGAACTGCTGGCCGGCCAGCCTGCGACAAGGGGAGGTGCACATTTCACAGAAAAATATGCATGCAGCTGGCCAGCAGGATGCTGATGGTCTGAGAGCGTGTCGCAGAAAATGTCACACATGCCCTTAGCGTGAGTGAGGCTGAGCTACGTGATTCTACTCTTCCTTTTTAAGGGATCTAATATTGTCCCTAACCAAAAGATATGGGAATCTTAGAATGACATGCGCACTTTGAGTTATGTTGGTCATTGCAAGCCACAGCCCTCATCCACTCCTGGAAAGCATTCACATTCTCTTACCGTGAGATTTCATAACATAATGCAGTTAGAATGTATTAAAACGAGATTAATAACCACTAAATGTGAGGCAAGACTAATTGTAACAAGAACTCCGAATAAAATAGGAATCTACGTTTTACCTCTGTGTGTCCTAGAAGCCACAGCAAAAAGGTAAAATAGGGGACCCTATAGTTCACAAAAGGCAGCAGGCAGTTTTGCCTGGAATCTCCTTCTCCTCCTCCACAGTGTCTTAGAGTCTCTCCGATGTACGTGTGGGGTCTGTGATGTTTACAGCGGGTTTGAGAAATCATCCAGCCCTGTTTCCTCATTTTTCAGGGATGCAGATAGAGATTCAGAGGGGACAGCGATGTGCCCAAGGACACGCGTGTCGGCAGAAGTGGGATTTCTCCTCCCACTGCACCAAATGCCAGCTTGATTCATCAGCCTGTTGTCTTATGCCCCCATGACTGTGGTCAGATGAAAAAACTCTGCTCGTGCTTCACCTTTTCTCTGCAGCTGTCATCCGTTTGGATAGACTCAGACTTAGGGGTGGACGTGAGGCAGGGCTCATGAGCCGTCCTCAGCTGTGGCAACGACATCCATGCACCAACAGCTGCATGGTGACTTAGGTCCCTTGTGGGCTCCTGCTGCTCCTCCAGCTCTGAGATGCTGAGGGCTCTTCCAGGGAAGCCTGCATGGGCGCAGAAGCCTCTGCGTGGGCCTGTGCCTAGGATGGGGCTGATGTCGGCCATGGTGACCGGGAAGGGCTTGGCCACCGGCTGGGGCGAGGCAGGCTGGGGAGGGCTGCTCTTTCCCAATCTCCTTCCAGAGTGGGGCGTCTGCAGAGTGACTGGACTGCCTTCTTCTTGTGAGGATGTGGCCGCTTCTGCAGTGGCACTGAAGTACAATGTGGAGCTCTGCTGTCCTTCCCCTCCTCTTGGCTGCCCACCCGTCCCCTTCCCCTCGGTCCCAGAAACAGCACCAGCTCCTTCCTTTGGGGTGCCCTCCTCCTGTGTGGCTGCTGGGTTCTGGGTGGGCACTTCGTCCTGCTGATCGCTGGCAAAAGATACGTAATGTGAGGTTTCCAATGGGTCGGCCTCTGCTTTAGAGACACCTTCAAACACGGAGCCTTTCTCTAACGTCGAGGGGTCACGGGAGGAGGATGGCAGCTCTTGCTGGGGAGACAGGGCCTTCCTCTGCAGGTCGCCCTGCTGACTCAGCCCCCACGCAGGCGGACAGGAGACAGGACTGTCATCTCCAAAGGCGGCATTGATCTTAGACATATTTCCTGTTTTCAGGGCAAGTTTCACCCACAGCCAGTGGTGATGACTGAGGAAGGAGTCCTCCACAGCAACTTGGGTCCCCAGCCCTGCCTCTGGGGGGAGCTGCTCAGCGGTGGGGGGCTTCCCCAAAATAGCTAGCTCATAACTTGCCCCTTGGCATGAGCCTGAGCTCTCTGTTCTCTTCCCAGCTAGAGCCACTGCCCGGGGAGAAGCTCCTGTCTCGGTTTTATCACCTCCTGCAATGCTGCAGGACTTCCTTCTGCAGCCCTGCCAGATGTCTGTGGCTTTTGGATGCAGCAGGCTATAATAAATTACCAGTGAGACACTGCCTGAAAAGGAACAAAAAGACCTTAAGGTTATGTTCTTTGAAGTCTGCATCCTCCCTGTGGTTTGCTGTTTCAGGTTCTGGCCATTTTGTGTAGAGCAAGATAATCTGGGGTCCAAAATAGGACTCTTGTTGGAGCCTCAGAACTGGATATTTTTTGGGAAATTTAAGTAGGTTCCAGCTTCTCTAAGCTGTAAATGTTTCTAGACTTAAACATGAATAAGAAGGCTTAAATCCTATGCTTTTGTCTGGAGAGTAGCTCCCGTTGAATAATCTCTGCGTGTGTGTTAGTGTGCATTCGTGTATGTGAGTGTGTGCACGAGTGTGCATTCGTGCATGTGTGTGTACACACAGATACATGTTTGGTAGAAATATGCATTCTACTTTGGAGTACCTGGATCACATGCTCCAAATTCAACCGTCAATACAGTGGCTGATGGGTTACAAAGCCGGGGGAAGGGAGTAAGAAATAGCCTCAGAAACAAGTAAGACATAAACAGAGGTTAATCAGATTCATCCAAAACCCCATTTCAAGGAATTTCCATGAAGAACAACAACACTTCCTTTGTACATAAACATCTTAATCACATTGTTGTCAGTTTAATTCATTTTGATCAGAAGTGTTGACTGCTGCAATAATTTCTTTACCAGAGCCTTCCAGTAAGCCTCCCACGTTATTTCCAGTTTCCTGTTGTACTGGATCAAGTGCCTGCTTTCTGGGTGCTCATTATAAACATCACGAAATCTGAAGTAATGCCCGAGAGGGCCAGGAGATTGCAGCGCAATGAAGCTGGAAAGACACCCGCTGAAGGACACCCCCACCCCTGAAGCCTCTCTTGTGTCTTGGGGGACCAGGAGGCCCAGGTCAAGCAGCTGGTTAGTGGCCAGGCTCAAACCTGGGAAAGGGAGATGGGATTTCCATGTTCAGTGCCATCTCTGCTGTGGGCCCTACTCAGACAATTTTTGCACGGTTTTGAATTCTCACAACTGCCTGGTGATGGATGTATTGTCACCCTTCTTTTACAAGGAGACACCCAAGGCCAGGAAAGATGAACAAAGGCCCCTGATCACAGAAGTCCTGGGAACCCTTATTCAGCGAACACAGGCTTTCCAGAGGCCATGTCATTTGGGGGTTCCGGGTGGCATCCCCAGGCTGGCACGCAGTTGGTACTCAATGAATGTTGGTCACAGGATAGAAGGAAAAGGGGAGGAGCCTGGATGCCAGCTTGTGCTCTTTGGACTATCATTTGTGTTGGATCTTCCCACCGAGGATTCCCAAGGGTCACCTGGGAGCCAGGGGTTTGACAGCTCCATCAGAGGCCAGAGGAGGATGGGCAGACCTGGTTGTAAGCTGGCGGCCGCCTGGGTGCTCGGTGCTGCCCGTGGCTCTGGGTTTCCTGCTCACTGCCCTCCTGCTGTGCTGCGAGCCAGCATTCGGCTGTGAAAACGCCTTCTCACTGGAAGGAAACCAGGTGTCCGCTCCCAGGAGTGTGACAGGTTTTCGAAGTGGTGTGGGACATCTTTTCTGACTTAGTGTTAAAATCCGGAAAGGAGATGAGGGTACATGTTTCCCTCCCACCACACTGTGTCCCCCGGGACTCAGCTATACCTCCCCTGAACTGGAAAATCTGGATTAGTTGTTAGAGCTCCTGGCTGGCAAGGCCCCTTCATTCCAGTATCACATGGCCCCTCTCTGAAGGAAGGATTGCTTGAAATGTGCCAGGAACACCCAGACCACCATGCAGTGTGGTGAGGGTGGTGCGTCTCACCTGGGCAGCCCGATGTCCTCAGTTTCCCAGCCATTTATCCACATATGCAGCTTAGAAATCAGTGATCTGCTATTCAAATGATTATTTTAAAAAGGACAAACCGATGGTGAAACAAGCCGTGGTCTGTCCAAACCATGGAATATGCCTCATCCATAAAAAGCAAGGAGCTGAGCTGAGCACGGTGGCTCATGCCTGTAATCCCAGCACTTTGAGAGGCTGAGGCAGGCGGATCACTAGGTCAGGAGACCAAGACCATCCTGGCTAACATGATGAAACCCCATCTCTACCAAAAATACAAAAAATTAGCTGGGCGTGGTGGCATGCACCTATTGTCCCAGCTACTTGGGAGGCTGAGGCAGGAGAATTACTTGAATCCAGGAGGCAGAGGTAGCAGTGGGCCCACTGTTCTGGGAGATCAGACTGGTGACTGCACCTTTCAAGAGCGGGGTGGAATCCCTGCAGACCTCATGCCAATCTGGGAAGCGAGGTCATCACCGTGGGCACAGCACAGCCTTGGGGCCATGCATTCATAAAACATGGCTGATGACAGCTGCCAGGCCTGTGCTGAGGCCTGCATTGGAGCCGGGCTTGAGTCTCAGCTCTATCTGTCACAAACCATCAGATCTTCTGGGGACTCGACCTCCTCTGTGCCTCACCTTCCTCTCTTCCACTGCGAGGGCACCAACCTCCCAGGGTGCTTGCCTATGGGCTGCAGGTGCCATGTCAGGAGGTTTCAAGGAGCTCCCTGAGGTGGGAGGGCAGAGTGAAGTCACATCCCGAACCCTGCAGGAGCTCCGGGGAGGATGGGGGCTTTGAGGTCGAGCGGGGCAGCCCGTTTTGTGTGAGGTTCCAAGCACAGCTCAGCAAGGCAGAAGAGGCTGAGCTCAGTGTCTCATGCTCGATGGGAATGGCTCTGCCACCCACAGTGCAGTGAGCCTGGTTCCCCTGTCTCCAGTGAACCACGTCTGAACTCAGCTTCCTGCCCTTTGAACCCACTGTAAAAAAAAAAATAGGTTGAGGGAGGGGATGTAGGTAAGAAAGCGACATTGGGTCTCACCAATCAGAAATCCAGACAGGACCCCCGCTGTGGTCTGCAGGCTGGTCCACGACGCCCCCTGGAGAAAGTCCGTAGCCAACAGCAACAGGATGATGTTCTCCAACAGCATGACCTGCAGGACCCAGGGGAGAGCCCCACACCTCGCCAGGTGCACCTCACCCAGGGGACGCCCCATCCTGTGAGTGCAGCCGCTCCCCCTCCCCTCCATCCTGGGTGCCCACTGGGAACCCCAGGCTGCTGGGCCTACCCAGGAACAGACCTATGTCCCACTAAGACCTTCTCTGGCAAAGAGAGAGCCTCCCTGTTCTCAGGGTGGTTCATTAAAATGTCTGCAGAATCATAAAGGCCCGGGAAGTATAAGGGCATTCCTCAAATGGCTGGGGACTGTCTTTAGCATCAGTCTGGGTTGAGAGGAGACTTTTATTTCTACTTTGCCTATTTCTCCATCCTCATGCTAACTGCAGGCACGCATTCATGTTATAATTAAAGGTAGCTGCAGAGCTCATGATGCCACTGAATTCCAGGAAGCTAAGGTCACAAATTTTCTAATAACTTTGGGATTTTTTTTTCTTTGCAGCCACCAGGTAAATTCACCTTGCAGCCACCAGGTGACAGCCAGAGATGGGAGCTCGAGGGCTGACAAAGGGGCCTGGCCCGGCGGCCACAGCTGATCAAAATGGCAGATGGTCCAGAAGGCGCATGGCATGCCAGTCTGGGTCACCTCAATAACTTTCCTTTCTGATTTTTAAATATACAAATATATGTCTTCATTAAAATAAGTAAATGAGTTCAATATAATTCAAAGAAGATATATTTAAATACTGTGTATGTTATTTATTTTAATATAACAAATTATATGCTGATTTTCTAAAAGTCTTCAAAAGATTTGCCAGGGTTATTCATGGGCTTCGTTTTCACTCTCAAAAATCCAAATAAAAAGAGAAATAAAAAAGACGATGAGGAGCTGCTTCGTCATCTTACAAATGGCCTGGGCAGGATTTCTGTACCAAATGCCTTGGCCAGTGGCCGGGACAGAAGGCATCTTTCTCTCGCCACTCCTCCGTGGCGTGGTTCTGGTGGTTCAGATTCTTCAGTTTGCCCCAACTCCATCACCTGCTTCTGTCTTTCCTGCCGTTTTTGTGGTTTTGGCCCCATGCCTCCTATCTTCATTCTCGCTCTGAAATCTCTCCTCTGCACCAATGTTGGGGTGACCAATGCTTCACCCAGAGATTGCACCTTCCCATTTCTCCCCCATGCACCTCTAAACAGTCCCACCTTCACTCAGGATCCAGTCCCCACTTCTTTCTCTCTTCCCCTTTTTTCTTTCTTTTTTTTTCTTTTCTCTCTTGCTGCCCTGGCTGGAGTGCAATGGTGCGATCTTGGCTCACCACAACCTCCACCTCCCAGGTTTAAGCAATTCTCCTGCCTTAGCCTCCTGAGTAGTTGGGATTACAGGCATGCACCACCATGCCCAGCTAATTTTGTATTTTTAGTAGAGACAGGGTTTCTCCATGTTGGTTAGGCTGGTCTCGAACTCCCGACTATAATTCCTTTAAGGATTTTTCCTAAACTAAGCTATTCTTCAAGAGCTAGGCATACACCAGTGCATGCATGCACACACACCTACACACACCCCTCCACTTGCTGTATATACTTTAAATGTTAGGATAAAGAAAAGTGCCACTTGCCATGTAGAATGTGAACATCCTATTTCTGGAAGGGCTGTCCCAGAAGCTGAGGTAGCAGAGGATGTAGATGGCCCCCACGAGCAGGTTGAACAGCCTCCAGTGGCAGGTGCTGTCGATGATGTCACTCTGCTGGGCCACGAGCCAGAATGTCATCACCAGCCAGTGGGCACCTGCACAGAGGCCGGGTGCAGACATCAAGATCCACGCAGGGAGATGGGGGAGGGACAAGGACACAGACCAGGGGCTGGAAGCCCTCCTCTCCCACCACATTTGACCCAGCATCCAGGAAGAGCCATCAGAAGACCCAGAAGAGATCTGAGGGCCACAGAAAACCAGCGCAGTTGATCTGTGCATGTATTCTGTTTTATTCACATAAAGTGCATCTGATCTAATTTGAAGATGAGAAAACAGACTAGCTTCAGTAACACTTGCCAAATATTGTATACCTATGCCCTTTTTGTTCCAGAATGTGTTTAAGGGGGCAGTCATAAAACTGCCAATTATTTTCAAATTGAACTGAAAACCTCCACACCCAAAGCAAAGAACTCCGTGGTGCAGCTGTAATTTTTTATTCCCATATTTTAAGATGAATAAAGCATTCTGGATTTCAAGCCGAATTTTTAAAAAAGAATAACAAAACAACTAATCTCTCTTTAGGAGCACAGTTTTTTTTTTTTTTTTTTGTCTTTTTCAAAAAAAATTTCTTTCCTGCCAATAACTGTATTTAATGTTTGCTCCAGGCCCAAGGGCCAAATATTTCTTAATGTGTTCAATTCTCTTGAAACAAGAGTACCCTGTTCCTTCTTGTATATTCACTGATGACCAGAGATGACAGCTCCTCTTGGCAGGGACACACAGGCCCTATTCAGTGAGTCTCCATAGCCAGAGAGACTCTGTCATTGCCATTCATATTGTGTGTGCCTGGCCTGAGGGAGGAAGGAGTGCTTGGATTTAGTGGAGCTGTCCCATTTGCAACAGAGGAGACGTCCAAGATTCAGCCTCTCTGCCTTATCACATATATACTGCATGTTTTTGTATCAGGTGAGGCAAGTGGCACCATGTACCTCCCTCCTGTTTGGGTGACAGCTTTTCTACATTAAATATTTTGGCCTATAACACAGAACAGTCTCCTGAGCAGTTCTCTGCTCCAGAGTTAGCTGGGAGTTTTGAGGGCTGGGATGTCTGAGCTATGGCAGGGTATCTCCCAAGACAGCCAGGATGCGTTCCTTCCTGCTCTGGATATGTACTCATCTGGAGCCGCAGTCCAGTCCTCCATGCTCTTGAATCTGGGCTGGCTATGCTTGGTTTGACCAACAGAATACAGTGGAAGCAGTGCCGAGCCAGTTCCAAGCCTATTTTTACAGAAGACGGGTAGTTTCCAGTTGCTCTCCACTGGAATTCTCAGCTGCTAATTCCCATCAAGGCTCCCTATGAATCTGAACACCTGCTACCCCATTGCCATCTCTGAGGCCCCCCCCAAGCAAGGTCTATTCAGCAGAGAGCCCAGTCCGCCCTCAGACCTGGGATTGAGGATCTTAAGTGGTTATTCTTGAGGCATTCATTTCTGGGTCGGTTTGTTATGCAGCAACAGATGACCAGATCATTAGCTCAGCTCACCTACAACCACAAAAACCCAAACGTGGTAGGCTTTGTAGAACAGAACCAGGCTCAGCACGCGAGTTCCCAACATGCCCATCCTCCAGAGCTGCTGGCAGAAGAGGGCGGCCCAGGGCATGGCCAGGTGGCCTGGCTTCATGAAGCCCATGAAACGAGTGTAGGACACCAGTGCCCAGGAGAGTGAGGACCAGGACAACAGCATGCTCACCCCTGCAAGGGAAGCGGAAAGACATGGTATGCTCTGAAGGTTCGGAAAGCATCGTACCATGTGAAGATTCACTCATGGCATTTCTTTAATGGGACATGTAACCTCTTGTTAAAGCCTGGCTGCACAGAGGGTATCACTAACCCAGCACCTTGACCAGTAGGTAACATAACACGTGTTTATATTCAGGAAGAAATGGGGATAGGTAAGAAGTATTTGCACTGAGCAATGTACCAAATGCTCTTCCCAGCAAATGGGCCGGACTCTTTCTAGGCCCTTTAAGAAACACCGTTCCAAATCCTGATCTTGTAAGGCCTCTGCATATAGCAAAGCTGATCCTAAAAGGCTGTGAGCATGGTTCCACCTCAAATGTACTTTGCTGTTTGAATGAAAACATCAGATGGCGTCAGGCTATTTGACAGAGATGGATAGAAGGACAGCGCAGTCATATATGTCAGGCACTTAATTTATGCATATGCAATCGTGTACACTCGGCAAACAGGAAGGGAGAGACGAAGATAAGCAAGGGGAGAGGGGAGAGGTGGGGAGGGAAGAGAAGGGGATGACGATGGGGGGGGGGGAGAGAAAAAAGAAGCAACTGAGAGAACAGGCAGAGAATGTGAATGTCCTGAAATGCGTGGGAGCTGGAATCAAACGTTGCTGGGGCCTCAGTTGTTCTGTTTCCATCTGCTCGGAGGGTGTAAGCCTCTGGCTTCATTATGAATCTTTTTTTTTTTTGAGACAAGGTCTCATTCTCTGTCACTGGGACCGGAGTGCAGTGGTGCAATCACAGCTCACTGCAGCCTCAAACTCCTGGCCTCAAGTGATGCTCCCACCTCAGCCTCTTGAATAGCTGGGGCTACAACTGCGTGCCACCATGCCTGGCTAATTTTTGTATTTCTTGGTAGAGATGGGTTTTCACTAGGCTGGTCTTGACCTCCTGGGCCCAAGCAATTCAACCACCTCAGCTTCCCAAAGGGCTGGGACTGCAGGTGTGAGGCATTGTGTCCTGCCAAGAATGATTCTAATGATTAAATATACAAGAAAAACCTGTAAAGCTCCCCGCCCCGTGTCCACGTGTTCTCATTGTTCAACACCCGCCTATGAGTGAGAACATGCGGTGTTTGATTTTCTGCTCTTGTGTCAGTTTGCTGAGAATGATGGTTTACGTGGGGAGAGTTAGCATGGGGAGAAATGCCAGATATAGGTGAAGGGGAGGAAGGCAGCGAATCACACTGCCATGTGTGTACCTATGCAACAATCTTGCATGTCCTTCACATGTACCCCAAAACCTAAAATGCAGTAAAATTAAAAAGAAAAAAAGAGAAAAACCTATGCACCGAGTTTACTGAGAGGCAGCTTTTCCAAGGTATTTTCAGGATAATTTTGATTATGGGCAATTTCTATCTTATGGACTGACTTTGGAACATAACCCTTAGGAAGTAAGGAAGCCAACTCTCTGTAAGTTCACTGCAGCAGCAAAAGCCAATTTGAAGCATCATCATGGGCTAGTGAGCTCCAGGTGTCCCAGTTCTCCTAAGCAGAGGAAATCTCGAGGGGAGGGGTTTGCTCAGCAGGCTCGTGTTCCCTTCCCCCTTCGGCAGTCCGGCAGTCTGTGCTCCATGGCGAAAGTTACTCACCTGGCACAATATCTGTGAAGTCTGAGGCTACAAACACATATGTCTGAAGCAGCAGGTGGGGCCCGGTCTGCAGCAGGGCCTCCAAGAGTCGAAGGGCCGACAGGTCAGCCTCCTGCAGCTGCAGCTGGCCTCGATGGGGAGCCTCCTGTTCCTTCTGCAGAGCGGTCAGTGCAGCGTCCCAGTGCCTAGGGAACAGCGGAGGGCACATGACATGGAGCCAGACTGTGGCAAGCTTCAATGGGACCTCCTTTCGTTCAGAGACATACAACGTCCTAAGCAATATCCTATGCCCTTACTACTTCCCAAGAGCTGCCAGTTAGGCTGATGCCAGGCTCTGACTGCAAGCGGAAGACGTCAGTTCTACGTAAGTTTCCCGAGTACCATGGTGCTCAGCCAGGCCACACTCTCCCCACGTCTGGGGAGGGTGCGGGCAGGTTGGGAGCCAATACCTGACCCGAGGGCTCTTTAAGCTGGAGTGGCTGCACGGGAAGGGAGTCCAGGCTGCCCGCTCTATGGGGCTCAGCAGTCACCCTGACCTGAGTCCCCACCCCATATCCTCCTGGGATGGGAATTCATTTATCGGCAGATGTTTGTTGCAAGTTACTGTGTGTTGTCATTTCTGTGGAGGACAAAAAGATGAAAAAACCATCTTTCTTAAAAAGAAAGATGAAAAAGATGTTGGTAATATACAGTATTAAAGTGGAAGTAAAAAAAAAACCAAAAAACCTAAATAGTAAAAAGTAATCATCTTTAAGTAGCCACTAACGATGGTTCTCTTGAAAAGAGTCAGACTTAAAATTAACATAGTGTGTATTACTGGGAACTTCAAAAAGAATACACTTGTGGCTTAAATTCTTGCCTTTATTTATTTATTTATTGAGACAGAGTCTTGCTCTGTTGCCTGGGTTGGAGTGCAGTGGCGCCGTCTCAGCTCACTGTAACCTCTGCTTTCCAGGTTCAAGCAATTCTCATGCCTCCCAAGCAGCTGGCATGACAGGCATGTGCCACCAAGCCCGGCTAATTTTTGTATTTTTAGTAGACATGGGGTTTTGCCATGTTGGCCAGGCTGGTTTCAAACTCGTGGCCTCAAGAGATCAGCCTGCCTCTACCTCCTGAAGCGCTGGGATTACAGGTGTGAGCCATCAGGCCTGGCCATATCTTTTCATTTTTCTAAGCAACTTTACCTCAGGAGGTTTGTGTTTAACTGGCTTCCCAGTTAGTAGATTCTTTTGTATTTTGTTATGAGGACACTCAAAGGTACCTATTCTTAGGTAATTCAAAATTGGGCAAAACACAATGGTTTTGGCTCCCCCTACAGGTCCTTTTGCAGAACTGCAATTTGCAAAACCGGATTGCTTCACTGAAAACAATACTTAAGTGTTTGGCCAGATGCAGTGGCTCATGCCTGGAATCCTAGCACTTTGGGAGGCTGAGGTGGGTGGGATCACCTGAGGCCAGGAGTTCAAGACCAGCCTGGCCATCATGGTGAAACCCCATCTTAAAAAAGAAAAAAACAATGCTTAGTGTTTTCTTTGAACCGAACATGCTAGTTTCAGGATGAGGGATAGATCTACTGCTTCCTATTTTAACGTTCAAAGTTTTCGTCTAAGGAAGTAAATTTCTGGTTTTTGGTTCATGTTTAACCTGAGAAACACTGCAAATCTTGTGGCTTTTATGCTTGCACTGGCTGTTAGAAACCGTAGGGCCAAATTGTGACCCGCTTCCAGTAACTGTGCGTTCTGGCTCTGGCTTGGTTTCCAACGTTTCATCTCTATACCTGGCCTTTCTCACGTCCTTTCTTTTTTGTTCTTTTAAATTTCGATGTGTATTTTTAAAGTCACGTTAACTTCTTTTTGAAAATAAGAATATACATGACTAATTGTTTTTCCCAATTTCTAATGTTCATGTCTCTCTTCACTTATCTATATGAATTCACTAATATATACCAGATTATTCAAATTAGTTTTTTGATATATACCAGAAAATCATGGCATTACTTAAGAAAATTAAGAGCACACAGGAAAGACAGTGTGGTGTCCACTGTGAAATACCAGCAGCATGAATTTGGACACACTGTGGTCCCCTGGCAGTCCCCATCTCTGAGGAAGGCAGCAGATTCCATGGCGCCTGAGGGTCCACACAGTTTCAGAAGGCAGATTTGTCTAACCATTACCCAGGAAGCTTCTCTAAGTCACTACCTGGGCTTACCTGTCTCTTTGGGATACCAAACATGAGGTCTTGGTAACTGACTCACTCAACAGCCTGTCTGTCCTCAAGGGCTCATGCTATATGACTGTGATAGTCAAAGCCAAGTAAGGCTCAGCGCCCTTGTGGATTTATTACTGGGATGGGCCAGTCAGGGAAGGGAGCTAGGGTACAGGAGAGGCTCTAATCCTATGAGGCCCTTGGAAAGCCCCTTCTCTGCCTTCTTCCCCAGGGAAAGAAAGGTCCTGTCTTTTCAGAGGAAGGGCACTGCTTGAAACGAAGGCCCAGGTTTGGCAAAATGGCTGTGGCTGCAAGTGTGATTTTGGTGCTGTTAGAGATTTAGGCTCCAACTCTGAGGGTCCAGTGAAATTGAGAGTGGGTACATGAGGTCTTTCTCAGAAGCACCGCCTACCTCCTGGCTGAGATTCTCCTCTGGGAGGAGGGGGGCGGGGGGGGGGGTGCGGCGTCACTCCCTGCTCGCAATGATGCTCTCTGTGGGGCTTAACACTCATTTCAGCGCCTCCAGAGAAAGTCTTCGGAATAGCGCGCAGGCATAAATCCCCAGGGCCCAGAGCAGCATTGGCCGCAACCCCTTGAACACCCGTCCAACCCTCAGTGCCTATGATTTAATCAACACTTGAGCTGCAGGGCTTCACTGCTCTGGTCCTTGAATTTTTCCCCCTTAAAAAAATCCCCATCGGCCGGTTGCGGTGGCTCAAGCCTGTAATCCCAGCACTTTGGGAGGCTGAGGCGGGTGGATCACGAGGTCAAGAGATCGAGACCATCCTGGTCAACATGGTGAAACCCCGTGTCTACTAAAAATACAAAAAATTAGCTGGGCATGGTGGCTCGTGCCTGTAATCCCAGCTACTCAGGAGGCTGAGGCAGGAGAATTGCTTGAACCCAGGAGGCGGAGGTTGCGGTGAGCCGAGATCGCGCCATTGCACTCCAGCCTGGGTAACAAGAGCGAAACTCCGCCTCAAAAAACAAAAAACAAAAAACAAAAAACAAACAAACAAAAATCCCCGTCAACCCAGTGGAATTATGAGGCAGCTGACAGCTGAAATGTGCCCTTCATGTAAACTCGCGGACACATCTCTTCTGATAGCTCCTTGAATCCAGGTTCTCAAAGTAGAAAAAATGAGCCCTCACCTGCCGAGATGGTCTGTGGATCACGGATAAGCCCACCACGCCCCAGAAACATCCCTGGCTACTTCTCTACAGAAAAAACTGCCCCTGGTGTCCCAATGACTTTTTCTTGGTATGTGTCTTGAAGCAAACATCACCAGGCTGGCTTCACTGTCTAGCCTGTGGTTCACTAAAGCAATGCCACCTTCTTGTTTGAAGGTGATAGTGTGTAGGTGGAACTGCCTTAAGCAACTTGCTTTATAGAGAGCTAAAGTCTCAACCAACAAAACAGCGCGACAGGACTTCAACTGTAGATAAGAAAAGCTTTTTGTAAGGTCCCAGCTGCACAGAGAAAGCCCCTGAGGTTGAAGATACTCAACCCCGTGTAGGCCGGACCTGGGCTGCCATGATCAGAGCAGGGGTTTGACACAGCAGCTTCGAACCTCTTCCCAAGGCTGAACTTTGAGGACCTCGAGGACAGAATCCACAGGAACAGAAGAATCCTTCTTCTGCACTTCCGTTCTTACCGCTTCCAAACGCCAAGCTGTAGGAGGTGCAGCATCACCAAGGAGCAACGTCCTTGATGCCCGTCTGCTCGGAACCACAGGTAGCTCAGGGTCTGGACCAAGAACCCAGGCAGGAGCACCGCGAGGGCCAGCCACCCCCACAGAAGCCGTCCCGTGGTGAAGTAGTAAGCCACAGTGTAGAGGCCTGGGGGAGAACAGGAAAGGGAGGCGGGTAAGTGGAAGGCTGGCGTGAGACTGGGCAGCTGCATTTTAAATACTTTAACATTTTTTGGATGTTAGGATGTCCAGACCTCTTAAAACTTTTCTGGCTGGGGAGTGACCGCCCCTCCCCAAGGCTAGCAATTACTTGAGCTAGCAAAGGCCTCAGGCAGGAGCTTGCCTTTGACATGCAAACTAAATCTAGCCAGAGCCAGACCTCCCCTACCTGGCCCGTACCCCCCAGAAGGCAAGCTTCTTTGGCTTTAATCATCCCAGGGCCTAATGCCAGGCTACTAGGGATCACCCTTTTACCCCAAAGCCACGGAAATTATCCAAAGAGCTAATCTGAAGCTGGTGCCCTGCCCCAGCTAAAGGTCTGGCCTCAAATTCCCTTGTGGGTTCCTGTCTCCTGCCTCCTGACCACCCTGGTGACATTCCCCTGTGGTGCAGCATGGAGTGCCATGTCCCCTGTCCTAGGACCTGGGAGCACAACAAACTTTGCATTCCAGAGCCTCTCCAGTGTCTCATCTTGTGGCCACACCTAACTGTCTCATTAAAAACAAAACCACTGGGCACAGTGGCTCACACTTGATCCCAGCACTTTGGGAGGCTGAGGAGGGTGGATCACAAGGTCAAGAAGTCAAGACCATTCTGGCCAACATGGTGAAATCCCGTCTCTATCTACTGAAAATACAAAAATAAGCTGAGCATGGTGGTGTGTGCCTGTAGTCCCAGCTACTTGGGAGGCTGAGGCAGGAGAATCGTTTGAACCCCAGAGGCCGAGGTTGCAGTGAGCCAAGATTACATCACTGTATTCCAGCCTGGCGACAGAGTGAGACTCTGTCTCAACAAAACGAACCACAAAACAAAACCAAAGCACTCTGGGAAGCTGAGGCGGTCACATCGCTTGATGTCAGGGGTTCAAGACCAGTCTGGGCAACATGGTGAAACACCCTCTCTACTAAAAATACAAAAATTAGCAGGTGTGGTGACTGTGTGCCTGTAATGCCAGCTACTAGCGGTGGCTGAGGCACGAAAATGGCTTCAACTCAGGAGACGGAGTTCGCAGTGCGCCGAGATTGTGCCACCCCACTCCAGCCTGGGCCACAGAATGAGACTCTTGTCTCAAAACAAAACAAAATAAAACAGTAACCAACCAACACAATGTCCGCACCAGCAGCAAGAGTCTCCGAGGAGCAGCCTGGGAGCCGGCAGGGCCTCTGGCCACAGGGACAGCATGTGCTGAATGACAGTGCCCGGCTTTCCAGAGCTGCTGGATGAGTTACGACCTGTGCCAAGTGCCTAGCATCTCGTGCATCCTGGAGAACGATGGAACCCCCTCTGTGGTCTGCTTGTTTGTGGTTGGGTGCAGCCAGTAACGCCACACCACGGAACTGTTAGTCCCTGTGGGGTCTGGTCTCCACGTGAATGATCACAGCTCGCTCTGCGGGGTCCCTCTTCTACTTTCGCATGGGAACTCCCTGGCCTGGAACTCTGGACCTCCCCGATACTCCCATGGAAGCAGCCCCCGCTCCTGAGGGTTGTCTGAGGCTGGTCGTGGGGGCGGGGCACCGGGAGAGGCACCGCACACAGGCATCCTTCCATACCATTGTTTCTTGGGTTTTCCAACAGTAAAGTTCTAAGCGGATGAATGAACACAAGCCGCGAGTTTTGGGGAAACTGCGGAAACTGCCCCGAGGCACAGCTACCGACACCGCAGCTCTGGACAGCGGGGGCAATGCCCCGAGCGTCCTGGGCAGCCTCCCCTGCACAAAAGCCTCAGGCGCAGACCCGGCCTGCCAGGCGGGGGAATGCTGCGGCCCAGGCCGTGCCCGGCTAGCGGGTAGGGGAGGACAGCTCGGGTGGGCGCCGATCCCTGCGGGTCCTGTCTCAGCCCTTCCCTCCCAACCCGGGGCGTGGAGCAAGAGCGCATGGGCGTCCTCGGTGCGCATCCTGCTCTGCGCGCCTCGGAAACAGCGGGACCGGCAGGGGCGCCGCCTGTGAACTCAGGGAACAGTCCCGAGCCAGCGGCCCCTGGGTCCCCGCTCTACCGCAACAGGGACTCTGCCCGGAAGAGGCGTAGGAAGTAGGTGGAGACGCTCCTCTCGGCACCGAAGGAGTTACCAGTTCAAACCCAAAGGGCGCGAAAAATGGGGCCATCTTGCTCCGCCGCGGCTGGCGCGCTCCGGGCTCCCCCGGGACCGAGGTGTCCCCGAAGGGCCCTGTCCACCCCGTCCTAAACCCTGAAGCGAAGTCGCCGTCCTACAGGGCCCTGTGGATGCGGAGCCGTGCCCCCTGCCCCCGCCACCCCTCCTGCGAGCGGCCTCCAAGCCTCAGGGTTCCCCTGGCCGGCCGGGGGTCACGGGAGAGCCCGAGCGCCCCCAGACTCGCGCTGAGCACATCTTGGCGTCGTAGCACTTTGCAAAGCTTGTGTTGGAGGGAAGGGCGGATACGTCTCCCCTGGCTCTGCAAGCGGATCTTGCATCCGTGGGGCGCATAGTGGGGGCTCGTGCGTGGGGGCGGAGGACCGAGCATGGGTGAAGGAAAGTCATGCATCGTGGGTGGGGGGGAGTCGTGCGTGGGCGAGAGGAAGTCTAGCGTCAGTCAGGGGGCAGGGGGCCGGGCACGGGTGGAGGAAACATGCATCCGTGGGGGATCGTGCATGCGTGGGCGTCCACTGAAGACGGGCGGGCATGCTCGGCAGGTAGGGTGGCTGTCACGGTGCATCGCTGGCGCGCAGCCCTGGGCGCAGGCCACCCGAGGCGCCAGGGTGGGGTGGGGGGCTGCAGGGGTGAGCACAGCTTCGGCTGCAGCACTCACGCGCGCTCTGCTCGGCGGCCTGCAGCAGGGCCGAGAGCCCCAGGAGCCCCGTGTGCATCCTCCGCGCCGGCCCCGCAGCCTGCGCCCGCCCCTTCCCCTGCCCGCGGCCCCGCGTCGGGGAGGTTTCCGGCCCGGGGCCCGACTGCTGGTGGCATTTCGGTCTGAGCGCGGGAAGTCTGGGTCGGGCTTATTCGTAGTCGCCAGCAGGGGAGGGAGGGAGGATGCCTGGGGTTTCTGGCTTCCACGGTGGTTGGGGGCGGGGCGGTGGAGTCCGGCTCAGGTCTGTGCTTCTAATAAGGGCAGAAGCGGTTCTTCCCCTAACCCTATAAGGCCGGGAAGGCGCTTGGTGAGCTTCAGGACTGCGCCGGGTTCCTCCGGAAATGGCTAAACTGGCCATCGCCTCTGCGTGAATAGACATATGGAGAGAATTGGGTTAGAATCGTTGATTGGGTCTTTTTGAAATCTTAACAGTTGTGTGGCCAGAAAACAGGACACGTTACCCGGCATTGTGGTTTATACCACAAATCCAACCCAGGCTCTAACCTCAGGAAAACTTTTTCCAGATGTGCTTGAGGGTTAAGTTTCCAGTGTTCAAAAAGAAAGCACATTGCAAGCACAATGGAAAACCTGCTCTTTGGAGATCGATCGATCTATTTATCTGTCTGTCTGTCTGTCTACAGATACAGCGATATATACACACACATATCTGAAAACTTTCTGACATCTTAAACACGGCAAGACAGAATTTTATTCAGAACCGTCGTCATGGATGTAAGGGACTGCTCTGAGGTTTTGCAGCAGGGGAGACAGATTGGGGTCCACTCCAAAAATAATAAGGAAATGCGGGGTTTTATAGACAAGGAACAGGGTGGGGGGTGGTGGATGGAAAGTCACTGAGAAGAGGACATCAAGTCGAGGCTCTGCTCACCTGACCTAACAGGATTCTTGCTGAGGGTGGGTCAAGGCGATCCACATGGGGGAGTGGGGTAGGTGTTGGAATTTGGTCAGCTATGGAGGGTGATCAGACACCCGGGGTGGGGAACTGGTGTTAAACTGACTTAGCAGGATTCTTGCTAAAATTAGACTCCGCGGGGACAGAGACAGGAATCCTCAGGGGTTGGGTCCAGGGGTGCAGAGAGCTCAGAGGAGGCTGACCAAAATCTGATCAAGGAGACATTCTCTGTCATTCATGTATATACCTACGTATTGTAATAAGCTGTCCTTGCATTACTCTAAAGAAATACCTGAGACTGGGTGATTTATAAGAAAAGAAGTTTAATTGGCTCACACTTCTGCAGGCTTTACAGGAAGCATGGTGCTGGCATCTGCTTGGCTTCTAAGGAGGCTTTGGGAGCTTATGATTATAACGGAAGGGGAAAGGGGAACAGGCGCATGTCACGGCGAAAGCATGTTCACATTAGAATAAGAAGAACGAGAGCTTGGCTGGGGGATCACCTGAGGTCAGGAGTTCGAGACCAGCTTGGTCAACATGGTGAAACCGCATCTCTACTAAAAATACAAAAATTAGCCAAGTGAGGTGATGGGTGCCTGTAATCCCGGCTACTCAGGAGGCTGAGGCAAGAGAATGGCTTGAACCCACAAAGTGGAGGTGGCAGTGAGTCACTGCACTTCAGCCTGGGTGACAGAGTGAGACTCCATTTCAAAAAAAAAAAAAAAAGAAGAGGAAAAAGAACTTGAATGGTCCAATGAGTGTTAGAGAAATTAAACTGGTCGTCCAAGACTGTTCGGGTTTAGGTAGTTTTACAGATTAATTCTGCCAAAGTTTCAAGAAGCAATTAACTGCTACCTAACATAATTTGCTCCAGGAAAGAAAGACCAAACTTTACCCAGCTTATTTTAAAAGACTGCTGTAGTTTTTATTGTAAACATAAAGATATACGTAGAAAGAAAATTATTTTAATGATGGGCATAGATGCAAAAATCCTAGGTAAAATAAATTTAAAATATATACATATATTAAAATAGTGTGATATAATAAGGTGGGTTTTAGTATGAATATTCATAGCCCAGAAATCCTTCGATGCCACTCCATTATCATTTTGAACAAGAATTTTTTTTTTTTTGTTTGTTTGTTTGTTTGTTTGTTTGTTTTTGTTTTTGAGGCAGAGTCTTACTCTGCTGCCAGGCTGGAGTGAAGAGGTGCAATCTCGGCTTACTGCAACCTTGACCTCATAGATTCAAGCGATTCTCGAATCTCAGCTTCCCAATTAGCTGGAATTGCAGGTGTGTGCTAAGACACCCAGCTAATTTTTGCATTTTTAGTAGAGATGGGGTTTCACCATATTGGCCAGGCTGGTCTCTAATTCCTGAGCTCAAGTGATCTCCCTGCCTTGGCCTCCCTAAGTGCTAGGATTGAAATAATCAAATGATTTTCTTGGTTGGGTACAGTGGTTCACAGAGAAGAAGACAAGCATGTTCAGTATCACAGCTACTGTGTAATATTGTGTTGGACGGTATACCTAATGCAGAAAGAAACTGAAAGAAATAAGATTATGTAACTAGCAGAAGGGAAGAGAGAGACAGTCATCTGCAGACGATTATATGCTTGTTTACCTAGAACAGTCAACCTTGTCAAACTCATAAAACAGTTCAAAAGGCCTTCTGAATATAACTTACAAAAGCCAATAGCATTTTTCTGTATACCTACCATACAAAACTGGAAAAATTGAGATGTTTGTAATAGTTAAAGTATCTATAAAGTGCTTAGGAATTAATTTTAAAAATACATAAGATTTGTCAGGAGCACACTAAAACTCTAATGAGGAACTTAAGAAATGATCTGAGTAGACATATTCCTTGTTTTTGATTCAAACAACTGAATAAAGTTGTCAGTTCTTCCCTAACTAATCTATACATTCAATGCAATCTTGTTAAAAATTCCGACATGATTTTTGTGAAACTTGATAGACTTACTCTAAAATGTAGAGGAAGAGAGGAGATCCGCCAGTTAGCCAACTTTGAAAAGAAGGATAAAGAGGGATTTCTACCCTTCTAGATATACAGAACAGACAAAAACACATTATAGAATGCAGTGGAGAGCTCAGAAACTGACTTACGAATGTGTAGAACTTAAAATATATGCCCAATTCTGGCACCACAAATCTATGGAGAAAGAGAAATTGTTTAGTGAATGTGTGATAAAATGAGCTCATAACTACATCTCCACCTAGCACATGTCCACAGATAGATGCCAGGTAAAGACCTAAATATGAAAGATAAGACTTTAACAGAAAGAAGCATAAAACATAGAACATATTCATGACTTTGTAATGGAGAAGGATGTCTAAACACCTCAAAATACAAACCACAAGGGAAAAATCGATTGCATTTTTTTGTATGTAACAACTGAAACCTGTTTAATGAAGGACCTTGTGGACGTTAATGGACAGAAGTTAGATACCGTGGCAGAAGTGTTTTGCAATGTCTCAAACTGACAAGTCATTAACACATGAAATATACAAGTAACTTCTATACTTTAACAAAAACAAGGCAGCGACCTCAGTAAAAAACGGGAAAAGGCATTTTACGAAGAGAAAAACCTGAAAAGGCCTAATTTACTGAAGAAAAAGATCCCAAACTGAAGATAATTTAAGTGATGTTTAAACCTATCAATATTTTAAAAGTTCAAAGTGAATGACATCACTTTATTTATTTATTTATGAGACAGATTCTTGCTCTGCCATCCAGGCTGGAGTGCGGTGGTACGATCTCAGCTCAGTGCAGCCTCCACCTCCTGAGTTCAAGCAATTCTCCTGCCTCAGTCTTACAAGTACTTGGAATTACAGACACATGCCACTGTGCCTAATTTTTGTATTTTTAATAGAGACGGGGTTTCCTCATGTTGGCCAGGCTGGTCTTGAACCCCTGATCTCAAGTGATCTACCTGCCTCTGCCTCCCAAAGTGCTGGAATTACAGGCATGAACCACCACTCTCAGCCTGACATCACGTTTACTTCTTTAGATTGGCAAAAATTACAAATTGGGTGATGCCTAGCCTCAGTAGACACATAAGGGGCCAGGCTTCAGGGACCGCTAGCACTGCTGGTGTGGTTAGATCAGTTCAGGTTAAATGTGGTACAGTCTGATTAAAAATCAGACACAGTGTCTTCATAATTAAGGCAATTATTATTTTAATAATACATTTTCTAGTCTTTGTCTTTTCTGTTACATTAGTGAAATAAGAATGAGTATTGAAGTTAATCTGCATTTTATACTTAATGTATCAGGAATGCATTCACATACTTGTGCAGTACTTATTATTCTTAGCAAATCCTACATAGCTGAAGATTTTGTTTACTTACTTCTGTAGTATGGACACCACTGCAAGAACCATTTGTGGAACGTAATTCCTCCACTGTCTTCTGCTGGAATGTTTACTTTTAGATAAATTTCCAGGAGTGTATTATTAGAAATGAGAGTAAAAGGAATGTTTTGGCTCTATACGTTTGTAGCAATACTTGAATGAGTTGGTGTGGAAGATATTGGTGTCTTCCATTGTCGCTAACCCAGGGATGATTCACCAGTCAGTCGGGCCACCCGCCTTCTTTAGCATCCCTCTCCTAGTGCGTAGGAGAAGGCCGTGGTTGCAAGGGCTCCTCTTGCCCCGTCCTCCAAGCCATGCAAACAAATCCTCCCTTAAGCCCATCCGGACCCTGTAAAGCCAGGGCCGCGGCTCGTTTGCACCTGCATATACAGCAGATAGTGAGAGTGTACACAGCATATAATGCCTTCTCAGTGCTTGCTGAGTGTATGAATAAATGAGTGACTAAACAAGAGAGTGAATGAATGTAAGAATGCAGTGAGGAAACACTGCCGCTCAGACTGGTTTTGTCCCAGGGCAGACACCCAGCAGGCTGCGCTGTTGCACCGGCCATTGCAAACCCCTGGAGCAAGTTTAAACAGAGCTCTGTGACTCCGTCTGGGACAGAGGAAGTGGAAAACCTGTGTCTTCAAACCATGTCATTTGGTTTGAAGATGACTTAATGTGAAAAGAAATGTATTTTAACATCATTAAAATAATCCTTAGTACTTGAAAATCTTGGCTAGCTTCTGAATGCTTTGGGAATACTTCCTCCATAGATACTGCACACAAGCCCCTGGGATGGGCAGGGCTGGTATTGGCTCAGTGAGATCCAGAGGGGTCAGTTTCTCCGCTGGTAGATGCAGAGCCGGATGCAGAGCCTGGTGCAGAGCCCTGGTGTGTCTGACTCCTGCCCAGCACGCTCTCCTGCAAGCTGCAGTATTTCCAGAGGCACACTTCAGTGTGTGGAGTGAAAGGAGAGTCTCTGGGAGTGGAAAGAGCTGTTCTGAGCAGTGTGGCAGGCCCATTTTTTTTTTTTTCTATCTTCCTCCTCCTGGGACTGGGCAGACATCAGGCACAAAGAAGGAAACAGGCCTTCTGTGAGTGCACTAGCAACCAATAAGGTAGAAGCCCAGAGCAGCCATCCCTCTTCTGTCTGCTGTGATGCTCTGGCTCAGGTGTCCCTAAGGCTGCCTTCCCCAGAGTCTGTGCATTGCGTATATGGGGTGGGGTGAGGCCAGCTGGAATTGGGGTGGAGACCCTGCGATTGTGAGGGGCTGTGGGGTAGAGGTGGGCAGCTCTCAGGCTGCTTCCTGGACAATTGCATCCCTCATCCTGCTCTTTTTTTCCCTGCACTTACATCATCTTATTTGTGTATTTTCTCACTGTCCGCCTCCCTCTAGGGGCATTGTAGGCATAGGAGGAGAGGGACTCCATCTGACCTGTTCACCCCTGTCTCCCAGACTCTGGCACAGAGGGAGCACTCAGTGCACACTGATGGGCTGAAAGCATGGACGGATCTGGGGACTAGGGTGATGGTTATTTGGCAGACAGCATGCCCCCCTGCCCCAACCTGGGCAGTAGCGGTGAAGACTCTTCTTTCCCTCTCCTCGCCTGCACTCTTTAGGATTGACCAGCGTTGCTCCAGTGCATATTCTGGGAGCACAGAGCAAAGAGGGATGAAGTCCCACCATTATGAAAAAGGTGCTCTTGTAAGCCAGGTGAAGAAAGGGCAAGGCTCTTCCTGGTCAGCAGGGGCAAGGCAGGTGCGCGTGGGAGGGTGAGGGCGGTGGGAGACGCAGCGGGAACATTTGGTTGGGACTGAGGCACTGTTCTGCTTAGGGACTGTGTGGGCAGAGGCAATGGCTGCACAGGAAGACTTTAGATAAAGCCACGAGGCTGGAAGAGGGTTTGGGTAATGGCTTTGAACTGACATTTGTTTTGCAAGTTCTTTGTTTTTATTAATATTTGCCTGTTATTTGGGTAGCTGTCGGAGGAGGTTTTCGGGGTGTTAAAGTGCATTCTCTCACTCCTCCGTCAGTCCTACTACAGCCTGTAGATACACAATCACCTCAAGTTACTATCAGGTCACTGGGAATGGGCAAAGTCTGGATAAAAACCATTACACGCCTTTGGAACAGAAAATATTTTAGGTTCCCTTCCGTCTCTGTAACTAATAATCAATGCAATATAAACAGCAACGTATAAAGAAGTCCACATATTCTTATTTTCCCCTCAATGACTAATCATGCACGACATTTTAAAACTAATACTTCACTGGCATCAGAGCTCCTGGGCTGTATTTGATCAAAGTCTTGGGATCTGGCTCCGAAGCACATCCTTGATCCATATGGATTTTTGTCAGAGAGTCTTCTTTCTGAAAGGTAGTGTTTGGGGTCTTCCAAGGCAGACACACAAAGCATGTAAGGCAGAAGGAACTTGGTTATCCTTTGCGGTCAATGGCGAGGCGGACCATCACTGTGGCCCTGAATCCCTCCCTGAATCAGACCCTTTGTGATTTGATTCTGTAGCTCTGTGATCTGATCCCATCCTCAGGTGGTGTCTGTTTTCCTGGCTCAGGAATCTAATTGGCCTTTCAACTGGCTTTGACCAATGAAAGCAGCAGAAGGGGAAGTTATGAAGCTAGGCCTCAGGATACCTTGGGTGTGGCTTTAGGACGCACATGGTCGTGGTAGCAGCCGGCTCCCAGTGGAGCTGGAAGTTGACTTCAGAAGCAGGGGTACGCCGGGTGGGAAAGGTTGAATTGTGTGCACCCACACATCTATGTTGAAGTCCTAACCCTCAGTGCCTCAGAATGGAACTGTATTTGGAAATAGGATTTGTGTGTAGATAATTAAGTGAAAATGAGGCCTTTAAGGTGGCCCTGATACAGTGGCACTTGTAAGAAAAGGAAATTTGGATACTGACACAAACACACACAGAGGGACAAAAAATAACAGCAACAGGAAGGACCCCGTGACCTGCAGGAAGGCCCATGGTGGGCAAGTGTCAGAGCTGTCCTCAAATTCACCCCTGTCTTCTGTAAAACAGGAGTAAAAACCCCCGCATGGCACAGAGGGTCTCATGGATGACGCCTGAGGCTAAGCTCAGGCAGGGCCTCATGAAGCAGCACAGACACTGGAGGCCCTGGGGTCCTTCCTGTCGCTGTTCTTTTTTGGCTTCTGTTTTGTGTATGCTCTGCCTCCTCTTCCACTGAGCCTGCCCACCATGCCGGCCTCCTGAGGCCGTGGGTGTAGCTCAGTGGCCTGTCGGGGTCCCAGTCCTCCAAGTCCTGTCCACTCTCTCTGCCCAGGGCGAGTAGGAGCTGTGTGCTGGCTGGTCTTCACATTCATGCAACATCGCAGAGATGCCTGTTAACGAAATCTCTACCTCCCTCCATCTCTTTAGCAGGGAATGGAAGCTGGGGTGCAGGGTGGGGGAAGCTCAGGGTCAGCATTTGGGGCAGATAATACAGAACCTGACATTTTTAGAGTTGGGCTTTTTCATCTTTGCACCAGCTGGAGACCCAGGCGAAGAGGGGTCGCCTGGCATTAAGAAAGCCTCTCTCTGGCCAGATCCATGTCTCTTCTCCTCATTTATCATTCTCTGGGTTCTTGTGGCCTCAGAATTACTTGCCCCAGCCTCTGTCTAGGGCCTTTGGAAGTTTCTTCCTGGGGTTGGAACCCCAAGGTGGGACCATGCTCCCAGGGTGTGTTGTAGGCCCGAGTGGTAGCTGCTGTGAGACCATGACACAGCTTAGAGGTGCAAGCCGAGGGGTCCTGTGTGGGAGTGCATGAGACCCTGGAGGCTGAGGATGGTCTTGGCTGTAGGGAGAGAAAGGGGAGGGGCTGCAGGCCAAAGCCCTGCCCTCTTCGTGCTGTCTGATTCTGGTGTAGGACTTGTGGGAATCCAAAGGTCCTCCATTGTACCTGGTGGTCCAGGTTGTCTTAGGAGTATAGGAGGAGAAGGTGAGAGGACAGCATGTTCTAGTCAACAGTGTGACAGTCTGATTTATGCTGTTAAATATTAGTCACTTGGCACGAGAGTCTCTTTGTGTTCTTCTCAGGGCCCTCAAATATTTGTGGTGGGACTGAGCTGCCTGCAGGGGAAATCACTCATCCATCCCAAGTTGGGAGAGCAGCTTGTGCCTGCATTGACAGTTGAGTGCAGCGCTTCTAAAATCATGGCTGTTTCCTGAGGCTCTAAACCTCAGTCTGTAAACTTCTACCACCTCCTCACTTGGCTTTTCCCTCTGATCAGTTGCTAAGTCTTTCCACTCAGCTAGCCAAAGGGAGACGTGCTTCTAACCGCCCGCATTCTGCTCTTCTGTGTTTCTCATGGCTTATCTGATCTCTGAACTGGGCCCTATCCCAGGGAGCCGGAGAGGCTGGCTCCTGCACTGGAGGCGAACCACTGCCTTCAAAACAGCCCCAGCCTTCACATCTTGTTCCAGGAAACGTTCCCCAAGAGGAGACCACACGTTAAAGCCTCTCCACCTGGCTCTTTCACTCTCTTGTTTCAAGAACAAACAAGGCAAATTGCAACACCCACTGAAAAGAGTGGAACAGGCTAGAGTTGGCACTACCTACCCCCCTGGGAACCGTGGTCCCAGCACCGCCAGAGACTTTCTACAGCTTCAGACAAAGCTTTCAGAACTTGACCATGGGGAATCCATCAACTCCCTGTGTAGCCTCAAATGGCTTCCTTACATTCCCTGGTCTAGAAAGAGCAGTGAGTTTGGAGTGCTCCATCTGGCCTGTGAGCCCTGAAAATCTGAGACAGGTCTCAGTTCATTTAGAAAGTTTATTTGGCCAAAGTTGAGGATGTGCGCCAGTGAGACAGCCTCAGGGGGTCCTGAGGACGTGTGCCAAGGTGGTCAGAGTACAGTTTGGTTTTACGCATTCTAGGGAGACATGAGACATCGGTCGACACGTGCAAGATGAACACTGGTTCGGTCTGGAAAGGCAGGACAACTGGAAGCAAAGGCGGGAAGACTCAAAGCGAGGAGGGGCTTCCAGGTCACAGGTAGATAAGGGACAAATGGTCGCATTCTCCAAGGGAGGCACTCAGATACGCATTTATCTCGGTGAGCAGAGGGGTGACTTTGAATAGAACGGAAGGCAGGTTTGCCCTAAGCAGCTCCCAGCTTGACTTTTCCCTTTAGCTTAGTGATTTGGCGGTGGGGGCGGGGGGCGGACCCCAAGATTTATTTTCATTTCTCAGACCTTGGATATTTCTGCTGAATTTTCCATTCTGGAGATGTGGCACCTGGGTTCAATGAGGCTTCTGTCATCCCCTAGATTTGAGGTTTTGGTGTGCCAGTATGAAATTCTAAAGATGCTATGATAGAATCAGATTTTTGCTGGTTTTGAAGTATGGCATCAGAGATACAGTAAGGCCAATGGATCAGGACATGGTGTCATTGAAAAGGGAGTTGGATAGACTCACAGATTCTAGGAGGGGCACACAGAGCATGGGGGGAGGGTGTCACATGGGGAAGCCCTGGGGTTAGGAAGGGAGTTGGTTAGACTCACATATCCGCAGAGGGCACACAGAGCATGGGGGTCACATGGGCGAGCCCTGGGGTTAGGAAGTAGAGGAAGAGAGAAGGAACTGTGGGCGGGAGTCTTTCTTGTGATTTTCACGGGAAGAAATGAGAAGACAGGGCATGCAGGTTTAGGATTTGCTAGCATCCATAATGTCAGCAGCTCTGAGGCACAGAGGCTGTGCCTAGTCATCTGGTACTTGGTTCTGGGAAGATAGAGGCCAGTGGGTAGAGACTGGAGTGTGAGAACCTCCCGAAGGAAGGAGTTGGGGATGTGGGCTCTGCATTGGTTGGTTTGCATTTGAAAGGGGTGCTCTCGGGAGAGTTGCCTACTCTCTCTAAGAATTGGCTAACTGAGGGGCAAGGCCCCAGATATCAAGGCATGAGAATACAGACAAGAGATACGGCTAATCCGCTGCTCTAACACGCCTTCCCTCAGCTGTGGCTTTGCAGTGGCTCTCAGTAGGTGGACTGTACTGTGCTGACCTGCTGACACAGGGCCCGATGGTGTGCCTTGTGTCTACCAGAAGGAAGCAGTGGCTGCGTCGCTGTTCCAGAAAGGACAGCGGTGTCTCAGCTCAGCCCACAGCCCTCAGCCCTCAGCTCCCATGGGGAGAGCCTGTCATGGCAGCCCGCGTTCACTGAGCATGTGTCCCTGAGAGGGCCACACACGGAGCAGCCCTGAGCCCAGTCCAGAACCGGCGGCAGAGGCCACAGAGCCAACTGCGAATGGCAGGACATGCGTGTCTGCGGTTTCCAGAATTGGAGATTTGGGGACCTTTGTTCTCACAGCAAAAGGTGATGAGTACAGACACCTGGGATTTTGGACGTGCGGGAATGTCCAAGAGCTGCTGGGGCTTCAGATCGTGCTGCAGGCTTCACTTTTTCCTGCCAAAACTGCTGTTGGTCCTAGTGGACTTCTGGACCACAGGAGGAAATCTTCGAGGCCATCTTTGTCTGACCTCACACAACTCACCCATGCCAAGTTTACCTCGCCGGTTTTTACCTCCTAAATGTTTCTCGAATCTTTCTCCTCCTCCCTGTTCTTAGTATCTCAGGTCTGGCTTCCATTCTTTCTCCCAGGATTAAGAAAAGAGGCTCCCGCAGGGGCTCCCCGTGCCCAGCATTCCCTTTGCACGTTACATGTGTACTCCACCCAGCTGTTAGAGGGATCCCTCTAGGATTCATGTCCTGGGGCTGCTGTAACAAAATATCAGAAACTGGGTGACTTAAAACCACAGCGATTTATTGCCTCACTGTTCTGGAGGCCACAAGTCTGAAGTCCAGGTGTTGGCCGGGCCATGCTCCATCTCACAGCGCTGGGAGAGGATCCTATCTTGCCTCTTCCAGGTTTTGCTGATGGCTGGCAATCCTTGCATTCCCTGGCTTGTAGAGACAGCATGTCCAGCTACACAGCCCTGTGTGTCTTCACATCGTCCTCTCTCTGTACACCCGTCTCTCTGGGTCCAATTTCTTCTTTATATAAGGATGCCAGTCCGACTGGACTAGGGCCCACCCTAATGACCCATTATAAGTTGATTGTCCATGCAAAGATCCCATTCCTAAATAAAGTAACTTTCTGAGGGACTGGAGTCTGGACTCAAATACTTCTTTTCTTGGGGACACAATTCATACCATAGCATAATGTATCTGAACTTCATGTCTGAACATGTCACCTTTTCAAGGACCCAAGGCCACCTGAGGCTCCTTATCTCCCAGGCTGGGCCCCCACCAAAGACCAGGAGCTGTCTGCTGGAGCTTGGACAGCAACAGGCAAACATGGTCTACCTTCCTAGGGCATCATCTTTCCTCTCAGGTTTCTTAAACGGTTATCTTGTAAGGGAATGGAATAGAATGGAAGGGACGGAGGCCTCTGCCTGATCAAATGCAGCTTTGAAGGTATTTGGAATATCCAGCAGGTAACTTCTTTGGCACCCGTGGGGACTCTATTCTCCTTCTCCCGTGCAGGTGAAGCAGGCAGGGAAAGCATTTGAGAAGCTCTTAGCTGTAGGAAAAGGCCCAACACAGTTAAATTGCGCACGGTTATCCAGCCTTAGCTCAACTCAGCCATCGGCTCTCTTGCTAACGCTTTCCAGTGAGGTAGCGTCAAACCGTTCCTGCTCATGCCTTTGCTCCTGGGCTATTTGCTGATCCCACTTTGTCCCTTGGCCAACAGGCCTGGCTCCCAGTCAGCCTGGAGAATACCTTCTCTGATCCTCTAGGTCTTTCTACTCTGGAATGGTTACATTCTCCCTGCTTAGGAAAGACATCTACAACGTCTTTATCTCTGCATTTCTTGTATCACATTACAATTTGTAATTGCCTTTGGAATGTGGCCACTCACATTAGCAGGTGAATTCTTTGGAGGGAAGCAACTTTAAAAAATATTTTAAATTCTTCACGTCCTTGACATTTAGTGCAGTTCTTCCTGGGATATACTAGACACTTAACACGTGCTTGTGGAAACCTGGTGATGTCTTACTTCCCTACAATTAAAAAAAAAAAAAAATTTACTTTTCAAAATCTTAAAAATAACGCAAAAAGCCTTTGAGGAAAGATTACATTGTTTTGTGCTAATATTCAGAAGACTTGTATGTATTATGAAATAAATATTTGGATGTTTTTCATTTCCAATTACAATAACAATCCATTTTTTATAATAGAAAAATTAGAAATACATATAAAAGGAAAATTAAAATCACAGAGAAAAATAAGTCCAGATGGATTAAGGACTTGTTTGTGAAGGCAGAAATTTAAGTTAATTTGAGTAAAGTAGTGTGTAATCTTGATTACCTCCAATAGGAAAGATTTTTATTTTCTCTTTTTTTGAGATGGAGTTTCACTCTCATTGCCCAGGCTGGAGTGCAGTGGTACAATGATAACTCACTACAATCTCTGCCTCCTGGGTTCAAGTGATTATTTTGTTTCAGCCTCCCAAGTAGCTGGGATTACAGGCATGAGCCACGAAGCCTGGCTAATTTTGCATTTTTAGTAGAGATGGGTTTTACCATTTTGGCCAGATGGTCTCAAATTCCTGACCTCAGGTGATCTACCCACCTTGGCCTCCCAAAGTGCTGGGATTACAGACGTGAGCCACTGCACCTGGCCGAGGAAAGTATTTTTCTTAAGTCACAATAACTATGAACCGAAGAAAAAAGTCTGGTATGTTGTTTACTCCGTCAAAATTAAGAATTTCCTTTTATGCCAAAGACACTGTAATGGAAGTGAAAGCCAATTCAAAACTGGAGGAAGGTATTCTTACAAATATATTTTATAAAATATAAGTGAGTCTGAATGCAGAAGTGACAGAAAGCAGCCAGTTCACTGCCACCCTCTGCACTGAAAGCAGATCTTCCTACAAGAGGTGAATCTGCTGAAAGTGGACTAACCAAATGGCAGGTGTGCTGAACAGAAGGATTTTCAATGTCCTCAGTTTCTCTGTGTCTTTTTCCTATCAGTTTTGTTTCTGTGGTTTGTCACAAATATTGTTTCATATTTCAAATCCAAGTACTTCAAAAATGTTCATTGTCGGCTGGGCACGGTGGCTCATGCCTGTAATCCCAGCACGTTGAGAAGCTGAGGTGGGCAGGTCACTTGAGTTCAGGAGTTCGAGACCAGCCTGGCCAACATGGTGAAATCTCGTCTCTACTAAAAATAGAAAAATGAGCTAGGTGTAGTGGTACATGCCTGTAATCCCATCTACTTAGGAGGCTGAAGCAGGAGAATTGCCTGAACTTGGAAGGCAGAGGTTGCAGTAAGCTGAGATCATGCCACTGCCCTCCAGCCTCATTGACAGAGTGAGACTCCATCTCAAAAAAGTAAATAATTAAGTAAAAATGCCCAGGTTTATAGATAGGTGTGTGAGGTTGACCTGAAATGAAGTTTGCGATCTGCATTTTGCAGGTTCATGCCTGCCTGGGCCCCATGCTAGTCCCACCTCTGATCTTGCTCTGGTGCCTGCCCCTGCCCCTCCCATTCCACCCTCCTCCCAGGGACTGACCCTACTCCCTTCCTTCCCCCTCTCCTGCCCACTTGCCCCCTCCCTCCCCCAGCCCTGTTTCACCCTAGTCCTTCTTTGCTCTTGAGATCAAAAGAATCTGGTGAATTTAAAGTCGCGGGACAATTGGTCATTGGGAAAAATGTATTCAGGGAGTTGTGGTGTGTTTTTTTTTTTTTTTTTTTGGAAAATTAAAAAGTGGAAAATCCGTCATTCAGAGATTTGACCTGGAGCCCTGGGGAAGAGAGACTTGGAGCCTCAAAGATGGTAGTGGCAGGTGAAGCCCCGGGTTACCCTTACTGGCCACAAGAAGGCGGCCTTGAAAAGGTGAAGATCTGGACCCTGCAGAAACCAGCTCTTCTTCCACCAAACCTTCTGTAAAGAGCAGGTGCCTGAAGCTTGTGGGTGTTGCATTAAAAAGTGAAATACAGGTGCTCACTTGAAATTGCAGAGTGACATAATAGGTGGAATCAGAGGCGTAGGGCTACCTCATTAAAAAATTTGTCATGTTAACAAGAATGGAAGGAAGAGATGGTTTTCTCTTAACAGTGGCCTGTGAAGGTTCACTGGTAGGGGCGGTGGGTGGATGGGGGAGCCCCTGTAGCTACAGACGGACAGACAGACAGCATGGCGACCTCCTGGGTCAGGGCCACCTTCGGAGTCTTTTCTTGTTTAGTTGGTAACAGGGCTGTTTGTTGGCGGGAAGGAAAGGAAAGGGTTTTAAGAGATTCACAGAAAATCATGGGAATGAATCAATTTTGTTGAACGGATTTGGAGTTCAAACTTGGTAAAAGCTTAACTTTAAAAGTTGCCATTCAAGAGGAATGCAGGAAGGGCCAGGCGCGGTGGCTCAAGCCTGTAATCCCAGCACTTTGGGAGGCCGAGGCGGGTGGATCACGAGGTCGAGAGATCGAGACCATCCCGGTCAACATGGGGAAACCTTGTCTCTACTAAAAATACAAAACATTAGCTGGGCATGGTGGCGCGTGCCTGTAATCCCAGCTACTCAGGAGGCTGAGGCAGGAGAATTGCCTGAACCCAGGAGGCGGAGGTTGCAGTGAGCCGAGATCGTGCCATTGCACTCCAGCCTGGGTAACAAGAGCGAAACTCCGTCTCAAAAAAAAAAAAAAATGAGGAATGCAGGAAAGGTTAAGGATGCTTTGTGCAGAGGTGGATTTTTACTAATCTGAAAGGTCAGCCCCCCAGAACCTGGGATGTCAGTGGTCCTGTTGCTTGGTTGCTCAAGGGGAATTGTTACTCAGTGTGTATAACCCTGTAGGTTAAAGACTTTTATGGTCTCTGTGATTGTTTTCTTTGTTGTGGCAAATGCCCAATCATGACGATACCTATAAAAAAAGGAAAAGAATAATCAGTGTCAAAAAGATCAGACTGAAAGTCGCGCTTCTCTTTCCTTCGTACTGTTTTCCTTCTTTTCCTCTCTCCCTCCTTTCTTCCCTCTTTCTTTCTCCTTCCGTCTCTTTTTGTGTTTCTTTCCATCTCTTTCTTTCCTTTCTTCTCTTTCTTCCTATTCCTTTTTGATTCTCACCTCTTTTTTCCTTGTCAAATGATTTGATTACCTTTTCCTAACATGCCACAACATTTTAACTAACGGCATCTAGTTTTCAATACCATATTTCTCCAAATTACTTCATTCAAATTCAGCCTTTTAAGGGTCTGAGTTTTTTTTGTTTGTTTGTTTGTTTTGTTTTGTTTTGTTTTGTTTTGTTTTGTTTTGTTTTGTTTTTGAGACAGTCTCACTCTGTTACCCAAGCTGGAGTAAAATGGTGTCATTCCAACTCACTGCAACCTCTGTCTCCCTAGTTCAAGAAATGTTCCTACCTCAGCCTCCTGAGTAGCTGGCACCCGTCATCATGCCCAGCAAACCTCTGTATTTTTAGTAGAGACATGGTTTCACTATGTTGGCCAGGCTGGTCTTGAACTCTGGACCTCAAGTGATTTGCCTTCCTTGGTGTCCCAAAGTGCTGGGATTACAGGCATGAGCCACTGCACCCATCCCAGGTTCTCTTCTGAATTCGTTCCCGCGAGCCTTTGTGTTTTCAGTAAATTTGGCACTGTCTGTCTTTGTGATGTCACCAGCCTTCGCAGACCTTTAATGCCACACTCCTGTCCCAGCGTACATCATGTCCTCTGCAAGCCTGGAGGGCATCCTTAGACTTGGCTAACTTGGGCTCAGCTCTTGTCTGGATGTTGCTGACTGTGTGGAGTGAATTATTTTAGGATGTGAAGGGAGGAGCAGGGAGGGAGGGGCTGAGAACTGGGATTTGTGCTGGGGTGTGTGGTCTAAACATCTGCTGCATGTGTTCAAGGATCTGTTAGTTTCTGCTAGGGTCACGGTGGAAGTGGCTGGACTTAGACCATTTAGTTGACTTGTTGTCCTGTAACCACCCAGTGGGTTCACCCTGCCGGCTGCCTAGACAGGGCCGAGACTGGAGTTTTATTGTTACTGAAATCAGTCTTCCCAGCACTCGGGATCAGAGGTTTTAAGGATAATTTGGCAATTATGGGCTCAGAAAGTGGGGAGTGCTAAGTGGTCAGGCTGAGGATGAGATTATAGGGGGCCTAAGTACATTCTTGCTGACTTCTGTTCCTGGGTGGGATCGCAGAACTGGTTTAGGCAGATTATGAGTCTGGGTGGTGTCATCTGCTGCACTGGAATTTAGGGTCTGCAAAATGTTTCAAGCACTGATCTTAGGTTTTACTACAGTGATGTTATTCGCAGGAGCAATCTTGTAGCCAGGCCTCATGGCCCAGAAACCTTGATCTTTGTATCTTTGTAGCTAATTTGTTACTCCTACAAAGGCAGACTGACCCCCAGGCAAGAAGTGGTTTTTTAGGGAAAGGGGCTAGAGTTTAAACTGTAAATTGCTTCCCAAGCCTCCTTCCACCTACACAGGGAATGAACAAAGGCAGTTTAGAGGTTAGAAGGAGGGAAGAAGGGGTGCCTTAGGTCTGATCCCTTTCACTGATATAGTTTCCTCAGTTGTAATTTTGTAAAGGTGATTTCAGTCCTGCCCCTCATTAGAGGGCCACTTGCTGAGTGAAAGGTTCTCAAAAGATTGAGCTGTTGCCTTTGATGAGGGTGATGGAGGAGAGAGGCTGAGCCTGACCGCATGTCCCATGCCAGTGAGTACGGCATCAGGAACAAGAAGGAGCTTCGTTAACAACGGAAAGCTGCTAAAAAGCTATGGAATTGAACTGAGAGACCATTAGCAGTTTTTGGGAGAGAAAACCATTTCAGGTTTGCCACCCGTGACAGAAAATTATCTTGGGTTCCCGAAATCACTAAACTAAAAGGAAAAGTCAAGCTGGAAACTGCTTAGAGCTAACCTGCCTCCCATTCTATGCAAAGTCATCTCTCTGCTCATGGAGATGAATGCATATCTGATTGCCTCTTTGGGACAGACTAATCAGAAACTCAAAATAATGCACCCAAATGGTGCCTAACCACCTTGGGCACATTCGTCAGGACTTCTGAGGTTGTAGGGTGTATCAGAGTATCGCAGGTGTGCCTTCTCAACCTGGGCAGCAAAATAAACTAACTTCTTTCTTCCTTTTTTTTTTTTAAGACAGAGTTTTGCTCTTGTTGCCCAGGCTGGAGTGCAATGGTACGATCTTGGCTCACCGCAAACTCCATCTCCTGGGTTCAAGCGATTCTCTTGCCTCAGCCTCCTGAGTAGCTGGGATTATAGGCATGCACCACCTTGCCAGGGTGATTTTGTATTTTTAGTAGAGACGGGATTTCTCCATGTTGGCCAGGCTGGTTTCGAACTTCCAACCTCAGGTGATTCCCTTGCCTCGGCCTCCCAAAGTGCTGAGGTTACAGGTGTGAGCCACTGCACCTGGCCTGGCAAAATGAACATTCCAAATTAACTGAGACCTGTCTCAAATTTTTGGAGTTCACATACTTATCGAAGCCCATCAGTCAAATCAGTTATAACACTTTGCTGAGTAAGTTCTCATAAAAGTTTTACAGTTCAATTACCATGTTTGCCATAATTTTAAGGGAGAAAAACAAGGGCCCGAGAGTTTTAAGTCTTTGTCCAGGAAGACACACTGGTGCGTAAAGAGGAACCGGACCCAAGGCCTCGTTCGCCTTCACCTCTCTGGATGACTTCTAGTCTGTTCGGCTTCACTTGTGACATCCTTTCTGCTACAAAGCCCTTCAAATTTCCAGTTGTACCTGACTTCTGTCTTCTTCCACATATTTTCTGATTCAGCCCTGAGTCACACTCTAGGCCACAGTTGGAGGCTCTTCAATCCACAGAAACAGCAAAACCACCTGGTAAGAGACGGGGGCAAATAGAGGCGGCCCAGGAAACCATGTGCGGACAGGCAGGTCAGCTCCTTCGTGCTGGCTGGCTGGACGAGGTGACTCAGGTGTTCCGACCAGGACACCTCCAAGAGCAAGATGGGGAATAAGGAACGGAACTGCGATGAGCTGAATTCTGGTTGCATGTCAGGGGCTGGCTGGGCTGGATGAGGGCCACACAAAGTTATCTCACGGAATCCTCATGCCAGCCTGGGGGGTCTATTTGTTCTACTCTCCTTTGCATGCCCAAGGATGCAAGAATCAGAGAAGTCGAGCAGCTTGTCCAAAGGCCTGGGTCTGTCTGACTGAAAGTCAGCCTGTGGTTTCCTGCACCACTGGGGGTTCAGGGTGACCTGCTTTGGTGCTGGGTCATAGTTGCTGGGACCAGGGATTCTCCAGTAGCTGAAGGAAGGAGATCTAAAGGGAGCTGGGCTCAGAGCATGGGGAGATAAGGAAGAACACACTGGAAACTCTGGCTCAGGTGGCGGCAGGAACACTCGGGTGAAGTGTGTTGTGAACCCCCAGATGATGGCTGCCCTAGGACAGGACATCTCTCACCACCCTCTGCCCTGGTTTCTTCCAGAGTCACTGGACTGGTTACTAAGCTTGTTTCTCAGCCCCAGGCTCCCTACTCAGTACCTGCTCTCCAGTGTGGTGTGGTGTGTGCCTGGGAAGGGCCAGCTCAGCTCTGCCCACAGGGCTGAGGGGGAGCAGGGAGGCGGGTAGGGAGGCTGTCGTGGTGTGGGGGGGAGGCTGGTGGAGAGGCTGGCAGAGTGGGGCTAGGTTGGTGGGAAGGCTGGCAGAGAGGGGCAAGGCTGGTTGGGAGGCTGACGGGGGCGAGGCTGGTGGGGAGGCTGGTGAGTGGGGAGGCTGGCAGGGAGGTAGGGAGGCTGGTGGGGAGTGGGGGAGGCTGGCAGGAGTTGGGGAGGCTGGTGGGCAGGTGAGGAGACTGACGGGGAGTGGGGAGGCTGGCAAGGAGTGGGAGCCTGGTGGGGAGGTGGGGAACCTGGCTGGGAGTAGGGAAGGCTGGTGGGGAGTGGGGAGGCTGGAGGGGCCAGGGAAGGTTGGTTGTGGGGGAGGCTGGCAGAGTGGGGCGACTGACTGGGAGTGGGGAGGCTGGTGGGGAGTGGAGAGGCTGGCAGGTGTGGGGGAGGCTGGAGGGGAAGGGGGAGGCTTGTGGGAGGGAGGTGTGGAGGCTGGTGGGGAGACTGACCAGGAATAGGGAGGCTGGTGGGGAGGGGGGAGGCTGGCAAGTGTGGGGAGGCTGGAGGGGACAGGGGAGGCTGTCAGAGAGGGGCTCCTTCTGTGGCTGCTTCCTGAGGTCTCCACAGTCTGTGAGCGGCCCCCCTTCCCTGCATGTATGCCCACCTGGCAGCAGCAGTTTCTTTTCGTGGCAGCAGCTGGATTTGATTTTGCAGCTTTTCCAACCCAGAATCAGCCTCATAATGCCTGGTTGGGACTCGGTCAGGGCCTGCAGAGTGAGGCAGGTGGTCGGCGGGGTCTGTATCTGCAGCTCTTTCTGCCACTTGCAGACTTCCTCTAGGTGAGTGGCAGACCCAGCAGCGTAATGTACACCCAGAGGGTGGTTTGCTTTTCACCCCATGTTAGGTTGCTATCAGTCTGCATGGAAAGTCTGCTGTGAATAGGACTCTGTGAGAGCCAGGGGCACAAAGTGCTCTGAGACACAAGGCTGCTCTCTGGGCTGCACTGGGGTCCAGATGTGAGAGGCGGTAGAAGGTGCAGGGTGGGTGTGCAAGCCGAGGATGCTCAGGAGGTCTGGGTGGTTTAAGGGAAGAATGCGTCAATCTACTATAACAGAAAGGGTCGGAAACTAGTTTGCAGAGGGTTTATTCAAGTGCAAAGGTTGAAGACCGTCTCCGGGAAGCACAGACTCCAAAGAAAGGAAGTCAATGTTACCAAGCGTAGAGATTTGGGATTGCTTTATATAAACAAAGCTCAGGGGAGTTTCACAGAATTTCGGCATCTATGTGAGGCTTAATGCATAGTTACAATGATCTGTTTACTCAAGGGGAGCCTCTTTCGGAAAGGTATATCTAACATTCCACACTGCCATCTAGGCTGAGTTAGGGTCAGGACTCTAAAGGAGGTGGTTAATCTCTAACAAAGGTCTGATTAGAAGGCGGAGGTCTGGTCTCTGGTCTTTCCTAGTCATTTATAGAATAAGATCAATGAGAAAGAGGGTTAAGCTGCAATCCAAGCAGCAGAATTGCAAAGCCTGACCAACATGGTGAAACCCTATCTCTACAACAAATAGAAAAATTAGCCAGGCGTGGTGGTAGGTGCCTGTAATGTCCCAGCTAGTTGGGAGACTGAGGCAGGAGAATCACTTGAACCCAGGAGGGGTTACATGACCCAGTTCACAGCCACACCTCTCTCAAGGCTTGAGGAGTCCTGGGGGGGTTCCAACAGCTTTTAAATTTGATTTATTTTCACAAACGCAAATATATATTTGAATATCCTGGCTAGAAAATGTCCAGGAATGCCTGGAGCATGGATTTTAGAAGACTCTGTAAGATTAATAAACAGGAGAGAAATGCTCAGAACAGGTTTGGAGGCACAGGTCGGGGACAGAGAGCAAGGAAAGAGAGCTGGCGTGCTGCCTGGGAAAGGCGCAGAGGGGAGGGGCTCGTAGAGAAGGAGATAAAATGGGATGTGAGGTTTATGGGATTTCAGACACCAGGAGAAAGTTAGGCTTTGCCCAGTGATCACTGCCTTGAACAAATGGTAGGCGACCTAGTTAAAGGTGGGAGTTGAGCTTATCTAGCCAGGTATATTAGCCAGTACACAAAAGCCAGGTGGAAGTTCCGCATATTTATAGTTGCAATGTGTGTTTCTACACCGAGTCTACTGTGCCCCGCAAAGTGATATCAGACACTTCAGACAGAATGCCCCACAGGTGTGGGCAAGGGAGGGAGCAGGGCTGGCACCAGTGTGGATGCTTACTGTGTGCTGCACGTGAGGGTCTGCCGGGGGCTGCAGGGGCAGCAGAAGGATCTATCTTTAGAGCCCCTTACTGGAGACCTGTCTTTGTGACTTGTCAGGAAAAGACCAGTCAGGTCAGACATGACTTAGCCCAGGAGAATTCATCTCGGCAAGTGTTCCCACGCGTTGATCAGTGAGCTTGGTTTTTAGAAAACAAAACTGAAACACAAGCAAAAATAGAAACTCAATTAAGCAAGGCCCTTTACCTACCTCTGTAGGTGTCTGGTCTCTATGGGTAGAGGGAGTCGCCGGGGGGTGGGGCGGGAGAGGTTATGACACCTCTCTGCATGCCTGGTCTGATGTCAGTTACAATAATCAAACACACAGCAAGACCCCTGGCTGGCTGGGGAGGGGGTCTGTCTTCCTGGGGCCAGCCTAGGAGAAAGTGCACTTCCTGGGTGTGTGCCCAGGTCACCTGGCCGTGGGACATGCTTCAAGGTATGGGTCTGCCAGGTCATTGTGTTCCTGGACCAAACTGAGGGTCACGCCGCTGTTTCTGTGGCCCAATAACGGGATGCAGATGAACTGGGGAGAAAGAGAATTTTTATTTCTGTAACCGGTTGCAGAGGGAAGGCCTGGAAATGATGACCAGACCAACTCCAAATTATAAAGTTTTCCAGAGCTTATATACCTTCTAAGCTATATGTCTACATGTAAGTGTGCATTCGTCTAAAGGCATAAGTGATTACTTTCTTTTAATCTATAACTAAGGTCTCAGTCCTGAAGACTTTCTTCTGGATCTTCAGTAAGTTTACTTAATCTAAATGGGTCTAGGTGCTGGGGTGATTACCCTTACCTTGTTTCCTGCAGAATCATAGAGGTTTGAGGAGTTCCTTTAGACCCCAACAAACTTGGCTGTGAAGGCCTGGGAGATTTCTTCAGATCCCCAGTAAAACTTGTTTAAACCTAAAAAAGTCCTGTTAAGAATTTCTGGCTGGGAGTTGTGGCTCATGCCTGTAATCCCAGCACTTTGGGAGGCTGAGGTGGGCGGATCATGAGGTCAGGAGATTGAGACCATCCTGGCTAACATGGTGAAATGCTGTCTCTACTAAAAATACAGAAAATTAGCTGGGCGTGGTGGCATGCACCTGTGGTCCCAGCTATATGGAAGGCTGAGGCAGGAGAATCGCTTGAACCCAGGAGGAGCAGGTTGCAGTGAGCCCAGATCTTGCCACTGTACTCCAGCCTGGGTGACAGAGCAAGGCTCTGTCTCAAAAAAAATAACAAACAAACAAACAAACAAAAATAAAATAAGGAATTCCTTCGTTATGTCTTTTCATGCTTCAAGGCCCAGGAAAAGCCCAGGCAAAACTTTTGCTGGGCTCTTTGTTACCTTCCAGCCTTTGTATAAGGGCACTGGCTCAATTGGCTTTTAATGTTTAATCTAGCTACTCAGTCAGTGCTGGGACAGCTGTAATGGAGGCCTACATTAGTGAGACCTGGCTTGCCGCAACAGGGCAGCAAGGGAGGCGGGGAGAACCAGGAAAGGTGAGGCTGAGGTGGGGTCAGTCCCCAGCCCCAGCCCCCTGGTGGACCTCTGGTCTTCCTGCATCTGAGTGAGCTCCGGAGAGAGCCAGGGGCCTTGATCTAGAGGAGAGCCTGTGTCCCACCCTGTTATGGGTGTCTCCTCCTCCCCTTCCAGGTCCCGTGGATAATGACCTGCAGGGTGATCGCCAGTGAGCACCAGTGTATTTGCCTGTCAACCAGGGGACAAGTGAATCAAGTCCCTGTGGTTCACGGAGGGGGAAGATCAGGTTTCACTTGTCAGGAATGGCAGGTGTGTGCACTTGGAGATTATGCTAGTGGACGTGGAGGGCTGCACCCTGTCCCGGTGGCAACAGGGCCTTTAGTCTGCACACATTTGGTCAAAACATTCCACACTGTTCGTTTGTCAGAAAGGAGTTTTCCTTTAGGTGGACGAGGCACTGTCAGAGGGAGTCACGCTGAGTTCTGAGTCACTGTTCATTCTGGGCCGGTTGGAAGCAGTTGGGTTGGATCTCAGCATTCAGGTTTAACATGTTGAGCAAGGACTGCTCTAAATGGGAGCTTTTCCCTCTCCATTCCTCAAGGATCTGAAGGACCCAGCAGCTTTTCCTTAGCTAGTCTTCTGTGCACAGTATCTCTTAAGGCCATTCCAAAACACCATCCATGGATCTTTAGCACCCTGTTTTTTACCTCAGTAGGGAGAGTTCTGTGGCTCCTTAATCTAAAGCCAGATGGATGCAACTAAGAGAGAAGAGAGAACTCCAGGCTGCCCCCATGGTGGATAGGCTGGAGAAGCATTGTGCAGTCCTTAAAGGAGACCACAGTGGATGAGATGAACCCAGCTGGGCACTGTGTGTGGTACAGAAACAGCAGGACATATACCCAATGAATGCGATGCTGAAAAAAGTGTACGTGCCAAGCAGGATTAGCGAAGTATGCTGGGAAAAACAGGCTAACAGTAGATTTGATTGGAAGAGTAGCATTTTCAACAATTTGTGTTTTAGCAGTTTTGTGTTTTGGTTGATTGTGACAAGAGTATATTTTTCTGCCGATATCTGTGGGTTCTCAGGCTTTGGCGGAGTGAAACAACCTTGATGGAAATGTGGATGGTACAAGAAGTTAGTGAATCAGCTTTCAGAATGGTCCAGAACACAGCAAAGGGGCACTCACCTGACAGCTCACTGCGTTTCTTTTAAAAACCTGTTCTCTTCCAAGATCTGGGACTAATAATAAAAAAGCCCCAGGTGGCTTTTGTTCATAAATTACCATCAGTCATGATCTAATAGATGAGATAAAGGCAGGGAAATAAGTATTTCTCCCAAGGCTTTGTATTATTATGATTTTAAAAACTACTATTATTTTTCAGTATTTTTGATACTTCATGTATTATCAGAAGAAAGCAGCCATGAAAAAGTGTATGTTTATTGGGAGTTTACTAGAATATCCATTTTCATGGAAGTTCTCATTTTAAACACTGGAAAGAATCAGTTCTATCCCCTAAACCAGAGATTGGAAAACGATAACCCTTGGCCAGACCTGGCTTGCTGCCTGTTCTTCTGAACACAGTTTTGTTGAAGCACAGCCACTCCCATTTACTTATGGGTCAGGCAAGGATTCCTTCACTCTGCAGAGTTGAGTACTTGTGGCAGATGGGATATGACTCATAGAATTGAAAATATTTGTTATTTGGCTCCTTAGAAATATTTGCCAACCCATGTGCTGAGCCACTGACTGACATCTAATCCCACGTGGCAACCACTGGCAGAAGATCTACGGTTTAAACTCCTCCCGGTCACTAATAAAAGTGTAATTAGGATCCACTGATACAGGAAGACTGTCACTGTTTTTGTTTTGAGACAGAGTCTCGCTCTGTTGCCCAGACTGGAGTACAATGGCATGACCTCGGCTCACTGCAGTCTCTGCCACCCAGGTTCAAATAATTCTCCTGCCTCAGCCTCCCAAGTAGCTGGGATTACAGGTGCCTGCCACCAGGCCTGGCTTTTCTTTTTTTGTATTTTTTTCAGTAGAGATGGGGTTTTGCTATGTTGGCTAGGCTGGTCTCAAACTCCTGACCTCAGGTGATCCACCCACTTTGGCCTCCCAAATTGCTGAGATTACAGGTGTGAGCCACTGCAGCCAGCCAGGAAGACTGTTCAATATAGCGGCCAAACAGGGCCACGTGCTGGCTGTTTTGTCTCTTTTCTCTCTCTTTCGGCAATCATACTCCTTCTTTTTCCTCATGGCATTGGTTCTTTGGAGAAATGAGATTATTTTTCCCGTAGAAGGTATTATGTTCTGAATTTGACCGATTGCTTCCTCTACTGTTGTTTTGCTTGTTTCTGAGAGTCCTGTGTTTTCTATCAACTAGTAGTTAGATCTAGAAACTCAATTAGTTTCAGGTTCCATTCCTTTGGCCAAGAATTTTTCGTGGGTGGTGCTGTGAAATTTTTCTTACATCACAACAGGAAGTCCATTAATGTGTGGTTGTCTCAGTTTTAGGGAGGGTAAGATTGATGATCGGGTACAGCCTTAACCCTCACTTATCACGTTCCCTGCCAAGTGCTTCACCAAATGGTTCTACAACAGTCCTTCGGTTGTTGTAGACCTATAATTTCATTCAGGGTTGCAATATGGTGATGTTAGTAATCTGTCATCTCTTCCTCATTTAGTAGTTGGGGAAATTCTGTAAAGAAGGCATTTCTTTAACTATTGTCCACCCTGAGTGTAAGTTAGTTCAACCATTGTGGAAGACAGTGTGGCGATTCCTCAAGGACCTGGAAATAGAAATACCATTTGACCCGGCAATTCCGTTACTGGGAATATACCCAAGGAATTATAAATTGTTCTGTTATAAAGACACAGGCATGCACATGCTCACTGTGGCACATGCACATGTATGCCGTACACTCATTGAGGCTGCCATTTCTCCAAGTAGTCCTGGTCCTTTTCAATGGCAATGACCATTTGGGGGTCATTGCATTAGTGCTGGAGGGCTTAGTGTTATTGTGTGGTCACTGCATTTTCAAGGGCAAAGGTTAAGAGATAAACTTTTTTTATTAAGGGGGAAAAAGTCATAAAGTTATAGTGACAGCTGCAATTCAAAGTAAGATTACAGGGTTTTAGGCCAGGTGCAGTGGCTCATGACTATGATTTCAGAACTTTGGGAGGCCAAGTTGAGCAAATCACTTGAGATCGGAAGCTTGAGACCAGCCTGGCCAACATGGTGAAAACCCATCTCTACTAAAAATACAAAAATTAGCCAGGCATGGTGGCATGCACCTGTAATTCCAGCTACTGCGGAGGCTGAGGCAGGAGAATTGCCTGAAGCCAGGAGGCAGGGGTTGCAGAGAGCTGAGATCATGCCGCTGCACTCCAGCCTGGGTGACAGATCAAGGGTCTGCCTCAAAAAAGCATGCACAAATACACACACACACACACACACACACACACACACACACGTATGCATACACACACATATATTACAGGGTTTTAGTGTAATCTTTCAATTTTATTTAAATCTTATATACAGAAAATCTTAGTTCTTGTGATTATTATTTCCTTTCCCACATTTTCATTCTGAAACATTTCAGACCTAACTTGCAAGTACAGTCCCAAGAGCACTTGTGCGACCAGGGAGAAGATGACCATCTGTGGACCAGGAAGCATACCCTCAGCAGGTAAGGGGCGCACTGCCCGGCCTCCAGAAGTCTGAGAAATATGGGTTGTTAAAGCTCCCTGGTCCATAGTGCTTTTGTCACAGTTGCCTGAACAGACCAAGAAACTACTCGCTGGAAGATGGTGGAGTTGCCGCCATTTTGCAGGAAGAGGAGCAGCTCCACCTGCCCTGCTGCTTTTCTTGCCTAGACTCTAGGAAATATCTGAGCTTCACTCCCCACAACATACCCAAAGGAACAGCGAGAACCGGGACGTCCCTGCGGGGACCCAGAACTGATCTAACAGAATGGCACCTGATGACTTTGATACAGTGATTGAGGCCATGCTGGAAGCTCCCTATAAAAAAGAAGAGGATGAGCAACAGAGGAAAGAAGTCAGGATTATTCCAGGAATACCACCCGCAGCACCAGCAACAGTGGCAATGGGACCAGTGGAAGCAGCACCATCAGGGAGATAAGCAAGCAAGAGGACCCCTGATTTGGAAACACCGGGTTTTACTTGGCTTTGGGGGGAAAATGGCCTCTTCAGATGCCTGGCAGCTTTCAGGGCTGAAGAAGGGGAGTCGGAGCCATAGTAGAAGCAGGGATAGAAAGCACAGTCATGGTCTAGACTGGGATCAGCACAGACAGAGAGACAGTCAGAGTCGAAGTCGAGATGGGCAGCATCGTCACCGTAGCCGTGGCTGGGGATCGTCGACATAGTGGGTCGCGAAGTCGTGACTGTCGTCATGAGGATCGTGTGCGCTACAGGAGCCCCCACTTGCCACTGGCCATGGGTGTGGACACAGTAAGAGTCCTCACTTTGGAGAGAGGAGCCCAGCCACGGAGCCAGCTGATGATCCGAGTCCTGAGGAGCTTGATGCCCGCACGGTTTTCTGTATGCAGTTAGCTGCCCACATTAGGCCTCCAGATCTGGAGGACGTTTTCTCTGCTGTAGACAAGGTTCGTGATGTACGTGTCATCTCAGATCGGAACTCACGCCCTTTAAGGGCATTGCCTATGTGGAATTCTGTGAAATCCAGTCTGTGCCTCTGGCCATTGGGCTAACTGGGCAACGGTTGCTGGGAGCGCCTTTCACTGTACAGGCTTCACAGGCAAAGAAAAAACGACTGGCAGCCATGGCCAACAACCTGCAAAAGGGCACTGGTGGACCAGTGTGCCTCCATGTGGGCTCCCTGCACTTCAGTGTCACTGAAGACATGCTCCGAGGCATCTTCGAGCCCTTTGGTAAAATTGATAATATTGTCCCGATGAAGGTCTCAGATACAGGCTGCTCTAAAGGTTATGGTTTCATCATGTTCTCTGACTCTGAGTGTGCCTGGCGGGCCCTGGAACAGTTGAGTGGCTTTGAGCTTGCTGGTCGACCTATGAGGGTTGGCCACGTGACTGAGCGACTGGACGGTGGCACAGACATCACTTTCCCTGATGGAGACCAGGACCTGGATCTGGGATCAGCAGGTGGATGTTTGCAGCTTGTGGCCAAATGGGCAGAAGGCTCTGAAATCAACTGCCACTGCTGCTACTGCCGCCCAGGCTGCTGCCTCACAACTACATGGAGCAGTTCCCCTGGGCGCCCTGAACCCAGCAGCTCTGACTGCTCTGAGTCCAGCCCTGAACCTTGCCTCCCAGTGCTGCTAGCTCTCCAGCCTCTTTACCCCCCAGACCATGTAAATTGGTGGCACAGCAGACTGTCTCCCTGCGCCTCTGGGTCCTGCCACTTCACATCTACTCTTCCATGGCCCCATCTCTCCATTTTGTGGACCAAGCCATCCTGAGGGCATGGACATTGTCTCTGAGGGAACTGAGGCCACCCTTAAGACACCAAGAAGAGCTCCTGCTCATGGCCCCACTGGAAATGGACTCTGCTGAGCAAAGCGCCCAGTTGAAGAAAGCAGAATCTATACCTGCATTGAGTACCTGTTTCTCCATGTGTGTTGTCTCTGAGATGACCTCCTTGTCCTTTCCTACACCTTAATGATTCCTCAATTCCTCCCCCATTGGAAAGGCCATAGGGCATTAACTGAAGACACTGACCTCTCTCCTTTTCCTGAACCTTTATCCTTCATTCTGTCAAGGAAAACCCTTAGGACCTCTGAATCCAGAGGACTGAGTTTGTGGGGTGAGCCTTGAAGGTGCTCTTTTTCTGCTACTAGGGCCCTGGAAGATAGCATGGGTTCGTGCAGAGAAACCAACCTCCGACTTTAGCTTGATGCAGCTTGAGGCCAGACCTACTGCAGACTCCGCATCTTGCTAGGAGGCATGGGAGTGATCTATCCTGCCAGGCATTTAGGGGCTTTCAGGAATTTAGTAAGAGGTGGAGTGTACCTTTCCAGTGTCTTCCATCTTCCTTTGAATACTTGTCCTTCCTCCCAGATCCTCCCTTGGGCCCAGGGTGGGAAGATGGAAGGGGGCTGCTCTCTACCACTTCGTGTGTGCCTCCACTGTGGCCTCAACCCTGGCAGTAAAGCTGCTCCCATTTCCCACCTGGGCATGTGTGAGCCCTTCTCACTGGGTTTTATCCCCTTGTGTCTGTGTACATAAATGTGTGTGTGTGTGTGTGTGGTGTGTGTGTGTGTGTGTGTGTGTGTGTGTATAAACTTTGTACAAAAGGCAAGCCTCCTCCTTGTGGGGGCTGTTGCCTATTTGTGTGTGGTCTCTGTTGTGTGCCTGGCTGACAACTTGTTATGAGCCCAAACCATGATGTTTCTAGGGATTATAAAAGATTAGTAACAACAACAACAAAAAACTACCCAACCCCCTCTCTGTCTTACTTCCAAATTTTGATAGGTACGTTATTACTTTAGTTGCTTTTCTTTAGTTGGTTTCATTATACCTTTAATTTCTTATGTAATATTTTTAGAAAATGTCCCCCACTACTCACTATGTAGGACAAGACCTTACCCCTTACCTCTTTCTTCGTCTCTTCTTTGCTACGTCTCAACTGCTGTCAGTTATACTTTGATATTGCCAGATATAACCCATCATGATTATATTATAATCGTAAGTATAAAAAGAATTTCCTGTGCATTGCCTATAGTTGATTCTAAAGTTTGAAAAGTGAAAAATAATATTATATTTGCGCCACAATCTTGCTGTTGAGATGTTTTCCGGAGGCTTTTACATGTCAGTGTGGGTCTGTGCTGCTGGCAGATTGGACCTAACAGAAGCTGTAGTCAGGTCACCAGGTCACTCCTGCCTAAGCTTCATTTCTGCCACCGTCACCACTTCATTCATAAACCCACTGCATGAGGAGACAGGTGGCGGAGGAAAGAGGCCAACTGACCTTCATGGAATGGGTTAGTCTACCGTCTCAAATGTTAAAGTCCTCCTCTGCTGAGGTCGTCATTTAATGGACAATCACACAGGACGCAAGTATCTTCATGATTTTTGTCCATTCAGAGAAGCCTGTTGTGAATTTTCCAGTCCTATTTCTTGCAGGCCCGTAACCACCCAGCCTAGCCATTGGCGACAGCCTACGAATGAATACATAATCACACACCTGGTCATTTCTTTTTCCAAGCAAATTGCACAGCCAGGTGCACTGTGTGAAGTTCTGCCCACCAAGAGGATTTTCCTTCTCCACTTCAGGGAAAGTCCTTCAGGGATGGCCCAGGAAGGGGCTCAGTGCTATAGCCATCTACCCAGCGTGTTGTGCAGAATCATTGTAAACCAGGTGCAAATTTTCTCTTTCTCTGTCAAATCTTTATAGGGAACTCACCATGAGGCTGTAGGCACAGGCTCAGAGAGAGAAGGCAGTGTGGTGGATGTAGGAAGCACGGGCATTTGGGCCACTTCTCCATAGAACCATGTAACTTACTTGTACCTTCAGGGTCTGCCCAGACCCAGTGATGCATATGCCACATCCATTCGACAATGGAGCAAGGCTGTACATGCTCAATTTTGTGATGTCGCCGGTTGATAACACCCAGTTTGTGATGGGCAGCTCAAGTTTCGTGCTAACTTGGTGGCCTGTGGTCAAGTATTCACTCTCTATTAAGGTCCAGTAACAGGCCAAGAGCTGTGTCTCAAAAGAAATTGTCTGCCAGTGCTGTTGGGATAGGAGAGACTAGAAGAATCATGTTGTTCATTCTGGCCATGAGTTTGCTGTTTCTGGTGACAGTGCTCTCAGTGACTTACCATCTTCCTTCTGAATTAGTCAGTAGCTCCGTCACGTGCCTGGGGATCCATAAACATGTGCTTCTAGTCACTTGAAGGGCTCTAGGCTGGGGACGCCAAATTGCCACAGCCGCGTAGACTGAAGAATGGGGAGCGAACATGTGTTTTTTATTTAGTTATTTTTTCACCTTAAGAATTAGGTCTTGGGGAACCAGATTTCCCAAACCCTGGCTGTACTAAGGTTCATGGGGAATTTGCCTTTAATTAACTTATTGTCCAGAGAAATGCTATCTGGAAGGACTCAAATATCTTGAGGTGGGGGTTGATCACATGCCTGAGATTTCTTCTCAAGGTAGAAGGGTCGTGGATTATTCCTCAGCTGTTCAGAGGAAGGAAGAGGCTGGATGCACCATGATGAAAACCACAAGTTGTGTCTGGGTTACAAGAATACCTGAGTAGAGGTGAAGATCCACCCCATAAGCCAGAATTTTCCTCTCCCCGCATTTTCCTTGCAGAGAGGGGTGTTGTGTTTGAATCTATGACGGGAGGCTGGCGAGAAAAGCTTTACAACAGTGGAAGGGGAAGTTACAGTTGCTGTTGCCAGATTCGGGAGATAATAGCACAGTATGTATCATCAGGAATTGTAAGAGATTTATTGAAGAAAAAAAAAAAAAGGATGGTAGCCCATTTTCCTCCACCCACATGGTGTCTGCAGGCCTAATAGTCTGGAGGGAATGAAATGCAGATGTAGCTGGCTCATACACACACTTTTGTGAATGATATGTTACTAGGTTATGTCATTGCAGTAGATTTAGGAATTGTGATCTGGGAACCCAAACATGAGCACCAAAGGGCAAAACTTAAGTGAAATATCTTTATGGTCATTATGGAGATTCTCAAATGCTAAGGTTAACCAACATACTGCCCTAAGACCAGGAAGGAGAAAAAATGGAAGTGCTGGGTTCTGCCGATGGACTGTTTCACGGAGGAGACTGCTAAGACCTCTGAATTATGTGGACTCTCAGAATGAGTCACATGTTGGGGCTGGGTGTGGTGGCCCATACCTGTAATCCCAACACTTTGGGAGGCCGAGACAGATGGGTCACCTGAGGTCAGGAGTTCAACACTAGCCGGGCCAACATGGTGAAACCCTGTCTCTAGTAAAAATAAAAACAAAACCTGAAAATTAACTTGGTGTGGTGGCAGGTGCCTGTAATCCCAGCTACTTGGGAGGCTGAGGCAGGAGAATTGCTTAAACCTGAGAGGTGGGGGTTGCAGTGAGCTGAGATCGTGTCACTGCACTCCAGTTTGGGTGACAAGAGTGAAACTCCATGTCAAAAAAAAAAAAAAAAAAAGACTCAGTCACGTATTGGTTTGGGGATCAAACAAAGTGGAGGTGACATCACTCAAGACTGGGCCATCACTGCCCTGTTCCAGGCAAGCTTTGTGGTCCGACCCGTCTCATGTTCCAACCCATGCACCCTAACCCCCTACTCCTTGACCTCTTCCAATTGAGACACAAGATTCATTTTGGCCAAAGGATGTATACTTGAAAAACAGTTTTCCTTTATTAAAAGAATGATTATTAATAGTTCATTTGGCTTCCGCGTCCTTTCCTCTGGTCAGTCCCAGCTCACTTGCAGCACTTGGCCTTTCCACGGTAACAGGTGCCTTGAACTTTGGTATTTATTGGGCAGGCGGAATAGAGACATTGCCCTCCACCCTTGACACAATTGTAATGGTCAGATCTGCGGCCAAAGCCTGTGAGAAAGGTGTTACCTGTAAGGAGGGAACACAGACACTTCAGACTCATGGCTTGTAGCTGCAACGATTTGAGAACATCTCGTGAGACCAGGACAAATAACTGCAAAACACTGGAGAGTTTTCTCTTCCAAGAAATTTGCACGTGATTGATCTTGGGAGCTGCTCATGAAATGAGGTGACTGAAGAGCTTACTCAGTCCAGGGCTATGCCAGCTGTGGTCAAATACAAGTCAAGGGTGAACAGTGGGGTTCCGAGTGGGTTTTTCTTAAGCTGAGATATTTGAGGAGTGCAGGGAATTCAGATAATTTTCCAGATAAGTTTTCTGCCTTGTCTCACCACGCTCAAACTCACATCCTGTGTTTTAGAAATGTGGAAGCAGGTGCCACTCTGCGAACACAGCCTATACTTCCTTCCCGCCCTGCCTTCAGTTATACTGTTCCCTCTGTCTTGAATTCCGGCTCCCCCACTTCCCACATCACCATTTCAGCTGAAATCTAGGATCCTTTCATGCCAGGCTGAAATTGTGGTTACTCTCCAAAGCTTTCACAGTTTTTTTTCTACTTGGAATTGATTTTGCCCTTCTCGCAGTATCCCAGATCTCATAAATAGAGACAGTACTCTGGACTAGGCTTCTGCTCCATGACACAGGAAGCAGTCGCCTATGATAGTCCTGGCCAGGGACCATCAGGCCATCGTGTTGCATGCCTCCACTGGTAGGTGTTTTGGACTGAAATATATCCCCTCGGAAAAAAATTTCTGTGTTGACGTCCTAACCGGTGCCTCAGAAAGTGGTTGTATTTGGAGAGAGAAACTCTAAAGAGGTGATTCAAGTTAAATGTGGTCATCGGGATGCGCTCTGATCCGTATGACTTGCAGAAGAAGAGACTGGGACAGAGACGCACAGAGGAAAGACCGTGTGAGGACGCAGGGAGGAGGCAGCCTTCTACCAGCCAAGGAGAGAGACCTGAGAGAGGCCAGCCCTGCCGGCACCTTGATCTCAGACTTCCAGCCTCCAGGACCCTGAGGAAGTACAGTTCTGTTGTTTAAAACGCCCAGTCTGTTTATGGGCAGTTTAAACCATAAACCTGGTAGCCTGAGCAAACTAATGCAAGAAGCCATCACCACCCTAGGAGACAGTATATTCTAATGTCACAGATCTCTGTTGGAAAGATGGCTTTCACACTGATGGAAATTGTCCCATCAGTAACTTCCATCCTGCAGCTGTTTTTTCTGATGTTTGCAGTAATTCCACTTTTGAAAAACTCTTCTGGCTGGGTGCAGTAACTCACACCTGTAATCCCAGCGCTTTGGGAGGCCGAGGCGGGTTGATCATCTGAGGTCGGGAGTTCAAGACCAGCCTGACCAACATGGAGAAACCCGGTCTCTACTAAAAATACAAAATTAGCTGGAAGTGGTGACACATGTCTGTAATCCCAGCTACTAGGGAGGCTGAGGCAGGACAGTCACTGTAATCCGGGAGGCAGAGCAGAGGTTTCGGTGAGCCAAGATCATACCATTGCATGCCTGCCTGAGTAACAAGAGAAAAATTACTCTGCCTCAAAAAAAAAAAAAGAAAAAAGAAAAACTCTTCTTTGCTCACTGTCCTCAATGCCTGCTTTCCAGGCCCTTCCCAAACCTCTTTATTCTCCTGTGGATGTGTTTAAATTGGCCAATAGAGTTCCCAACGTTTGAAGCCTGGTATCGATACAGAGTCCCTTAAATGTGTCCCACCAACCAAGGTCACAAAAGGCCCCATTTCCCTCATTTTGTTCGCTACAAAGCTGCACCATCCAATATGGCAGCCGCTCGCTTCCTGCAGCTGTTCTCATTTAAATTAATTGAAATCCCCTCAGCCACACTGCAGACGCTCACAAGCCGTAGGTGGCTAGTGAGTGCTGCATTCATCGAACAGAGCAGATACAGAATCTTTTCACCACCACAGAACATTCTATTGAACTGTGTTGCTGTGGAGATGGAAGAGAATTGAGAGAAACTCTCATGCTACCATCCCATTACTCAGGGAGGCATCTTGGGCCGAGGCCACTCATTTCTTCACACAAAACACAGTCTCTTGATTGCCAGCTTGTATTCTGTTTCTCGCGTTAATGCCTACTGATGCTGTCTGAGATAGTACTGTGTTTTAAGAACCACACCACAATGTTGACCTCAAGTAAGATCATGACCAACCAGCCTCCCCCAAAGTCTCCACTTTCCGCTCTAGTCTGTCTGTGCTGGAGGCTCTCAGTGCTCAGAAGATACTTAGAGGATGCCTACTCCAACCTGACCTGCAAGATGGAAACTCTACAGGTGATCATCTCTTATTAGAGAGATCAGTTGAACTTACAAATCTGAAAGCACTTTGAAATCGTGAAGGTCTACACATCCTTGTTCTTGATTGTTCTTCTCAGTAATCAAATATGTATATATGGGTATATATACATGCTGAGTAAGCAGAGGAGGCCCAGATTTAATATTTGGGTGTAGCTTTTTAGAGCCAAGATGGACTTCAGAGCTCAGTTAATTCAACCTCTCTGTGATCCTCTCCCCAGGTGAAGAAACCAAGGTCCAGTGATGCCCCCAGAGCTTGTAGCTGGTCAAAGACCAACCCCCTACCAGAATGGATGCCTCCTGACCTCACTTCAGTTCTAACTCCACTTTACGACATCGCTAGTTGACTATGGTGTCATGATGTATAACCAGAACTAATTTCTGGCATTACCTTCAAGGATCTAGTACGTTATGGGACACAAAAGAAATTGCAGCAAAGTTAGCGTCAGGGTACTTTGGTTACATTCTGTGTTCTAAAACTAATCTACTGTGTGATCTTTGGCAAACCACTTAACCTCTCTAGGCCCCAGCTTCTCAAATTTAAAATGGAGGAGATTATGCAGCCGTAAAAAAGAATGAAAGTACTGTCTTTTACAGCAACAAGAATGCAGCTGGAGGCCAATAGCCTAAGCAAATTAACACAGGAAAAGAAAGCCAAATACCTGAAGTGGGAGCTAAACACTGAGTACTCATGGACATGAAGATGGGAACGATAGATACTGGGGGCTACTAAAGGGGAAGGGAGGGAGGGGAATAAGGGTTGGAAAACTAACTGTTGGGTACTGTGCTCATTACCTGGTGACAAGATCATATTCCAAGTCTCAGCATCTGAGTGGGTCTGGGTTGGGGCTGATAATTTGCGTTTTAAAATAAGCTCCCAGATGATGAAGCTTCTGGTCCAGAGTCCATACTTTCAGAACCTTTGGTCTGGAATGTTGAGGTTCCTTCCTGCTGGAGCAGTCTATGCTGCTTTCAGTCTAGAGGCCTTTTAAAAGCACTTGCCTTGACCATTTCCGTGACATTTGCCTTCCTCCTTGTGTTAAAATATCACTGTGCACATGTCTGTTTCTCTTACGTGCTTCTTAAGAGATGTTTGTGTGATCTAAATGCTTCTGAAGGTTTATGTTTTCCAATAATAGTGGCAGCCCAAAAAGAACAGCTAGAATATCTGACCACACACACACACACACACACACACACACACACACACACACGTGCACTTTGTAGATGTCAGAGAATCAGCCGGGCGCGGTGGCTCAAGCCTGTAATCCCAGCACTTTGGGAGGCCGAGGCGGGTGGATCACGAGGTCGAGAGATCGAGACCATCCTGGTCGACATGGTGAAACCCCGTCTCTACTAAAAATACAAAAAAACTAGCTGGGCGTGGTGGCGCGTGCCTGTAATCCCAGCTACTCAGGAGGCTGAGGCAGGAGAATTGCCTGAACCCAGGAGACGGAGGTTGCGGTGAGCTGAGATCGCGCCATTGCACTCCAGCCTGGGTAAGAAGAGCGAAACTCCGTCTCAAAAAAAAAAAAAAAAAAAAAAAAAAAAAAAAAAAAAAAAAAAAAATCTTAAACCTTGTAACTAATTTATTTAATCAATGGTACTATAAAACCTGAAAAAAAATAACACTCTCGATGATAATAAACAAAAGCCTTGCCTTTGAGATTGGCAATGGGGCCAGAAAAATGGCTATTACCGTTTCCATTTAACACTGTGTTTCATATACTAGCCAGTGGAACAGGATAAGAAAAACATAAGCAAATAATATGAGCTGGAAAGGAAGAGATGAAATTATCACTATTTGCAGACATTATGATTATACATAGACAGTTCAAAAGGAATTAAGCAAGCTGGATTAGCAAGTTTGCTGTATATGAGACCAAATACAAAAGAAAAAAGAAAAAAAATCCATTTTACATCTGTGTATTTGCAACCAATAGCCAAAATGATGTGAAAGCAACATACCATGTCAAAGAGCATCAAGTAACAAATACCTAGTTAAAAATCTAAGAAAATAGGTGTACTACTTCTATCCATAAGGCATAAGACATTTTGAAATAAAGAAGACCTAAATGAGTGGAAATGCTCTGTTTAAGCACTTAAAGATTATTTTTGCTTAAATCAATCTTCTGGTTCAACCCAATGCCATGGGAAGAGATTCTAATCTGACAAATGGATTCAAATTTTTATTTGTAAATTCAAATGGCCAAGAATAGTCGAGACACATTTGGAAAAAGGTGAGAGATTTGCTTCACTGGATTTCAAGACTAATTGTAGAGCCACTGTGATTAAGGCAGTGTGCTGATGGCACAAGGAGAGACAAATGTCCAAATGAAGTAAGATAAAGAGTGTAGAAAGAGGTTCAGTTACTCAGTTACTGAGATCGTGCCATTGCACTCCAGCCTGGGCGACAGTGTGAGACTCCATCTCAAAAAAAAAAAAAAAAAAAAAAATAGAGGCTCATAAACACATGGAGAATTGATGTAGAATAGTGGTGGCTCAGCAGAACAGTGGGGAAAAATAGTCTTAGCAACTGCTGGTTCTGGGCTGAGCATGGTGGCTCATGGCTATAATCCCAGCACTTTGGCAAGTGGACAACTTGAGGTCAGGTGTTTGAGACCAGCCTGGCCAACATGAGGAAACCCTGTCTCTACTAAAAATACAAGAATTAGCCAGGTATGGTGGTGGGCACCTATAATCCCAGCTACTCGGGAGGCTGAGGTAGGAGAATTGCTTGAACCTGGGAGGCAGAGGTTGTGGTTAGCCAAGATCATGCCACTGCACTACAGCCTGGGCAATAGAGCAAGATTCAGTCTCAAAAAAAAAATAGTTGTTTCTAAACAATCAGATATTCATACTGGGAAAATAAAAATAACTTGACCCTTCACATCAAAGACACACACACACACACACACACACACACACACACACACACACACAGAAACACCATTGCCAGATGGATTATAAGCCTAAATGTATATATATATATATAAAGGATAAGCTTTTAGAAGACAATATTGGCGACTATCTTCATGTCTTTGATATGAAGAAAGTCTTCTTAAACAAGGTACAAACAGCAGTAACCTTAGGGAAAAAGACATGACACATTCAACTACATTGAAATGATGATAAAAGCCTCTGTTCAAGGCAAGTTTCCTTTAGGAGAGTGAAAAATCAAGATACAAAGCAAGAGAAGATATTTGTAATGTACATAGTTGACAATACATTAAGAACTATAAATAAGAAAAGACAGATAATCTGATAGAAAACATGAGCAAAAGACAAACAGGCATTTTACAAAAAATATCCCAGTTGCCAGTAACTATATATAAAAGGGCCCAACTTATTATTTATCAGGGAAATACAAATTAAAACTCCGATGAGCTATTGCTACACCCACTAAGTGGCTAAAATTTAAAAATGATTGATGCTATCAAATGTTGGCAAGGATACTGACCAAGAGAAACTCTTATTCACTGCTTGTGGGAGTGCAAATTGCTATAAACAATTTTGGAAAACAGTTTGGCATTGTCTAAAACAACGGAATATATGCATATCCTATGGTCCAGTAATGCAGCTTTTCAGCATGTAGAAATAGAGGCATATGGGCATTTACTGGCTAATAGAAGTCTGTGCACAAACAAAGCTATACTATTCAACTTGAATATTAGTGTAATAAAAGCATAAAGAACCTGAAAAGTTATCACCATAAAAATCAAGTGACTGATTATTCTTGATGGAAGCAGGGAGTTGTGACTGGGAAGGCTCGAGAATAGCTTCTCATAATTCCATTTGGATATAACAGACTGAAAATAAAACTTCTTAGTGTTAACAAAGTGGCTTTCAAACTCTTGATTTTGGACTGAACCACTGTAAGAAAGAAATTTCTCAATACTACTCGGTAAAAGCATATGCACACACCCCAAACTGAAATACAGGTATAATTAAACAGCATCTACTTTTACTACATGGCATGAAGTTATAGTTTCTATTCTTTAAAAAAGAAAAACAAACAAAGATAGGCTGGGTGCAGTGGCTCACACCTGTAGGCCCAGCTCTTTGAGAAGCTGAGGTAGGAGGATCACTTGAGCCCAGGAGTTTGAGAAGAGCCTGGGCAACCTAGTAAGACCACATCTATACCAAAAAATAAAAATGAAAGAATTCACCACACACCAGGTGTGGTGGTGCATGCATGTTGTTGCAGTTACTTGAGAGGCTGAGGTGGGTGGATGGCTTGAGCTCAGGAGGCAGAGGCTGTGGTGAGCTGAGATCACACCACTGCATTCCAGCCTGGGTGACGGAGCAAGACCCTGTCTTAAAAAACAAACAACCCAAAACCAAAAAAAAAAACCCGTGGTAGCCACTGGCAGCATGAAAAGCTCTGCATGTCAGTTTTCAGATGGAAAAACTGAGGCATAATTGGAGTAAATTAGGCTTATCTGTTAGCTACAGTGATGGCCTAGAGTAACTTACAATAGGAACTTACAGAGACTTTCCAAACCGGAGTGCTTTTAAAGTCATCCACCTCAGCCCCCTCATCCTGCAGATGAATAAACCAAAGTTTAGCACCACGTGGCTTGTGTGAGTGAGGGAGAGGGCTGGGATCAAACGTGTCCCCGATAATCTCCTGCAGTGTCTCCCCTCACATCAAGGTCATGGCTACTTTGGCCCAGAGAAGCTGACATCCAGCTGGTTCACTGGAAGCCCCCTCCTACTGACTGGGGAGACCCCTAGCCTGGAGAACATGGATGCATTTCTCAGGAGAGGGAGAGGACCGTCTGTGGACCCTCCCTGCCTGCACATGAGGTGAGTCCAAGGCACCGGCTGAGCTGGCCTGGTGGGTGGGGCGGCAGTGCCTCACCTGTAGCAGGGCATCCCGGGAGGCTGCACCCAGTGACCTGGTCTGAGGAAGCTGGCTCTCAGTGTGGAGAACTGTCTTGCAGGGGAAGAGGCCCTCTCATCCACGTAGGATGCTGTCTTTGTGTCCAGGACGAGGATGCAGGCAGCTGCCTGTGACTAGCTCCGTGTCCCTGCCAGGCTCATTCCTTGGCTGCTCGCAGACTCTCAAGGCTTGGCAGGCCTTGCCAGCTGCCTTCTGCCAACTATAGGCCACTCAACCATGGATGCTCTCCTGCTGCTTGTCCCTCGTCCCTTGGGACATGGAGGCAGCCATCCGAGGCTCACATCAGCCCAGTGTCCCCAACCCTGGGGATGGGAAACTCTAGCAGGTACTGGAGCTTACCTGAAGCCATGTCACACAAAACTAAGCAGAGAGTAAACAGCAGAAGGTAGGAAGTTCTCATGGCGACTGGCAGGCAGGACCCAGGTTTCAGGAATGGAGGAGCAGCTCCTTTGGAGGTTGAGGTGACAGAGGCTTCCAGAGGCTGGAGTGACGCTGTATTTATAGGACTGGTAGATTGCACAACCTCGTCGACGGAGCTGAAGGGAGGTGCCGCAGTCCGGGCTGAACTTCTAATTGCCAACCCCTGGTGTCATTTGCCCTGAGCAGTCGGCAGTCACATGGCACACTGTCTCCATCTGGCTGCCGCCAGATTTAGCTTTCAGCCTGGAGCCCTGGTGCCAGCTCCTCCTGTTTGCTTTTCTAAGTTAGGCAGTTCTGATGGGGTTTCTGGAAAAGGGTGCTCACGCTGGACTCCCTCCTTTTGGGGCCCATGGAGGAGAGGCCACAGGGAAGCTCTGAGGAGGGGGCCACCCGGCTCTAAGCTGGTGTTGGTCTCTTTAGTTTGATTGTCTTCCTGCAAGACAACCTCAAACTTCACCCTCTTCCCTTGCAAAAGCAGAGCTGGTTGTAATGAAGTGCTTTCCCCTGGCCGAGGCTACCGTCTCGTCTCTCCGCTTATGCAGAACACTGTCCTCGATGGACCAACCTTTCTCCTTTCTCGGTTCCTGGGAAGTTTCTGAATGGCACTCCTCAGAAAGTGAGCCCAGTGTGGCCCTTGGAGGTCAGGGGGTGTTCCTTGATTCTAAAGATGGAAGAAACATTTTATCACTGATTTTCATTGTAATTCTGTGAGCAGCTTTCCTGGTGTCTCAGTGGCTTACTTGCAAGCAGCACAAGCTGGCTCTCGCTGATCAAGGAAGGGAAGAGTTTATCTGGAGGATATGGGCAGGGTTGGCAGAGGGTTGGGGAGTGGGGTGGAGTTGCTGGAGAAACCAGCTCGAGGCTCAGCTTCCAGGAATGGCATCCACCCTACACCATCATGCTGGTCTCATGAGAACCCCATGCTGCAGCCACTTAGCATGACACACCCAGAGCGGACAGACCCTCAGCCACTCCACCCCTGGCAGAATGTCATTCTGCACCCAAACATGCACCTGCCATATACTCCCATTGCACCCCTGCCAGCTAAAGACAGAGAACCAGAAAGATGGACAGAGACAAACAGAAACAGAGGCAGAGAGACAGTAGAGAGACACAGAGAAACAGAGAGATAGAAACAGACAGAGACAGAAATGAAAATAGACGGAGAGAGGTAGAGATAGAGAGAAATATATTCAGAGAGACAGAAAGAAAGGGACAGAAAGACATCAGGTGGGATCCTGTAGCTAGCTTATTTTGGCAGTTAACAGAGGGGGTTTGGGAGGAATGGTTAAGAAGCTTAAGAGAGACTTGGAAGAGGCTGAGCTATGTCTGACCTGGGAGCAGTGACCTTGCGGCAAGAGAAAAGGAAGAACTGAAACGTTGGTCTCCTTGCTGCTTTTGGGTGAGACGTGGCTCATCCTCTTTCAAGTTGCGCCCAAACACCCCCCTGTGAGCTGCCTCAATGAGCTAGCTACAGGATCCCACCCCTGTTTTTATGGCCCTTTCTTTCTGTCTTCTCGAACCAACACTATGATTCTTTGACCAGGCAATATTATCCTCACGTTAGAGAAGAAAAACACTGGGTTGCAGAGAATTGAAATAAACTGCCCAAGGTCACCCAGCTGGTAAATGGAAAACCTGGTGTAATAGCCTGGAAAGCCTCTGTGCTGACTGCCTCCTGGGGAGGCCTTCCAGGTTATTACACCCAGTGTGGGTTCAGTAAGGTTGTGAAAGAAAAATGTCTTTGGCCTCTTCAAGTTGGGAACTGCTGAGGGCAAATCTGCCTCCTCTTCTATTCATCTTTTTGCTCCCAGAGATAGATTTGTATTCTTATTGCCTCTTTTGAAAAGACTTATCATAAATTCAAATGAATGCAACCAGTCAGGGCACAGAGGCTCACGTCTATAATCCTAGTACTCTGGTAGGCCAAGGAGGGTGGATCGTCTGAGGTTAGGAGTTGGAGACCCACCCTGCCAACATGGCGAAACCCCGTCTGTACTAAAAATCCAAAAATTAGCTGGACGTGGTGGCACATACCTGTAATGGCAGCTACTTGGGAGGCTGAGGCAGGAGGATCGTTTGAACTTGGGAGACGGAGGTTGCAGTGAGCCGAGGCCATTGCATTCCAGCCTGGGCAGCAGAGCCACGCTCCGTCTCAAAAAAAGAAAAAAAAGAATATAATCATCTGTCTCTCACATACCCGTGACCTGAAAGCCCGGAGTTGGCATGTGGGGGCTTGCTTTGAGCTGTCTCTACCGTTCTGGACAGAACTAATGTACTTCTAACATATTGATTGATGTCTCATGTCAATGTTTAAAACCAAGCTGTACCCCGAGCACTTTGGGCACACATTGTCAGGACTTCCTGAGGCTCTGTCATGGGATAGGCCTCAACCGGGGCAACATAAACTTTCTAAATTATCTGAGACCTGTCTCAAAATTTTGGGTTTGCATTTTGGTAACCACGTGGGGATTCTGCGTGGAGATGCCCCGACCTTTGACAAATCTCCTATCCGTGCTTGGTACAGCATGAGCTAACTTTATGGCTGAAATCAAGAGGACAGTTTGCTGAGGTCTGAGAGCAATTCTTGATCCTCCAGGGCATCCCTTATCTGCCCAGATTAGGTTGAGATCTAAAGTTTATTTTGCTGTACAACTCCTTTGTTTGGAGTTTGACTTGCTTCCAACAGGAAGGCAAGTTTTCCTGCCTCTATGACAGTAAAAGGCAGGTAATTCCTTTACGGAGTTTGAGCTGGCTTCCAACAGGGAAAATGAGGTTTGCTTTTCCCCACCCCCTGCCCCCTCCCCCTGCCCCCGCTTCTAGGATGGTAGAGAACAGTCTGTAGCCTCAGACCCATCACTAGGTAAGAAATTGGTTTGGCATACTGTCTTGCAAATTCCTTTTAAATGACTAAAGTTAGTATTTAACAACCAGCTGGTATTAATTTCTGCTTATACTTAGAACGCTCAGAAATCATGTAATTTGTGTGATCATTGTCAGTTTAGCAGCATTTTGCCCTAGCTAAAATAGGGTAATAAGATTAAAAAAATTATTTTAAAGGAGCTCAATGGTTAAATGTCAGCTTAATTGAAAGGTTAATATCCAAGATGTGTGTGTGTGTGTGTGTGTGTGTGTGTGTGTGTGTGTGCAGGTTTGTATTTGAAAGGCCTTCATGTCTTGTCTTTTGTTGTTATTTGTTTTTCTCTCCTAAGACCTTGCCTTTTTTTGGAGCAAAAGTTCTTCTTTTTCTTTTTCTTCTCAGTTGACTGAATTATGTTTTCACCTGACTTTTTGTGTGTGTGACTAAAATAGTTATTGCAACAGAGGCTACTCTTGGGTTTTTAAGCAAGAGTGTAGTTTAATTTTCTGTTTAATTTGGCTCAAAGAAAAATAAAAGTGTCTCCCTCTAGCACCACCAGACTTTTCTCTCTCTGCTTTATGATGTAAATTGTACTATTTGATTTTCACCTGAGTTGTTTCCTTTACATGTGCAAATTTAAGGCTGTTCAGCTGACAACTGCCTAGGGTTATGAAATACGTTATCAGGAATCGGAAAGTCCAAGATAGGAAAAAAAGGGATGGAGGTTTTATAAATCTATGAAAGGTACTGTAACCGCCCAGTGGGTTCACCTTGCCTGCCACCTGGACAGAACCAATTTATCAAGACGGGAAATGCAATGGAGAAAGAGTAATTCGCACAGAGCCAGCTGTACAGGAAATCAGAGTTTTATTATTACTCAAATCAGTCTACCCGAGCATTCAGGGATGTGAGTTTTTAAAGACAATTTGGCAGGTAGGGGCTTGGGAAGTGGGCAGTGCTGGTTGGCCAGGTTGGAGATGGAATCAGAGAGGGTCCACGTGAGTTTTCTTGCCATCTTCTGTTCCTGGGTGTGATGGCAGAACTCACTGGGCCAGATCACCGGTCCGGGTCGTGTCAGCTGATCCATGGGGTGCAGGGTCTGACACGTGTCTCAAGCACTAATCTGAGGTTTACAATAGTGATGTGACCCCAGGGGCAATTTGGGGAGGTTCAGACTCTTGGAGCCAGAAGCTATAGGACCCCCTAAGCTGCAATTTCTAATCTTGCAGCTAATTTGTTAGTCTTGGGAAGGCAGAGTGGACCCCAGGCAAGAAGGGGTTCTGTTTTTGAAAGGACTGTTATCAATTTTGTTTCAGAGTCAAACCAAGAACTGAATTTCTTCCCAAAGTTAGTTCGGGCTATGCCCAGAAATGAACAAGGGCAAGTGGGAGCTTGTGAGCAAGATGGAACCCGTTAGGTCAGATCTCTTTTTCACTGTATTAGTTATAATTTTGCGTGGTGGTTTCACAACTTTAACTCATGACTGTCACAGTTTTCATAAATAATCTAAGTAAATGTGATGGGAGAAATACTTGTAGACAAACTGGTCATAATTTATAATATAAAGCAATATTAAATTAAATAATAGATATTTCATTATTTGGGTATTTTCCAAAAATATATATATTGTAGGAAAACATTCTTGCTAAATAAAAAAAGTGGGGGTATCTTCTAAAAAAACAAACAAAAAAAGGTGAACAATTTTGTCTAATTCAAAGCTTATTTAAAGGTTACATATAAAACAAGGTAAAAGGAACCAGGAAATTTAAAAACTGTAAACAAAGTTATAAAAATTAAGAACTTGTTTTTTCGAAGTAAAAAAACTTAAAGAGAAATAATTGTATATAAGAAAGGATCTTGTATGGTAAATTTAGTCCTAAAATGAAATAATTGGTTGTTTAAAAAGGAAGGACATTCAGAACAAATCAGAAAGTCTGACCACGTCATGAACAGTCCAAGTAAGTCACAATAAGAGGATTTATATATTTAAAAACCCCAAACCTTTTATATAATCAAGTTGTCATATTATTATTAAGTTTTGGTTTGCTTAGGGTAAAAACAAAAGATAATTTTTTTAAAACTAAGGTTATTATATCCATGTATTTTCCTGTATATGCTTTTAAAATCTGTGTAACATTGAGTTACAGGGCTTTGAACTCTGGGGTCTAAAAGTGACATCAAGTCCTGCTCCAGAGGATCACTGGGTTTCTTGTTGTGGATCTGGGATGGAATTAGGGCAGCTGGGTTAAAAACATAGTTGAAAGCAGTGGTTTTCAACCGAGGGTGATTTTGCCACTCAGGGGACTTTGGTGACGTCTGGAGACACTTCTGCTGCAGCTTGGCATGGGACGCTATGAGCATCTGGTCACTGGAGGTCAGGGACGCCGCTAAACATTTTACAAGGCACAGGCTGGCCTCCTGTGATAAAGAACTATCCAGCCCCTAGTGTTAATTGTGCCAAGGTTGAGAGGCCCTGGCAGAGGAAAGAACCAGACAGGACCAGTTTGGAATCCTATCCTAGCCACTGAAGAGTCATCTGAGCGGTCGTCAACATCCTTGTCTTCTGTATAAGAAAAGAGAACTCTCCATTTTTTTAGATGTCGTGATTATTAGATGAGAAAATGAACAGAAATGTGGAACGCAGGGCACAGAGAGCAGAAATTGTCCATGAGTGGTAGGTCATATTACAGCAATTGCCCGACACCCTGGAAGAAGGATGGGAAATGGATATTCCTTAACGTGTAGCCCGGAGGCCACTTTCGAGGAGCGTGGTCGGAGCAGGAAGCGCTGTGGTGCCTGGTGACTTGGGGAAGGGTGGATCCGTGCATCTCGTTGTTTCTCTGCTATTTTGTTTGCATTGCATTGCCTTGGTCAGTTTCGTCAAATGACCATTGGATCATTTTAAAAAATTGTTTTGCAGATGTTTTTGTTCTTTGAAATCAGTGCTGACATGCGTCATGTACATTACCAATGTGTTCTCCACTTTATCATTCAACCTGGCTTATGTTTTTCTGTTTGTTCTGCAGGATAGAATTGCTCAGTGTAATAAAATATTTCAGTCTCTTCTATTTTGAGTATAATCACATCATCCACTCCTTCTAGTCAAAAATGATAGGTCCAGGGATGGGCGTCTGACCCAAGCGGTGGCCTTACTGAGCAACACTGCTCCAAAGGGAACCAGCAGTAGAACCCTGGTTCTCCATGCCTGTTTGGGCCACACTGGAGATAACATGCGTGTATGATGTCAGTGTACCTTAAGGAGGTGATGCAAGAGGCTCAGACTCACACTATGAATCTGCAGGTGCTTGGTGCCTTCAAAGGGTTTCAAAGGATTTCTTGAGAAGCAAATCCTATTTACAGATAATTTCTATTTCAATTCCTTTCTGAAATATGAGGGCAAAGTGTAACAAAGAGTGACATGCCGGGTCCATCCCACAGACCCTGACCGAGCGACAGATGAAAGGAGTTCTCAGACACAGGTATGCAGTGTAAGAGCAGCTGGGGGGCTGCCTGAGTCTAGTGGCTAAAGTGCAGCCTCAAGAAGCTGGAGCTTTTATTCAACACAGGCATAATGCCAAAAGCCTGGAGCAAACACCGGCTGCAGGTCGTTAACATTTATTGTTCCCCTTTCCAGGAACGTCAAGGGCAAGGATCATCAACGATCAGCTCCTGGTCAGCATAAGTAAACAAGCCTGTTTAAGAAAAATTCCCCTGCACTGCCTTGTACCCACTCCTTGCCCTCTGCCTCAGAGTTATAGAAGAGCTGCCTTCAGCTAGTCTCCCCTGGAGCTTTGCAGAGCCTTCTGACCTTTCAGAAGGCTCGACTCCCTTTTCCTGTAGTTTCTCCCACTACACTGACTGATTCCTACAGTGACATCGGTATTATAATTCATAATTCACATAACAGCCTTTTTGTTAGCCAGGTTGGAGACATTATATACACTCTGAAGAAACACAAAGTCATTAGTAATTCTACGATTCAGAAAAAGGCTTCACTTGGCAGCCTCTCTTTTCGATCTAGATCCACATCCCATTCTGATACCTAATAGAAAAAGCCTTAGAGGCGGCAGAGAGGTGCATGGATGCTCCTGATGTCCACCCCCGCTCCCCAGCAATCCTCCCAGGACGTGTTGCAATGCCTCTAACATTCTTCCCAGAACCGAGTGTTGGATGATGTCCCCACGGCAGTACAAACACTCTTGGTAAAGGGCAGCATGTACAGTCATGACCAGCCTATACGTCTCAGGTAGTTGCAAGCCACGCTCTGACAGATGGGACTGAGAACACACCTCTGCCTGGAGAACTCTGAGCCAAGCAGGGAGATCAGCTCTGCCCGGTGATGCCCAGAATCACCATTTACCACCCATCAGGATGGTAGCTGGAAGGATACCTCCGGTGTCTACCCCAGGGAGGTTCTGGGAGTCCCTGGGACTTAGGGGTTCCACTGGTACCACCAAGGCTGGCTCTGCACCCCAGCCCACATTATAGCCGTAGCCATTTCTCCCACAGTCCAGGCCTCCTGAATGGCTTTTCTGTAACAGACAGTTTCTGGCAGTTAAAATAAAGGAAAAGCAGAACGAATCGAGTTCAACATAATTAGATGACTTACAGATACAGAAGCTAATTGCAGAGCATAAACGGATTCATTCAACGTGACCCCGTGAAAGCTAACAGAGGGACAATCAGAGGCTTCCCTGAGCCTCTGAAGTGAAGTGACTGTTCCTGCGTCTGTCCTGGCACTGGACCCGCACACTCCTACTTGGCTGGGGTGCGTGGTGCTGCCTGAGAGGCTGAACAGTCCTTCTTCACCCCTAAGCCTGGCCCTAGTTTCTCAGAATCTCAGAATCTAGCTATTTTGAAATATATAATACATCAGCGTCAGCTATAATCACCCCACTGGGCAGTAGAGCACCAGAAGTTTTCTTCCTGTTTAGCTGTAACGTTTCACCTGTTAACCAACCCCTCCCCTCCCCACCTCCCCCTCCCGACCTCCCCTTCCCCACTTCCCCCTCTCCACCTCCCTTCCCCTCTGTCTCCCTACCTCCCCCTCCCCACCTTCCCCTCCCCTTCCCTTCCCCACCTCTCCCTCCCCTCTCCCTTGCCACCTTCCCCTCCCCTCCCCAGTCTCAGGTAAGGCTATTCTCCTCTGTACTTTTGTGAGATCCACTTTTTAGTTTCTGCATGTGACTGAGATCAGGTGGTATTTGTCTCTCTGTGTCTGGCTTACTGATCTTAACACAAGGTGTGTATATGTCAATATCACAGTGCAACCTATAAATACATATAATTATTATGTGCCAATTAAAAATAAGACAAATGAGTAAAAGCAAACCAAAAAATCTGAGCCTTCTTACGGCTCTCCAAGCTCCTTGACTTCCGGGCACTTCCTTTTGTTTCACACCAAGGGGAATCATGGTGGTCCTCTGCCAAATGCCAGCCGGGTTGTTTCATACTGTTTAAACCTTGTTGAAAACAAAGGCATTTGGAAGCATTTCAGCAACTCAAGGGATCCTGTGTTCATCTGGTTTGTCTTGGGTCTGAAGTAAAAGGGTTGCTAGACCCTAAAAAATGTAAAACCAATGTTGTGTGTGCAACTGTCAGCTCTCATCTGCAATCCCCCCAAACTGCTTCCTGCGGTAACCAGCTTTTTCCTGTGAATGGTTTGTTCGTTGGCTTTGCAGAAATGAGAACAGCCAGTGATGTCAGGAGTCCAGAATTGGCCGAAGTCATCAGCATTCGGCAAAGCCTGAGCCGCAGCCAGAAGGGGTTGCAGTGGCCTGGTGGGACGCTCCAAAGAAGAGTGGGAGGCAAAGCTGGAGCCAGGGTTTTGGTGGAACGCGTGTGCCTGACCTGTGACAAGCTACGGGTTGTCCGCCACCTCCAGTTTCCTCCTTTTTAAAAGAAGAGGGCGAATTTTACGTCTTTTTAGGGACCAGTTTCCAAACCAGGCAGCCCATCAGAATCACCTGGTGATTCCTTACCGAAACAAAATCACCCTTGCATCAGAATTTTCAATAATAAGGCTCTAGGATCTATCTTCTTAATAACCCCCCCCCCCCGCCAGTGACCACAACACAAAATGCCACTACTTTGTGCTTTTACACACCTTAATGTATTTCTAGGATTTGTAAATGTACGCTTTTTCAAATTTAACATTGTGATGTTAAGGTGAATCTCATAATTGATGCAAATAACTAATGTGGTCTTCTCTCCCCCTCTCCTGATTCCCCTCTGAAAAGTAGATAATGAATTCTGAATCTTATATTCAGTGGTATTTTTAAGTAATGGCAACACCTCCTCTCATTTCCAATTTTACGCCAACCCTGTGAAGCAGGTTGTGCAAGAATTATTTATCCCTTCTTCCCAGAAAAAGAAACAGATGTGAGTAGGTTAGGTACATTGCCCTTTGATTTATAATATTCAACCCATGTTAGTAATAAGCATCTTCTGTATGCAAAGGCTGGGCTAGATTTGGAGAAAGCAGAGATGAAGAACTGGCTCCTGTCCCCAAGGAGCTCACAGGCTTATGGGGGCACCAGAGAAACCAGTCGTGCCACTGGCTAGATCAACAGTGGCTCTAGAAGTCCCCTCTGGGAGCTGAGGGGAAGAGTGACTGGTTCTCATGGAGCTTAGGAAAGGCACTGTTGCGGAAGTGGCATTTAAAGGGAACTTGCAGAGTGACTAGGGAATGCTGGACGTGTTATCCTTGGAGCCTGCAAAGCCACGGAATCAAATCTTAATGACACAGCAGGACTCTGGTGGCAGAAAAACATGTTGGCATTCCTGCTCTCTCAGTGTGACCTGGGGCAGTTTGTGACTATCCTGAGACTCTTCCCTCCTCTGAAGAGTCGAAAGCTGTGGTTGGAGTTAGATGAGACCATGTTGGTCAACAGCCTGCATGGTGTGGAGGATTCAACCTCACAGGAAGTGGGGTAGGACCCAGGTGTGATGGGTCATTTTATTTATCAACCTGAGTGGGCTATGTTCAGACAGCTGGTAACACATTCTTTCTGGGTGTGTCTGCCGGTGCTTTGGAGAGAGGTTGGCTTTTGAATCTGTAGTAAAGAAATGTGCACTTACCAGTGTGGGTGGGCATTGTGCAATTTCTTGGAGGCAGGAGTAGAACAAAGATGCAAACTGGCTCTCCTTTCTTGAGCTGGAACACCCATCCTTTCCTGCCCAGGACACTGGAACTTCTAGGTGCTTTCAGACTCAGGCCAAGCCTTGCCCCGTAGACTGCCCTGGTGCTCAGGCCCTCAGGCTTGGACTGCATGACGTCTCCAGCTTTCCTGCTGCCTTGCAGACGCAGGCAGTGGGATTCCTCAGCCTCCATTGTCACAGGATCCAGTCCCTCCTAAGAAGCATCTTTCCATCTGTTTAGGAACTTGCTTTTGGTTCTGTTTCTCCGGAGAACCCTGGCTAATGCACCAGAACAGGAATTATCTGGAAGGAGGGAAGAGGCTAAGGGTCCTGCCTGCCAGGGTCTGTTGCAAGTGGAGGGGAGGGTGGAGGGGAGCTAGCCTCGTGATAATTCACGGGGTTGCACACTTGCTAGGCTCTTCAGGGTGAGGAGGGCAGACCAATCCTACACTCCTCCCTGCAGCCCACTTTAGCTCTTTGTCCACAGTCACCAAGGGACTCTTCAGAGTCAAAGCCCGTAGAGGAAAGACTTGGACTCAGGGATGTGGTGAACATGTTGCCTCCTGTCAATCAACAGTAGACCTGGAAGGACTTTTATCAGTGCTGTGCCTGGCAATAAAAACAAACAACACAGACACACACACACACACACACACACACACACACACACACACACAGATGGGCAAGACAGAGACGACTCTCATTCTAAGCACGGCATACAAGCATCAAATAATTGTGAGGTGTTAAATCTTGCAGGAGCAGCCCACGAGTGGTATTCACGTGATTCGAGGGTCCTGACATCATTTGGGTGTGAGGGAAGTCCCTTCAGAGCTTGGGGTGTTGAAGCTGAGATTTAAAAAGTGGAACAGAAGCTGTCCAGACAAAAGGAGTGGTGCAGGGAGAGGGGGGGCTACAAGCACTGTGGACAGAGGACACAGACCCTCAGAACCATCCGTGTCAGGAACTAGCAAAGTGCATTGCAGCTGGCCCTGAAAAACGGGGCGAGGAGGACAGCAGACACAGGGCTCGGCCACCGTGACGGGGAAACCCTGCCAAGGATGGGGAACTTCTCTTTACTTATTTTTGAGACAGGGTCTTTCTCTGTTACCAAGGCTGGAGTGCAGTGGCCTGATCATGGCTCACTGTAGCCTTAACCTCCCAGACTCAACAGATTTCCAGACTCCACCTCACCCTCCTGAGAAGCTAGGACCACAGGCAGGTGCCACCACTCCCAGCTATTTTTTTTTATTTCTTATCTCTCTCTCTCTCTTTCTCTCTCTCTCTCTCTCTCTCTCTCTCTCTCTCTGTATGTGTGTGTGTGTGTGTGCAGATGGGGTTTCACCATGTTGTCCAGGCTGGTTTTGAACTCCTGGGCTCAAGAGATCTGCTTGCTCAGCCTCCCATAGGCTGATGTTTGGTTTCTGAGAAGCCAGCCAGCAACAAGAGAGAGGACACTTGGGGTCAGCAGGCCTGGGCTCTGGACTCAGTGGTCTGGGGGACTGACCGTGCAGCCTTGGCAAGCCACTGCCTCCCACCCCTGAAATTCTAACCTGTGACATGGAGTCTTAGTCAGCTAGATAATTCCGGAATGTATTTCCTCATTTCAGGTTTATCTGTATTGCAAGTAAGTCCCTACCAAAAAAAAAGTTGTTCGTGTACTTTGGACAAAAAGACACATCTTCAAGCCAGATACTTGCATAGCTCTTGTCACAGTTAATTCCCAAACAACTCTGTGATCTGGGTACTGCTAATCCCATCTAGTACGTGATGATCGCTAGGTTTCAGGAGCTAGTGACTGGCTCACGTGGGACAGAGTGTTTGTACCAGGTCGCAGAAAGTTATGTTCAGGCAGGGGGTGATTAATTGAAACTGTAATTGATCACTTGCTCTTCTGCAAAAGGAATCTGTTTTGTCAGTCAGTGCCTGGAAGAACCCAACGCTCTTTCCTTTCCTGAGAGTAAATCTAGCATCCTCAGCCGATGTTTGGAAACCTCTGTTCTTGGGATCTGATCACATTTTCCTTGTTTAGTGTCCACTTCCACTTATACCTGTGCTTTGGTCTTACTGCTCCCTCCAAATCCTGCATCGCCTGCCTTAATAGCTTTAGCCTGGGACCTGCTTTCGTGGTGACACAGTTTGGAATTCTGTCCGTGTGTCAAGGCTAGTGAACCTTTCCCGACCTTCCAATGAGGTCGCGTTTTTCTCCTTTTGAATGCGTACTGTATTTTTTTCCTTTCCTCCCAGTGTCTCTGCCTTGAATTACAGTTATTTGCCTCTTTATTGCCTTTACATCAGAACATGAAGATGATTTAGTCTTTGCATTTCATACAAAGTAAACCCATGACAACAGCTGGCACATAATGAAAGCTCAGTGGGTATTTGTTGATTTCAGATGCATGCATCCTTAACTGGTTTTGGTGCGTTTATGCACTCATTGATTGAACAGCTGATTATTAGGGTCTAAGGTCATGAATAGGATGTCTCATCACCTTTAGCTTGGAGAAAACATCCTAAGAAATGGCCACCCATTTCTTCGGGGTGCCCCCTGTTAGCCATCTTTGCTGGGGCTTCCCGTTCTGGCATGTTTGTCCAGTGTGTAAAAGGTTCTGTGGGACTCAGGCCCTCATGTGATCACTGCCTCCACCAGTGAGACTAGGATAGCAGATCCATCTCCCCATGGTCCCATTTTCTCGATGTGGAAACTGATGTTCAACAGTAGGGACCGACTTGCCCTGTGTCTCCCAGTTACCGGGTCTGTAGATGTTGAGCCTTCTGGCTTCTGGTCCTGTGGTATTTCTGGGAGTCCAGGAAGGTTAGGAAGAAAAGGTAAAGAATCACATGGAGATGAGAAAAGCCAGTGACCAGTGAGGAGAAGGAAGAATCTGACTCCTGGGGTTCACGCCCTTGTGTAAGGCAGGCTGCTTCGGGGGCTGCCACCAATTTACCCTGTGAAGGCAGACTTTGCTTCTAAGTCCTGGATCTCACCTGCTGCAGGCTGACTTCTGGGCAGAAAAGGCCAATGAGCTCGGCAGGGAGGAGGCCAGGTCGGAGGCAGGTCTTGGCCCAAATCTTCACAAAATACTGCCCTACCTCTACCTATGGACTTCAAAATTACAACTGCCTTTAAGAGTGTCCAGAACCGAGAAAGTTTTATTTTATTTTTATTTATTTATTTATTTCGAGATGAAGTGTCACCCTTGTTGCCCAGGCTGGAGTACAATGGCACACTCTCAGCTCACCGCAACCTCCACCTCCCGTTTTCAAGTGGTTCTCCTGCCTCAGTCTCCCGACTAGCTGGGACTACAGGTGTGTGCCACCATGGCCAGCTAATTTTGCATTTTTAGTAGAGAGGAGTTTCTCCATGATGATCAGGCTGGTCTCAAACTCCCAACGTCAGGTGATCTTCCCACCTCAGCCTCCCAAAGTGCTGGGACTACAGGTGTGAGCCACCATGCATGGCCGCAAGCTTTATTTTTTAACGGTATTGACAATCGGGTAATTCAGGATGTAATGGAACAGCTGTCTTAGCAGGAAAAAGTGTACTCTCTCCCCAGTTACTCCCTCCTACTTCTGTAAACCCTCATTTCACCCTCACCCTCCATCATCCAGCACAGCTGCTTCCCTGTAAAGCCAGTGGAAGGCCAGGCTGGGTGCTGGATTCTGGCTCCCTGCAGGCTTAGGAAATCATCGCACACCTGCTGTGTGAGCCCTGGCTTTGAGCCCGGCTTTCTCACCAAAGCAAACTGCTTGTGCTGTGTCCGTAAGTGGCCAGCACTGGAGACACAGCCGTCTGGAAGACCAAGCTTGATGCTCCCAGCAGGGCCCAACTGCAATCCTCACGGGGCCCCTTCCCAGCCTTGGTTCCTCGTTTATTAAGCACGATGAGGCCCTTATGAGTTCTAAGGTTTTCACCTTCTTCCATTGGAATCTATGATTCAGAATGGGATCTGCTCCCTCCAGGAGAGTTTCGTGCAGCCTGGAAACCTTCCTCACCTCCTGGCTTGGGTTTTAGGACTGGGCTGCCTGCTACAGCATGGCAGGCCTGCAGACTCAGGAGGCTAAAACCCATGTTACCCGCTGTGAGGAACAGGGTGGTATCAGGTGAGTTACCTAACTCTCTGTGCCTCGGTTTCCCCATTTGTGAGATGGTGACAATAACCAGTATCTACTGCAAAAGATTGTTGCAAGGATTAAATGTTGCTATGAAATGAGGATAGTACCTGCACCAGGTCAGTGATGGTGGGCCTTACTTTTTTAGCTTTTCCTATAGACACCTGGAGCTCACATTCCTTGAAGGTGGACACTTCATCTCAATCATCTTTGTATTCTTACTCCCTATACCTGTGTGGCCCACCCTGGGCTCCCAACAATGTCCCTGAGCTGGGGTCGACTGTCCTTCCATCTAGCCCAGGCTTACTGTGTTTCTCTGCTTCAGTATTTAGTCCCTGGGCTCAGGGCATTGGAGCTGGCCTGGATCATAGGAGTTGTTAGATTACCACCGTGGGCTAAGATAACTGTAATTCTCATTGTACAACCAACATGTTTATATATCAAATGCAAATACTAGGTGTAGATATTTTCATTTGTGTGATCGTGGGGTTTGCTAACATTCATGTATTAAACAGTGACTCCACTGGCTAGTGATGCAGTGAAATGAGAGGACTGGATGGAGCCGTTGGGCTGCCGCGTCTTGGAGGGATGGAATAGCAGATGTGTCGCTGCAGTGAGACCTCAGCTCCCTCCTGGAGATGGCAGCTGAGCTAGGCCTTCACCTGGGATGCCAGGTGTTCTGGTGTCAGGGACTGAGGGAACGCTCTCGGTAGGGGTGCTCAATGCTTCCAAATCTTCACAGATCCCCAGGTTTGTCTCTACACGACCAGCAGTTTGGTTCGTGTCATAGAGAGAATGGACTTGTGATCCAGCGATACCCCCGGCTGCAGTCTACAGCCATGGGTCTACCCCTCCCGGAAACCATGTCCACTGCACTTTCTGGATGGTCTGCTCAGAACCTTGGAGAGAGGACAGGCTTTGAGCAACGGCTCAGGATTCAGGCTTGAAAACAGCCTTGCTGGACTGCAGCAGCGGCCTCGCAGGGGCAAGAACCTGCACGTGCCCAATCTTTCCAACTGCGTCATCACCGTCACACTTGACTTCCGTAAGCTTTTCTTAAGATCTGACCCTCACAAGGAGACAAATAAAAGCAAACACTTGCCGGGCGCGGTGGCTCAAGCCTGTAATCCCAGCACTCTGGGAGGCCGAGGCGGGTGGATCACGAGGTCGAGAGATCGAGACCATCCTGGTCAACATGGTGAAACCCCGTCTCTACTAAAAATACAAAAATTAGCTGGGCGTGGTGGTGCGTGCCTGTAATCCCAGCTACTTGGGAGGCTGAAGCAGGAGAATTGCCTGAACCCAGGAGGTGGAGGTTGCGGTGAGCCGAGATCACACCATTGCAGTCCAGCCTGGGTAACAAGAGAGAAACTCCGTTTCAAAAAAAAGAAGCACTTATTTCTTGTGCCATATACTTTTTTTTTTTTTTCTGGTGAAAAGATACATTCAGGTATTGATCGACTTAAGACCTATGCAACTTACGACCATTCGACTTTACGACCACAATCGCTAGCCATGACTGCTCCGCGTCTGGCAGCGCAAACGTTGCCCAGCTGCGCGTCCGACAGTGCGGACCAGCTTCCGGCAGCACTACCATTTTTTACACCTGTATTTTGTAGTTTTGTATGCACCTGTATTTTGTAATTTTGTATGTTTTGCAAATATTAAACCAGTTGTACTGGTAATGCAGTGTTTTACTTAACCCTGACGAATATAAAAATAAGAAACAAAATGGTGTAGAGATGATACAAATGGCATAAAATGAACAAAGAAAATTATGATATATAACAATAATGAAGGAAAATTATGATAAAATATGACTTAAAGATTTTTATAACATCATTTCACAGTACTGTACATATAGCCTACTCAACTTACGACCAAATCGTGTTACGATCGGTCTGTCAGAACCAATCGTGGTCATAAGTCGAACACTAGCTGTATATACATATACATACATACACACACACACACACACACACACACACACACATATATTTATATCTTTTACATATGTGTGTGTATATATACATCTTTCACCAGAAATAAAGTATAAGGCATAAGAAATAAATTAATTCTAAATTATATATATAAGATAATTTATTTTATATATATAATTTAGAAAATATATATTTAGAAAAACATATATATGTTTAGAATGAGCCGGCTGGACTCAGTTTAGATGATGTCCATTTTGTTGGGAACACCCAAAGCATCGTCATCAGGAGCTGGTTGAACACGTGCCTTCTTCTCTCCATCAGGCCGAATCAGGTGCTGGCCTCGGCCACATCCGTGTCCTAGAGCAGGCGTCCCCAAATTACGGCCCGTGGGCTGCATGCGGCCCCCCGAGGCCATTTATCCGGCCCCCTGCCGCACTTCAGGAAGGGGCACCTCTTTCATTGGTGGTCAGTGAGAGGAGCACAGTATGTGGTGGCCCTCCAGCGGTCTGAGGGACAGTGAACTGGCCCCCTGTGTAAAAAGTTTGGGGACGCCTGTCCTAGAGCCTCCTCACAGCCTGTTTGATCTGGAGCTTGTTGGCTTTAACATCCACAATGAGCACACGTGTGCTGTTGCCTTCTGCCTTCTTCACGGCCGACTCAGCGGTCAGCAGAAACCTGCCCATAGCATAGTGGTCAAGCTCGCTCTCCTGGGGGCGCTATTCTGAGGATATTTGGGCTGCCTCTGAAGTGGGTGGCATGCGGATCTTCTTTGTGTTTTGTGGCTGTGGACACCTTTGAACACTGCCTTCTTGGCCTTCAGAGCCTTTGCTTTGGCTTTGGCTGTAGAAGGGGCAGGAGCTTCTTTCTTTGCTTTTAGTGCCATCTTGTAAAAAGGCTACTTTTTAAAAAAAATTGTGGAAAATCTATATAAGATCAAATTGGCCATCATAACCATTTTACCTGTGCAGCTCTGTGGCACTAACTGTATGTATATTGCACGACCACCACCACTACCCATCTCCAGATACTTTAAACTCTCTCCCAGTGAAAACTCTGCTTGTGAAACACCAGCTCTCCATTTCGCTGCCTCCCTGTCCCTGGTGACCCCCATTCTACTTTCCATCTGTATGAATTCAGCTACTCTAGGTACCTCATATGAGTGGAATCATACAGTATTTGTCCTTGTGTGACTGGGCTTATTTCATCTAGTGTAATCCTTTCAAGGTTCATTCGTGGAGTAGCCTGTGTCCGAATCTCCTTCCTTTTCTAAGGCTGAGTAATGCTCCACTGCCTGTGGACAATGCATTCTGTTCACCCGTTCTGCAGTCCATGGACAATTTCATTGCTTCCCTGCTCTGGCCATTGTGAATAATGTTGCTATAGACATGAATGTATAAACATCTGTTTGTGTCCCTGATTTCACTGCCTTTGGGTGTTGATATGGTTTGGCTCTGTGTCCTCACACAAATCTCACCCTGAACTGCAATCTCCTGCGCTGGGGAGAAACCTGGTGGGAGGTGATTGGATCATGGGGGCAGATTTCCCCTTTGCTGTTCTCATGATAGTGAGTGCTCACAATATCTGGTTGTTTAAAAGTGCATGGCACCTCCCTCCTTCTGCTCTCTCTTGCTCCTGCTCTGGCATATGAGATGTGCCTGCTTCCTTTTTGCCCTCTGCCATGATTATAAGTTTCCTGAGGTCTTCCCAGCAATGCCTCCCATACAGCCTATGGAACAGTGAGTCAATTAAACCTCTTTTCTTTATGAATTGCCCAGTCTCAGGTATTTCTTTATAACAATGTGAGGATGGACTGGATCACATGGTAATTCTGTGTTTAATTTTTAAGGAACCACCATGATGTTTTCCATAGCAGCTGCGCCATTTTATATTCTCACCCACGGTGTGCAAGGGTTCTGATTTCTCTACATCCTCATCAATAAATGCTGTGCCATATAGTCGGCACATATCGTATTACATTCTTAAAACAACCCAGCAAAGCAGACCGTAATGCCCAAATATAGACAGGCAGTTTAGAGTTATTAATGAAATACAAAACAATCTTTCCAGGGCCAGCCAGGAAAACGGTGAAGTCAGGATCCGGACTTAGGCTTTGGACTCCAAGACCCATGCCCTTTCCAACCTATCAGGCTGTATCTCTAATAGATGGATGGATTCTTAATTCATCTAAAATGTTAATATGAATGATTGCTATTTAAACTGGGTACCTCCTCAATGGAGCATTTGGGGCACGCGGTTGTCATCTCTGCACCATGGTATGCTTTGATTCTAGGAAAGCAACTTCTAATGCACAATTAGTGGAAATAATGGAATCTGTCATAGACTTGCTCTTACCAAAGCCGACTAGTAATGAAGCACACTGCACACAGATTTCCTTCCTTGTACTCATTTGGCAAACAGTCACGGAGCCTATCCTCTGTGCCAGGATGTGCATGGGGCTGGGATTTTAGAGATTAAGAAGTTTGGTTCCTGCCCACGAGCCACTAAAGCCACAGGTGGCAGGGACAGTAAGCAAGGCCTGCCCACAGCGGGATGAGATAAAAGCGGGTGCAGGTGAAGTGTAAGGCGTCCCTGCTCTACTTTTGAAGGAAGGAACGACAACTGGGTTTCACAAACAAAGCTGATGACAGATCCCAGGTATCTCAGCGAACTGGCTGCTGAGAAATTGTGCAAACTGTGGTAACAATGAGCTTTTGTTTTTGAGACAGGTCTCAATCAATTTTGAAAGTTCATTTTGTCAAGGTTAAAGATGTGCCCATGACACAGTCTCAGGAGGTTGTGACAACATGCATGGAAGGTTGTCGGGGGGGCACCTTGCTTTTTATACATTTTAGGGACACATGAGACCAATCAATATGTGTAAGCTGTACATTGGTTTGGTCTGTGCTGAGTGTAGGACAAATTATATTGTCTGCTAAGAACAGCGGCAAGGAAAACCGGGCCGGCCCCTCCAAGCGGAAAATTGCTCAGGGTGTTCCAAAGTAGTAAACAGTATGTGTATATCATATACCAGTTAAAATTAGTTATTTCAGCATGTGATGTGTGACCCTGCCTCTGTGGCTCTCTCATGGAGAACGCTTGTTAGTTTGTCTTTGATCAGTGGTAAGCAGGCACCAGCTGTCTGCTCAGTTTATCTTGATTCGGTGAGAAAACATGGAACAACTGTTTGATAATAATAATCAACTGTTCAGAGAGAATCAATGCGTGGGTCAGCATCTCCTTGAGGCCATCAGCCCAGAATGCTATCAGTGCCTTGACGTTCTCAGCTCGGAAGGCTGTTGGTCCCCTGATAGTCCCACTTTGGTGTTCTTTGTGTCTGCTTCATAATTCCCTCAGCACTGCTGGGTTGGGGTCTCCACGACAGAGCTGGTCTCGGCAGGTCTGTAAAGGTGGGATAACTCAAAGCGGGGGCTTCCAGGTCATAGGTAGATAGGAGCCCAAAGTTTGCATTTTTTTGAGTCTTTGCTCGGCCTTTCAGTGAGTATATAATTTACATGTGAGAGGTTGGTAGGGGAATAGTCCCTTATGCCTTTGTCTGACTCAGTGAATCTGCATTCTCCGTAAACAAAAGGTCTGAGGAAGCGATCAGATATGCATTTGCCTCAGGTGAGCAGAGGGATGACTTTGTGTCCCACACCTGGGAAGATAAGCTATCGGTTTACACTGTCAGGGTGAAATGCAGCACAACTGTTCGAGGGTAAAGATCTTGAGGCCCACAAGGAATTTCCGGATGGGAAAGTTGTGAGGGAGGTGTGTAACTTTTTAAGTCTTTGTAGCTATCTTATTTAGGATTAAAATGGGAGGCTGGTTTGCCCGCCACAGTGGCCAGTGAGTTGGTGGTCCTGAGACTGATTTTCCTTTCACAGGTTAAATAAATATGCCATGCAATATTCTTAAATAGATGAACAAGATTATTAGTTGTTGAAAATCATAGTCTTGAAATTTTCTAGTGCATTTTTTTTTGTTTGAGACCAAGTCTTACTCTGTTGCCCAGGCTGGAGTGCAGGGGCATGATCTTGGCTCCCGGCAACCTCCACCCTCTGGGGTCAAGCAATCCTCATGCCTTAGCCTCCTGAGTAGTTGGGACTATAGGCATGCGCCACCACACCTGATTAAATTTTGTATTTTTAATAGAGATGGGTTTTCACCATGTTGGCCAGGCTGGTCTCCAACTCCTGACCTCAAGTGATTAGCCCACCTTGGCCTCCCTAAGTGCTGGGATTACAGGCGTGAGCCACTACGCCAGACCTTTTCTATTGCATTTAAATCAGTCTAAATATCAGTGTGTTCCTTATTAGTTTGCCCATTTATTCATGGATGTTGATTGACTGCTTGCTGTGTGTCTGGGAGCCTCTTGACTCCAGGCTGGCTGTGCCCTCAGCGGCAACACTCGCGTCCCTCCCACGTGTGGGTCTGAGTCAGGGTTTGCCACTGTGGGGAACTTGTGCAGGATTAGGAAAGTGTTGGTGAAGTGGAGGCCACCATTCCTGAGAGATGGTGGAGGTTTCTCAGCCTTCCCGAGCGCAGGCCTCAGCCGTGGGTGGGGAGGTTTCTGTGACCTTGGTCTGCAGCCTGGAGGATGACTGTCCCCCTGACCCCACCCTCCCTGATCCCGCCCTCCCTGCTTCCCGGCTGCACTTGGAGGGCTCTGTCCTGATGCCACTCACATGCAGTCATAGGACAAGCAAGCTTCCTTCCCTCCTAGAACTTCTATTTCTCTAGAATAGGTTAACCCAGTGGGAAAGAGGGACAACAAACCCATAAACTGGTGTGTGTGTGTGTGTGTGTGTGTGTGTGTGTGTGTGTGTGTGTAAGATACGGTGTCAGGCAGGGGAATGTGTATACAAAATTAATCTGGATAAAAGGATGAAGAAGTTGGTGTAAGAGGAGGCAGTCTGAGAAGACCTCTCTGGAGGGGGAGCCACCAATATTGTAAACACACACACATACACAGACACAGACACAGATACACACACAGACACATGCACATGTTGACACATACAGACATACACAGATACACACGCAGACACACATGCACATGTTGACACACAGGTGACATACACAGGCCGAGTCCGCTGGTGTCTCCTCTCTTCCTGTTTTGCCCAGGCACGCAGGCATCACTTTGTCTGCTGGTCACATCCTCCACCCAAACTTGAAGCCTGGGAGAGGAGCCTAGAGGGTAGTTAACAATAAGGTGAAGCGCAGTTGCTATGGACTGCCTCCCAGGACACATCCCAGATAAGGCGCAGGCTGGGAAGGAGCCCAGGGGCAGCAGGGACCTGGCGGAAAGAGAAAGGATGGGGAGAAGAGAGGGCAGGCTGGATGAAGCCCCCACAATTCTTTCAGGCCCGACATGCCCTCCCTCCACCGTCCCTCTGCCCAAGTCACCAGCATAGGCACTCCCAGGACAGGTGTGAACGAGGGCACGAGTGCGGCCTGGGGTGGGGGTGGGCAGAGAGGACTCTTCTCTCTGCATGCCCACCCAGGCTTCCTGGCTTCCATTCAGTACTGCCTGAAATGTCTATAGATGGCACCTGTAAGTCTGTGGCATGGAAAGAATGGCTTCCACCTCCCTGGTGTTCACGAAGGCAGACCTCTAAGGCGAATTCCAGCCCAGCAGTGTGGGGCAGGTAGAATTCAAGTACTTGCCTCCCTGAGTCTCTGTGCTGTCCTGGGGGCTGGGGTGACAGTGGCCTTACAGCAGTGAAGGTCAAATGGGCTAAGGCCCCGCTCCTTTCTGCATGACTAGGCTCAAGGCTGTAGCATTGAATCCCAGGTCTGTGACTCTGAATGCCAAACCCGCATGGCTAAGTATTAGACGAGTGACTGGGAGCATAAAACCAAAGTGCCCCGGTCACATTTTCTTTAACTGTACAACAACACCTGTTTTGCCTAAGGCTAGATGGCAAAATGTGGGAAAATGCTGTACTGAGCTGAAGTTCAGGGTGACTGACTGGAGCGGGCCCCTGGAGTGTGGCAGTTGTGGTAGAATGCACTCTGTGTCCTCCTTCGGCAGGCCGAGTGTCCTCAGCCCAGGAGCTGGGGAGACCTCATCTTAACATTAGGTTGGTGCAGAAGCAATTGCAGTCTCAGACCATGAATTTTAAATCAGAACTAGGCTCAAGTACATTTTTATTAGTCAAAATAGGAACTGTTATCATCAACCACATTTTTGCCAATGAGAAATAAGTTGATTTACTCCTGTGGTGTAAAAATCTGTGCTTTGGGATTCAATGAACTCTTGGAAAGCATTTTCTGCATCCTGCTGGTTGTGGAGGCATTTTCTCTGTAAAACGTTGTCCAGATGCTTGAAGATGTGGTCATTGGTTGGTGAGAGGTTCAGGTGAATGTGGCGGATGAGGCAAGACGTCATAGCCCAATTCGTTCAAATTTCGAAGCGTTGATTGTGCGGCGTGGGGTCGGGCATTGTCAGGAAGAATTGGGCCCTTTGTGCTGGCCAATGCCGGCTGCAGGCACTGCAGTGTAGGACACGTCTCACGGGTTTGCTGAGCATACTCCTCAGATGTCATGGTTTCGTGGGGATTCTTTGGTGGACTGGACCACCAAACAGTGACCATGACCTATGTTTGACAAGAGTTTGGCTTTGGGAAGTGCTTTGGAGCTTCTCAGACTAACCACTGAGCCGGTCTCCACCGCTTAGGGTATAAAATCCACTTTTCTTCACGTCACAATCTGATCAAGAAATGATTTGTCGCTATTGCGTAGAATAAGAGAAGAGGATTTTAAAAAATTTTCTGTCAACTCATGAGGCACCCACTTATGGAGCTTTTTCACTTTTCCAATTTGCTTCAAATGCTGAATGACCGTAGAATGGTCTTTTTTTTTTGAGACAGAGTCTCGCTCTGTTGCCCAGGCTGGAGTTCAGCAGCACTGACCTCTGCTCACCGCAACCTCCACCTCCCGGGTTCCAGTGATTCTCCTTTCTCCTGCCTCAGCCCCCCAAGTAGCTGGAATTACAGGCATGCGCCACCATGCTTGGCTAATTTTCTATTTTTAGTAGAGACAGGGTTTCTCCATGTTGGTCAGGCTGGTCTTGAACTCCTGACCTCAGGCAATCCACCCACCTCAGCTTCCCAAAGTGCTGGTATTACAGGTGTGAGCCACTGTGCCCAGCTTCCATGACAGAATCTTTTAAGGGAGTGGTGGAGGTGGTGAACACTTGCCTTCGGTTATATTTTTCAGTGACAAAGCCACTAAAAGTTATTCTACAGTGGGAGGGAGACCTGTGGAGGGGACAAGAGAGGAGCATCAGGGCTCACTTATATTCTGGGTGCTTTTCTCATTTAACTTCAGAACCCCAAATCTGAATAGCACCAAGTCAAAATAACTAAAGAGATTCATTTGATGAGAGCTAGAAATAATATTGTCATCAGTGTTGTTAGTGAAATATTTTTGGTTCAAGTTGGAATTTTTTTTTTTTTTTTTTTTTTTTTTTTTTTTTTTTTTTTTGAGACAGAGTTTCACTCTTGTTACCCAGGCTGGAGTGCAATGGCACGATCTCGGCTCACCACAACCTCCGTCTCCTGGGTTCAGGCAATTCTCCTGCCTCAGCCTCCTGAGTAGCTGGGATTAGAGGCACGCGCCACCATGCCCAGCTAATGTTTTGTATTTTTAGTAGAGACGGGGTTTCACCATGTTGATCAGGATGGTCTCGATCTCTTGACCTCGTGATCCACCCGCCTCGGCCTCCCAAAGTGCTGGGATTACAGGCTTGAGCCACCGTGCCCGGCCTACTGGAATTTTTTTTCTAAATTCTCCTGGCATACCTGAGAGTTGCTTACAGAGCATTAGTGTTTCAAAGACTAGGAATACATGAGCAAGTAAAACCCGTGGGGCAGCTGAGTTCCTGCTTCTGCCTCTGGAACAGTGTCTGCTTGGGTCAAAGCAACTTCTTAAGGTGCTTAAAAACCTTGACAGCAAAAACATCCATTAAAAAAAAAAAAAAAAAAAAGAATGGAAATCTGAGAAGTAACACATTCAAAGAAAAAATGAGCCACCAGGAGAGATGAGCTGAGGGTCTGGTACCTTCTCAGGTCTGATCAGAGGCATTTACCATTTACTCTCTCTGGAGACTTCATCTACATAATAAGAACCTTGGTATGCAGAACCTGTTAGCTTAATCCAAACACTCTTTTCTTTGATTCCAAGTCTTTAGATACCAACTCTTTCAACCAATTGCCAATCAGAAAATCTTTCAATCCGCCTATGACCCAGAAGCTGTCCCGCCTTTCTGGTCCAAATCAATGTATATCTTACATGTATTGATGAATGTGTGCCTGTAACTTCGGTTCCCCTAAAATGTATAAGATAAAGATGTAACCCAACCACTTCTGGCACATGTTCTTAGCACCTCCTGGAGCTGTGTCAGGAATCTTGGCCACTTGTATTTGTCTCAGAATAAACCTCTTTAAATATTTTTTTTTTTTAGATCCCTAGATTAAGACAGATTGACAGGGGAATCTACAGGGAGACATTTAGACGTGAGGTTTTCTTTGTTTGTTTTGTTTTTTATGTTTTGTTAAGACAGGGGCTTGCTGTGTCACCCAGCCTGGACTTCAGTGGCATGAGCATGGCTCACTGTAACCTCAGCCTCCTGGGCTCAAGCCATTCTTCCACCGCAGCCTCCTGGGTATATGGGAGTGCAGGTGTGTGATACCACACTTAGCTAATTTTTGTAGAGACAGGTTTCACCATGCTGCCTGGGCTGCTCTTACACTCCTGAGCTCAAGCAATCTCCCTGCTTTGGCCTCCCAAAGTGCTGGGATTACCGGCATGAGCCACCACATCCGCTGACAGCACAAGTTTTCTTCTTTGATGTGTGTATAGGTTTTTAATGAACTGAACCGTGAGTCTACATTGAGTGACGTAATGACAAGCAGCCTGTGAAACTCACTGTGTGGTAATAGGAAAGACATGGTACCCGGCATTACGCATTGAACAACTGGGCTTAGAGAAAATGAATGAAGGGCCTAAACCAAACCCTAGGTGTAGGGGACAGTTTTGTTCTAACTGTACAGTTTAATTTCTCTGGAGGAGGCCAACACAAAAGTTTCAAGAATGAAATGTCTGTGTGAGGTTCCAAGCAAAACAGAAGTAGGAGAGGCAAGGGTTTTCTTTCAGGGTCAAGGGCCAAGCTGCCCTGTGAATGCTCGGACGGAGGACAGACTCTTGCTCTGGAGTGTTTTTCTATCTCTTATGCTTAGCCGACATCCCTAATACCAACATGACTGATTTCCTGAATGTGGCCTCGGGATTCTTCTCCACAGCCAAGGTGAATGGGATAACATGACTTGGACCGTGTTTGCCTGGGACAGAAGTCTGGCCACCAGCCTTTCTTTAGGCATGGCAGCCTAGCTTGTCCTAGGGTGCAATAATCTCAAGACCTGGGGTCTAGACAGGAAGAATGTTGATCCTCCGAGGAATCAAATGGGCCTCAAGTTAATAGTTTGGGCTTTACCTCAACCAGAGGCTGGAATAAAGGGCAGATCTGTTTATTTTGTTTGTTTTTTTTAACACTCCCTTATGTTTACAGGATTCAGTTTCAAATAATTGAGATAGCGTCTTAGATTTTACAGGCTACGTGACCTCATCTTGGTGTCTATATATGTAGTAGATGGGAATATTCTCTGTCCAGGGATGGGCTCTGGGTTGAAGACTTTATTTCCCTATTCTTGAAATGAGGGGAAAAAAATGAGAGTGAGAAAGTTTTAAGTGATGTCATCCACACTAAGCAGCTGAGGGTGGATCTGTGCACGGGCCACTGAACATCAGCTACTGAACATGGGTCACTTACCCAAGCCTACTAACCCTGAGGCAAAGGCTAGAGAAAGGAAGCTTGGAGAGAGAAGGTGTGACAGGGGCCGTGGAGCGGGGGTCCGTACGCGGGGCCGTGGAGCGGGGGTCTGTACGCGGGGCCATGCTGCTTGCAGATGTGTGATTTCCCCACTCTTGGGACGCTGCCTTCCTTTCCCTGGAATGTTCTGGACCTGTGTATCCGCCTTCCCTGCTCGCCGTGGTGACCTCCTAATCAGTCACCCCGCTTCTGTCCTCTCTCCTCCTCAACCCTTTTGCCGCTCAGCAACCAACGTGATTTTTGTTTAAAAGCTTTTTAGTTTAGATTCAGAGGATACATGTGCATGTTTGTTCCATGGGAGTATTGTGTGCTGGTAAGGACCGGGCTTCTACGGTACCCATTATCCAAAAGGTGCGCAGTGTACCTCATGGATACATTTTCGACCCTCACTCCGTCCCTTCCCAGGCTCCCCTGCTCTTTGGAGCCCCCAGTATCTACTATTTCCATCAAGGTGAGTTTTCTGAGATGTCACATTTTGCCATTTCCTAGCTCATTGCTCCCTCGTGACATTTCATGGTACATAGACACGGGGCACGTCCTCCCTTTGCCCTCGCCTTCCCCTCTGCAGGTGGCTGTTGCCCGCAGCTCTCTGCACGCGGCTCGTCCTTGCCACTCAGACCTCATCGGCGCCTTGCCTGACCATCTGGATGAACGCATCGTCCCCACGCTACTTTACTTTCTGGAATCGTCATCGTCCTGCCTACTTGTTTCCTTGCCCAGCTTTGTTTTTCTTGGCACCGTGGGTCACGACCTAGCATTGAATGCTCTGTTTGTTTACGGTAGACACTCGTTTAATTGTTTATTCTTCACTCATAAAGGCAGAGGCTCCTTTTTCGGTTGGTTGCTGCTGTCTGTCACCAAAATGTAAGCCCCCTGAGGGCAGGGACCCTGACTTTCTTGTTCATTGCTGAATCCAACATGGCTAAGGTAATTCTTGATACATAATAGAACTTCAAAAAAAAAAAAAAAGTTGTTTTTCTTTTTTCCAATCAATGAGAAAGACAGTGTTTTGAATTGCAATGGAGAGACTAGGGAAATAAAGGCTTCAACTCAGACCCCATCCCTGGGCAGAGAAAGTCCCATTTACTACATATATGGACACCAGAATGGGAACACGCACCCCTTCCTTCAGTGCATTAGCCCCTCATTCTGTTTACAAGCCTCACCCCCCTCCCCTGGGCCCCACATCCCTCAGAAGGCAGTTCAGTGTCACTTCTAGGGCCCACTCCTATCAACTTGTTCATATTCCTTTAAGCACCTACCTGGCAATTTGGTAACTGTAGATCTCTGTGTCCCCCCAACTTGAGCTCCTGGAAGGCAGGGGTGAACTTCTCCGTCCCGGGAACACTTGCCTTGTCCCTGCCCATCACAGGGGCTCAGAGAACACCTGGTAAATGATGAGGAGAGTGGATGAGTGACCTCTGAAGCTGGGAGCCAATTTTTGATGCCCCAAAGTCAATAAAATGACACAGAATGGAAAGGTCAAAAAGTGTCTTCAGAGGCTCCCACGGAAGCATCTGAGCAGAGGAAATAATGTCACTCAAACAGTATTGACTGCGTTTTCTGTATTCTTGGTGCTGTGGTGTTTGGTGCCTTGATCCTGTAGGAATTGCTCATCGGGTCAGTAAAAAAAAAAGACAGTGTTTTAATTGCCGTGGAGGGAAGAGAGAAATAAAGCCTTCCACTCAGACCCCATCCCTGGACAGAGAACGTTCCCATCTACTACATATAGGGACACCACCACGAGACCACATATCCTGTCCTTCAGTGCATCACCCCCTCTTTCTGCTAGAGCTAGCAAGCAGCCCCCTGTGAGCACACTCACAGCCCAGAGCCCATGCCCTAACTACCTTCTCTATCAAACTTACACACACCAAGCAATATTTCCCAGCCTGCCCCAAGTCACCCTAGAGCCACGTACCAGACAACCAGGGGTCACTCCTAGAGCTCAGAGCCTGTCAAAGCTATCCCAAGTATCCAATTCTAAGCTTGGGGATATAGCGAACCTGCCTGGCCTCGCCCACTCTGCTGTGAGAACTCAAGGAAGCTCTGGGCCATCCTCTCCCCTCTTCCTCCTGCTGCCTCCTGACCCACCCTGGTGCTTCTGGCATGGTCCCGGCATGGTGGGCTCCTGCTTCTGGGAATCTGTGAGCATCAGCTTCTTCCTTCATGATATGCATGTGTGTTTTACCACGCCTAATTAAAACAAACACAAGCATTTGTAGAGCACAGATCCTGTTCTGATGCCTTTTTGGAACCTCAAAAAAGTAAATCCAATGAGGTCATGCATTCAGTGTACTTAAGAGGCAGGGGTAAACTTGCTAGACATCTTCCTATGCAAATGAAGCATAAAAATAATGTACAAATCTTAGCCCAAAAAACGGTTCTGGTGGATTTCATGCAGGATAATGGAAGAAGAAATGATTATGATTCAAAATGTTCTAGCTTCTTCGGGTTCAAAGGAGAGGGGAAAAAGTGAAATGTATTTAAAACAAAAAAAGATGAAAAAAGAAACAATAAAGTTTTCTTGCTATCTTCTTAGGGTTCAAAGTAGAAGAAAAACTAGTTAAAAAGAAAATAAAAAATGAAACAGAAAATAACATTTTCTTGCTACAAAAGGAAAAATGTTAAGGGGCCTCACAATGTCCAGGAAAGAGAGATGCAATCTCAATCTGCTCCCGCTCTGGAGTCCTGTGTGTGTTTGTCTCTGTGAGTCCTCATAGCAGACCACTCAGAAAAAAGCCAACTTGGTTTCACTTTCCAGGGTTAATAATTTCAGTGTTTCTTAAGTTAAATTAAACTTTTCTTTCTCTTAATGGGAGAGTGTCATAGTTTTCCCCCTTCATTCTTTGAGAGTTAACCATGTCCTCCTGAAGCGGTAGGAATCTCCATCGGCTGCTCCTATCTGAAAGGAAATACAGTCCCTCTCCCGTTCAGGAAAATTTATACTTTCTTCACTAAAGATGCAGATAGTACTTACATTCCTACAGTGAGTGCTTTAAAGTTCTTCCAATAAGCAGTGATACAGGAAGAGCAGGGAATGTTCATGCCCATTTCACAGATAGAGCTTGAAGGTGAGGTATGAGGCTGAGGTTTGGAGATAAGGCCGCTTCTTTCCCCAGTAACTTGACCAAGCTCAACTGGCTAGAAAGCGGTAGAGAGGAAACAAGAAACCCAAGGCAGCAGGGCTCGGAGCCCCTCATCAATAGGTAGTTTAAACAAGTAATAGTGTCATTCTATCTGGGCGAGGTGGCTCACGCCTATAATCCTACCACTGGGAGGCCAAGGCGGGTGGATTGCTTGAGGTCAGCAGTTCGAGACCAACCTGGTCAACATGCGGAAACCCCGTCTCTACTAAAAATACAAAAATTAGCCGGGTGTGGTGGCGCACGCCTGTGGTCCTACCTACTCGGGAAGCTGAGGCAGAAGAATTGCTTGGACCCGGGAGGCAAATGTTACAGTGAGCAAGATTGCGCCACTGCACTCCAGCCTGGGCAACGAAAGGAAGACTCCATCTCAAAAAAAGAGTTGTAGAGTTGTATATGAATTATCTTTCTGTGAAAGCAGTGAGTTCTGGTTCCTGCATTTCCTGTGCACCGATCTTATTTGATGAAACCAAGTTTGAATGTGCTACCTACATCATAGGCTGTGTGGTGATACAAAGAAAGAAATACAGATAGATAGAGGAGATAGATAGATAATGGAGATAGATAGATAGACAAGGAGCTAGAGATAGAGATACCCTCCTCCTATCTGCTCACTATGCCGGGGTGTCCTTGAAGCATTTGTTGAACTCAACAGAGGCACAGCATAGAAGAAATCTGGCTCCTGAATGGCTGCATGGAGCAAGGATGCCCTTGTGTAAGTGCCCCAAAACCCTGTTTTCTCAACCCTGCTGCCTCCACTCAGGCAGAAGAAGTCAAAGAAAAGCCATCTGTCTGTTACATCCGTTTCCTCCAGAGAGATCGGAGTATTCGTAATCTCATTATTTATTTTGACTTTGATAGTATTTTTGTTGTAAAACAACTCGATTTTATTAAGGTGAGATAGTCCTAAGATTGTTTCTTCTCACTGTATAAGGAAAGCAACTAGGGCAGAAATAACCAAATCAGAAACTGTGTTTAAAACAGATGGCTGCAGGTGTCCTTTATCTTTTGCTTGTGTGGATGAAATTTAGTGTTAGCAGATAATATAGAGATACTCAGTTCAGTTTGACTTTCAGAGAAATTACAACTTTTATTAGTGCAATTATTTCCAAATATTGAAAATATCAGAGCAAATAACTCCCAAATCATAGTGATTCAATACAATAAAGGTTACTTATCACTCATAGAATAGGCTACAGGATGGGGGCCATTGGGGCACTCAGGTGGGGGCAGCCTTTACTCCATGCAGTCATTCAAGACCCAGGTTTCTTCACTGCTGTGGCTCTGCCAAGTTCAACAAATGCTTTAAGGATACCCTGGCATAGTGAGCAGATATGAGGAAGATATCTCTATATCTATCACATCTATCTCTGTCTATCTATCCTTGTATCACTGAACAGCCTATGACATCGGTAACACATTCAAATTTTGTTTTGGGAATAAGATTGATGCACAGGAAATGCAGGAACCAGAATCTGTTTTTTTAATGGAAAAATAAATGAAACCGTGACTTGTTGAAACTGGCTACTGATGAGGGGTTAAAGATGAAATCTAAAAATACAGTGTTATTTAATGTTGTATAAAAAAGAATATTCTGACTTTGCTGAAGGTTTTTAATTCTTTTATTTCTGCAGATACCTCTGAGACTATTTTGTTTCTATGTGTTCTTGAAACAAAGCATAGAAATCATGCAGATACATAGTATTTCCTGTCGATAGCTTTATCATCAATTTGACTGAGATACACCACCAAGCAAACTTTAAATGTGAAATAGGCAGTCTTCGTTCAAAATATTTATAGGCATTTAATATGGATAACCACTATTTCACTCATCACTTTTGCTTAATTATCATTAAGAAAGAACAGTAGGTCACAAAGAGAGCAGTGATTCTCTGTTTCATGCCTCTCAGCACGCTAGCATTTAACAACGGGTACAGAGATTTTTTTTTTTTTTTTCTCTGTATCATGTTTGTTGTGATTATATTTATTGGCATGTAATTTTGTGTTAATGGAAACAAATAATAAAAATAGGACTAATTATATGCATGCCTTAAAGAAATTTACAGTTTGGCACGAGAAAAAATGAAAGAGAAAAAGGTTTTTCACTGGAGAATGTTTGGGAGGGAAGACGGAGTGAGCGCTGCCGGGTGGATGTGTGGTGGAACCTTTTGGCCAGCTTGTTTCTCTTGGGACTTGGGCCCCTTCACTTTCTCTGAAAGTGCTTTCCCTTTAGCGGGGACTAGGGTAACAGGGGTGAAACCCCTCGGGGTCCCTGGAAACCTCGCTGTCAGGGGCCTGGGGACACGATGGGACACGCTGCCGCCCTCTAGTGGTAGAATAGAGACGAACTCCACCCGCAAGGGGGCTCCTCTCTGTCACTGTTTTGCAGCCTCACAAACTCAGAGCTGGCAGTGGCTGATGCCTGCAATCCCAGCACTTTAGGAGGCTGAGGCGGGTGGATCACTTGAGGTCAGGAGTTTGAGACCAGCCCGGCCAAGACGGTGAAATCCAGTCTTTGCTAAAAATATTAGCCGGGTGTAGTGGCAGGTGTCTGTAATCCCAGCTACTTGGAGGCTGAAGCAGAGAACGGCTTAGAACCCAGGAGGTGGAGGTTGCAGTGAGCTGAGATTACACCACTGCACTCCAGCCTGGACAAGGGAGTGAGATGCTGTCTCAACAAACAAACAAACGAAAACCAAACCCTCACGTCCCTTTTGAATAACATGAAAACCCCATACTTATATCCCCCTCCGCTGACCCAGAGAGTCTTAGGGGTGTCTGTTTGAGAGTCACTGAATTTGTTGTACAATTTGGACAGATGAGATTTGGTGTAATCATTGTTGAGGTTGTAGTACAAAAAGCAAAATTCTCTTTGGCTCTTTCACTTGTCGAATATAGTTAATACTGTAACCCTGAATATGGGTACGTCTATTCAACAGTTACCCTCAGCCCCGTGTTCCCTCAGAGGAGCACACACCCTCCTGGTTGCTAAGCGTTGCTTTGGTGCGTCCCGAAGATCCCAGTAACTTCGAGCTCTCTTTATTTTGAATTTCGTGTCTACCAAGGGCAGTGACCTGGGTTCCAGCGAAATGGTTTCCACGGCACCTGCTCTGTTCACTTCCCCCCTGCCCTGACTTCCCCTTGCCCACCTCTCTATCAATTTCTCCTTAGCCTCCCTTGTCTTTTGCAGGAGAAGACTGATGAGAACAGAGAGAATCCAGTCCTGAGCATGGTCGACCCGAGTTTTGGGCAGGTTACTGTGCCATGCCCTTATTCCGCTCGTCAGCCTGCACAGGGAGATGACAGGCAGGTGAGCAGTGAGGAAAGACAGGGGTGTTCACTCTGCCCAGGTGAGCTCTGAGACGGGGCTCCCTAGGAGGGATCGTGGGCAGGGACGTCCAAGCCACCATTCAGTGCTGGCTGCTGGGCTTCAGACAACGTGGCACCTTCGCCTTGTCCTGCGGTCTCCACAGAGACAGTATTGGGCTCCCCCGAATCGCTGCAATTCTGCAAGAGGGGTGCTCCCCTCACATCTCTCTGTTTGCTCCACCAACCCTCCTCTCCAGCTGCCAGGGCCCCATCAGTCCGACACCTGGGCCTTGCTGTGCGTTTCTTAGCTTCTGTTCACCTCTCCTGTCTGGCTGTCTTTGTGTGTGTGGCGTGTGTGGCTTAGTTATGGCGGGGTTTCTGGGCCATGTGGCCCAGGCTGTCTGAGCCATCCTCAGCTAGAGCCTGTACTGTGTCTCTAGGGGAAGGGGCTGGGTATGAGGCCTGGAGAACTTTCAGTGCTGTCCTGCACGGGGACTGTCTACAGGGTTTAGGAGCCAGTATAAAGGTAGTCCCTGCAGAGCCCAGACAGCCACAGCCCACGCCGTGGGGCCATCTGGAGCCACCCGGGAGGTCTCCTCTCCATCATTTGCTCAGGGTCTGTGTTAGTCCGCATTCTCCAGAGAAGCAGAACCAGTTTCTTTACTGTGTGGGGTACAGTGAACCCCCCAAACCTGATGAGGAGGCCAGCAGGCCAGAGACCCGGTCCCTGAGGCCGTCTGCCGGCAGAATTCCCTCTCACTCTGGGGAGGTCACTCTTTGTTCCATTTGTGTCCCACCCTCAATATGGAAGACCGTCTGCTTTACTTGAAGTCCACCAATTTAAATATTTACCTCCTCCTAAAACAACCTTACAGAAGCATCCAGAAGCATGTTTGTCCAGCTGTCTGGGAACCCTGGCCCAGGCATAACATCAGCCATCACAAGGCGTTTCTTGGGTTTGCATGTTCTCTGGCTTCTGACCCCCAAAGCCACATTCTCCTTGTCCTCAAGGATGGGTTTCCAGCCTGCAGCAGCTTTGAGACAGATTTGAGATATTGGAGTTTCCTTGGAAGTGCCAGTCACACCCTGGTATTCTGTGTCCCGGGGACCCTGGTGTTGGGCACGGACGTCAGGCTGGTCCACACTTGGTGACTGCGGCACCCTCACCAGCCTCACATAAAGCAGGAATGTAAAGCCTTGTCTCAAGGGTTTGCGTGGGGAAGGAAATGATGCGGAGGGCTTTTCACATGGGGAAGCCCTGTGCTTACGTTGTGGGGTACGATGATCCCAGCCTTATTTGGAGAGCGTTTTCTCTATTTGCTTATTGCCAGGGTCTGGTCCTGGGGAAAGAAGCAGCTTGGGGCTCTAGGTCACCCCCACTTGCTAGGTCACCTTCCGAATCCGTGCTGTATGACTGAGTTCCCTACCCCGCCTTTATCAGGAATCCTGTGAGGTCCCGCAGTTAGGTTTTGAGGCAGCTGCCACACGGACTGTAGAGGAGGAAATGAAGGCTCCATTTTCATGCTGGGTTTGTCAAGTCCATTCAGGTAGAAAGTGGCAAAGTCAGGCTTGGAAATGCTTTTGTGACTTCACATTTCTCCTCGTTCAGTGCTGCCTTGGAGAATCACTCACTCATGGTCATCTCTCAGTGTGATAGAGAACTGGAAAATAGGCCACTTCAACATGGTCCCCCCTACAAAGACATAAGAGGGCCCTGAAGAAGAGCAGAAGAACTGGGAGTCTGGCCAGACCTCCAGATGAATGCCTTATATACGCTCCACCCTTTGGAATTCAGACACAGCTGACCGGCATTAACATTCAAACAGAATGCCTAAGACCAGGTGCAGTGGCTCATGCTAGCAATCCCAGCACTTTGGGAGGCCAAAGTGGGCAGATCCCTTGAGGTCAGAAGTTCAAGACTGGCCTGGCCAATATGGCGAAACCCTGTCTCTACTACAAATATTAAAATTAGCAGGGTGTGGTGGTGCACATGTGTAATCCCAACTACTTGGAGGCTGAGGCAGGAGAATCGCTTGAATCTGGGAGGTGGAGGTTGCAGAGAGCTAAGATCATGCTACTGAAATTCAGCCTGGGGGACAGAGCAAGACTCTGTTTCAGAAAAACAACAACAACAACAACAACAACAACAACAAAAAACCAAACCAAATCCTCTCTTCTCTCAACCTCCTCTCCACCACTTTTCTGCTCGACATAGAAAGCTCTCCTGAAGAGCTGGTGTTTTGAGATAAGACTTGGGTTCCAGGTTTTGCATCTGAAAAATCCTGAACTACCAAACATCAGAAAAGCACGAACATGGAGAACTTGCTGAAAGGACTTTATTTGAGATGAGGAAAGAAAGTTGAGGACAAAGTGTAGGACATACAACCGTTTTCTTCTAGGTCACAAAGCAGATTATGAGTATGTTTCTCTCTGTTCTCATTCCTCAGCGGCAACAGAACCTGGCAAACACCTCTCATCCTGCAGATCCCATGGGAACGTTATACATAACGACAGGTTCTTCTGCAATAGCAAATGAATCTTCTGTTTAAGCCTGGGGACAGAGAGAGAGAGAGAGAGAGGGCACATCAGAAATTGAGTACCAGGGTCAGCAGTAGGTAGTAAAGAGACTCTTGGAGAAACTGCATGCTGGTTGACATGTAATGCTGGCTGCATTACAGCCAATAGCATGATTGCACAATCAATAGGAATAAATACTCCAAGCACACAAGATTAGAGACCCATTCTGATGTGCTACACTTATAGGCTCCCGCCCTGTCACAAACACAGAGCTGAACACACCTGTATGATTGTCTCTAGTTTCCAAAGGTTCCTATAAAAGTCAGATGAAAAAATGTTCCCTGATGAGTATTGAGTAGAGACTTTTCACTACGTTTCTACATAGCAAAAAATTAGACAACTTCATAGGCTTGTCGTAGAATTAAAAAATCTTTCGCCAAAAGTTATTCCTTGAATATCACTGATTCTTTCTTTTCCGTACAAACATGAAGTAATTGAGGCCTGGGGAGGTGATCGCGTAACGGAGAAAGCCAGCTGTTGGGTCTGATTCTAGAGGTGCCTGCCTGGTTTTTCCTCTCGAGACTCTGAGTTCTGCAATGCTCTCTCTCTCACCTGAAGCTGTAAGATCTGAGCTTGCATCCCTTGTAAAGGAGATGGGAAAGTCCTGGTTGTGTGCCCCAGGCTGCTCCTGGGCTTCAGCCTCATCAGGTCCTTCCTGGAGTGGCTCAGCCCGGGCCTGGAGGGCCGCCAGGAGAACAGCAGCGAGGAGGGTGAGGGCAAGGGTCCTCATGGCGACGATCACCTGGAGGAGGGAGAGCAGGAGCAGATGTGTGGGGAGTGAGGAACCAGCCCGGATTTATAGCTTTGCTGGGAGAAGGCCTGAGACAGATGTTGCAGTGAGATGGGATGTGCGTGTGATGTGACTGGGGAGCAGAAGAGCTGCCCTTGTCCTCCAGGTCCCTTTGAAGCTCCTTTGTTCTCTAAGCCTTCATTGTAGCGTGAGGCTTTTTATTGAGTGTCTGTTGTGGTCCAAGCTGATAGTGATGATAAGAACAGTGCTACATTTTCCTGTTTTCCATCTGCTGGAATATTTACTTCTTACTATTCAAAAAAGAAAAGAACAGTGCTTTCACTGAGTAAGTTCAGGAGTCAAATGCCTCTTTTTTCTGAAGGTGGGGCTGGCCACTCTCTGGAGGTCTAGACCTTGAGGCCAGAGCTGGAGCCCACTGGAGTAGACAGTTAATTCATTGCAGGATTCGGGGGGGCATTTCTGTCCTCATGAAATTATGGGGTGAGTAGGCTCTTAGGGGGCACAGTGTGGAGAAGATAATGACCTTTTTCAGGCTATAGGGGAAATAAGCTCAGTGGAATACTAAGAATTAGTAAAACGAAAGCCAAAAGACAGATTTATTTTAAGAAACCAATGTGATCTGAACATATCAAGTAAAATATGTACTAGGTATTCTCCACTTTGAGAAATATCAAAACAATTGACGTGCCCACAATCCCCCTCTGAAATTTTATTTTTAATTTTAGAAATTTTTAAATAATTCACAAGGAACATTCAAGGGGTAGAAGCAGTAATGAGCCTCCGTCCCTGTCCCAGCGCTTCAGCTCTGTTCCAGGAAATCTCTACTGCAAAATTAAACATATTGGTTTATACTTTGTTTTTATCCCCCAGTGCTGTAACTTGATACTTTGTAGCTCCAAATACATAGAACTCTACCATTGTTTTTATAGTCTCTTATTTCTGGTCTTCTATTCAGGTGTTTTATCCATTTTGAGTTGACTTTTGTGTATGGCATAAGGGTCCAGTTTTTTTGTTTTGCATGTGGAAATGGTATTCCCACCACCATCTATTGAAGAGACTACTTTGTCCCCATTGTGTCTTCTCGATGCCCTTGTCAAAAGTTACTTGACCATATGTGTTTGGATTTATTTCTGGACTCTCAATTTTATTTCACTGGTATGTGTCTGGTTTTATGCCAACACCATATTGTTTTGATTACTATAGCTTTCTAATATAATTTAAAACCAGGAATTGTGATGCCTTTAACTTTGTTCCCCCCCACCCCCACTTAGAAATATTTGGGCTATTTGGGTTCTTTTACCATTTCATACAAGTTTTAGGATTTTTAAAAGAAATTTCTGTGAAGAATGCCATGTGGATTTTGATAGGGATTGTGCTGAATCTGTATGTTGGTTTGTTTGAGATAGATGCTTTAACAGTCTTAACTCCAATTATCAGCCCAGGACATCTTTCCATTTATTTCTGCATTCTTCAGTTTCTTTCACTGTTTTTTTTCATTTTCAGTGTGTAGATCTTTTACCTCCTCGTTTCTTCTTAGGTGATTTATTTTTTGATGCTATTGTAAATGAAATTGTTTTCTTGATTTCTGTTTTGGTTTTGTTATGGAATCTGTGGGCATTTAAAAAAATAAGTTTCTTTTGTATTTATTTGAATTTGGCCTTCATTTACCCAGTAGGAGATGACCATTTAATTCAGATCCAAATTTCTAATTAAACTTGCCCTATCCAACCCAAATTATAATTGCCCACTGTGAGTTATAGCTGGCTGTGCCTCTTTCCCCAGTAGTTCATGGGAAAGGCAATAATTACTTTATCACCAGGAAATCCTATCCCCAGAGCTGTTACTCAGATACCCTTATCTAGCTAAGAGGACAAGATACTTCTGTAAATAAGTGTTCTAATTTGTCTTGACTTAAAGGAACATTTTGGAATTGTATGCTCTATCTTTGGAAACTAAGAAGTGTTCTCAGCCTATTCTAGTTGAAATAGAAGATAACACAGACCAATCCCCATGGCCATTGCTAAATATTTAGACAGATGGGGAGCAGGAAGGCTTATCAGAATCCATATCTCAGCTTGTGAAGTCACCACACAGGCACCACGCCCAGGGACGGAATGCCTGGAAGTAAACAACACTTCTAGATCAGTAGAACATCTGAGGGTGTCCGGGACAAGGGAACTTCGCGTGGTTCCTTTCCCTCTCTCTACTTACCTCCCTGCCCCAGTGTCACATACATGCAAATACTAAAGCACGAGCTCTGTTTAGAAGAGCAGAGCCCATTTCTCTAGGATTCAGCTTTCACTGATCATGCACAAAATCGAGGCAGGTGTATCTCCCCCTTGTTAGCCATCAGGCTCCTGCATCCCGGAGAGAAGTAACCTCATGTGACCCGCAGTCATGAGGACCTCATCTCTGCTAACTGTCTTTCTTTCTTTTTTTTTTAAAAAAAAAAAGAAAAAAATACTTTTAATACTTCTGTCTTCTATTTTTAAGGACAGGCTTTTAAATGCACATGTCCTACTAGGTGCCAATAAAGACCTGACTGATATGCGTGCAAATGCCCTAAGATGGGAGTGCCAGTGGGGTGGGCAGATAGTGGTCAAGTCTAGATATTAATTTCATTATACAGAAAAATAAATACAAGATTCAAAAACTGAAACCCATTGTGCCTGGCAATTAAAATATTATTCTAAAAGGAAGGTAGAGTTTCCTAAGATTAAAAGTCACCAAGTAAAATAAAATTGTCTAACCAAATTCATCATTCTCATATTCCTACTGAGAGAAAGAAAAAATTATTTTCTCTGTGATAAGTTATTTTCCTAAGTGATTTCTTTTAATTAAAAAAAAAAAAGGCAGAGAGGAGGGAATTTTCCATGAGTTTGAATCCTACAAATGCCACAAACAGCTTCTGAAGCTGAAGCTATGAGCCTTTCTTAAATTAACCCCACCTCACTCCCACATGGAAGCCCTAATAAGAACCCAGCATCCTGGAGGTGCCACCAAGAAGCAGTCGACTTAGGCCCAGGACTGTCTCTTTCCTCAGGGGCTCCACCATGCCTCACGCATCAGAAGCCGACCTGGCAGAGCTCACACTGCCTTCCAGTACAGAAGGACCTGCCCTTGCAGAGAATTGGGCCAGCGGCACTGCAGCAGCCCCTGAGGGACAGCAGGTGGCACTCCCGCCCTTAAATAGTCATTACCCACACGGGACTTCCAATGGGAGCGCTGTGAAGCGCTGTCGGCAAACACATTGCTTTCTTATGCACCCCAAAGTGTCAATATTACAGCAGCAGCTCAGGGGGCACTACTAAACTCCTACTGTAATACTGACACTTTGCATACGCTGGCCGCGGCCCTGGAAGGCTGGTCACCCCGTCTCTAACCAAGTGTGGTGATGTCTTTACCTCCTGTGCTGAAGTCCTGAGCCGGGGAGCCTCTGCTCTTTCTCTGGGGTGGCGCCGCTGCTGTCCCTGCCTCCTTCCCAGTCTATGGTGGGGACCGCGCAGCCAGGGCGGGTCAGGTTCTCAGTCTGTGCTGAGGTCTCACCTGGGCCTTGCCTTCGTCTCCCTCACGTGGCTCCCAAACTCTAAAATGTCAGTTAGACCGGGGTGACTCTGTATCATCTGGTCCCTTTCACCTTTCTTTCTGGGCTGCATCAGAACCCTGGCAGAACTCTGTGGTTTAAGCACAAAATGGTGCCACATCTCGAAGTCTTTCAACACTTTCACTTCTATCCCAACGCCGCCCCGTCCCCAGCCCGGTGTCCTGGACCTGCCGCTAGTGTCAATCTGAGTGTAGACACAACTTAAACCGTTCTTTCCTGCCCATGCAGTTACACTTACAGACCCTCAACAAGAGCCTTGACACCCTCAAGCTGGGGAAAATATTCTGGGGAAGCGGCGGGTGGAGGTGCAGGTGTGGGCATGAGAAGAGAGAGGCCTCCAGGAGCAGCAAGGATATTCCCACACATGCTGAGGCTGTCTGGTGGCCCCAGCGGACAGAGGGTGTGTGGACCTTGGGCAGGCCCCATGGGCCTGGGACGTGGTTTTGACTCGGTGGGGAAGGGCAGTCCTGGTGCCCTCCAGACCTACTCACTCCCCAAAGGTACCACTCTTAAGGCTGTCACCTGGCGGTTTGATATTTCAACATAAGAATTTCAGAGGGACAAAAATGTTGAGACTGCAGCACCATCCAAGACAGAGGAAGTGAAAGATACCAGGTTCTTAGGACCTGGGCGCAGCAAATGGTATGGTGTATTCTATTGGTAAACAGCCCGAGAGAGATATTCTTTCATAGTTTTTTGGGTAAAATCGCTGCAGGCAACAATGCTAGACACATAGACAGCGTGTGAGAGGCGGCTGGACGTGGGGCTCCTGCCTGTCCAGCTGGATCTGCAGGCCCAGGAGTCGCTGTGTGGCACGGGCAGCACCAGGACCCTCCCTGCAGGGAGGTGGTCAGAGGGCTGAGGGGAGGGGAGGGAAGGGCAGTCGGGGAACACAGCGTGCGTGTCAGCGTGGGGCAGGGCAGGGCCTGCGTGGGGGTGAGCTCTGAGACTGTCCATCTCCCAGCTTCTCAGAGGGCACCGCCCTGCCTCTCCTCTCAGCCCTTTGTCCACCTCCCTGCAGGGAGGGTCCTGGTGCTGCCTGTGTCACACAGCGACTCCTGGGCCTGCACATCCAGCTGGGACAGGCAGGAGCTTTGAGTCCCTGCCCTATGTCCACCCTTCCCAGCTCCCTCTCACAAGCTGTCTGTGTCTCTGGCATTGTTGCCTGCAGCAGTTTTACAAAAAAAAACTATGAAAGAATAACTCTCTTGGGCTGTTTTAAAATGTGGCCCTAATTCTTGGACTCTCCTCCCATAGAAAGGGAAGTTTACTCCTTTCCTGTTGAATCTAAGTCAGGTGACACCTTCACTGAGAGAATACGCCTGACTTAGCACCATGCCACTTGCTGGGCCCAGGTCCTAAGAACCTGGTATCTTTCACTTCCTCTGTCTTGGATGGTGCTGCAGTCTGAATATTTTTGTCCCTCTGAAATGACTATATTGGAATATTAAACAGCCAGGTGATAGCATTAACAGATGGTGCCTTTGGGGAGGTGAGTAGGTCCGGAGGGCACCTCACAAGTAGGATAAGTGCCCTTATAGAAGAGGCCCCAGAGAGCTCCTTCATTCCCTCCTTCAGGCGAGGACACAGTGAGAAGGTGCCATCTCTGAACCAACAGGCTGGTGCTCACCAGACACCACATCTGCTGCCACCTTGATCTGGACTTCTCAGCTTCTAGAACACTGAGAAATACATCTGTTGTTCATAAGCAACTCAGTTGACGGTATTTTTTTTTTAAATGCAGCTCAGATGGACTAGGAGGGCTAGTCCCTTTGAGGCCCAGACACCGTGCTTTGAGGAAGCCTCAGTCCCGCACAGGAAGATGAACTGAGACCACCAGCAAGGGCGAGCTAGAGAACACAGAGCAGCCAGCTTTCTGGAAAAACCCAAACCCTGATTTTCAGTGTTTGTACATTTCTGTGGTTGAAATCCTCCTAGCTATGAATAGTTTAAAGAGTGTCACGCAAACCTCGTCTCTCATGAGCCGGCATGGCCCCAGCACACCTTGAGGTCCCATCCCTCAGCCCTGTGAGAGCTCCTGGCTGAGCCAGCCCTGCCTGCCACCTGTGGGTGAGGGGCTCTGTCCTGAGGTCTTCAGATCCCAGCAGAACCTCTCCTCTGATGCCCGTGGAAGGAGACAGTGTGTGTGTGAGTGAAGCCCTGATCGTGCTGTTTCGATCCACTATGTTTGGGATGTTTTTTCCCAGAGCAGTAGATGAACAGAGGGCATTTTCGCAGTCTTGGCGATGAGCTGGACTTGTGCATTTTTGCGTGTGTAAACTTCCGCTTCTCTAAAATGCTAGTGAAGTAGGCTGGAACCTCTCACCTGGTTCCCAAAGTGTCACAAAGAGCCCATGGTAGTGGGAGCATGAGACTGTAGACTGTTTGGAGTGACTGAAGAAGCCCCTGACCCATTCTTAGTTTACATTCTTCCTGCTGGGAGCAGGGTTAGTACGGGAGTCAGGTGGAGTCTCAACCTCTGCCCTCAGTAACAACTCAGAGGAGGGATGGGACTCGGGAGTTGGCTGGAACAGCAGGGAAAGAAATAGGGATTTTCTCCAGGAGATTAGCTACACAGGTCACAGGGAGATGGCCACGAATGACGTGGGCTGTCACCTGGGGAGGGAGCCCAAAGTAAGATCAAGAGAAACAAAGGGGAACACAGGTGAAAACAACAGTGTAACTCATGCTTTGAGTCCTGGGATCAGGCATTTCGTAAAGCCAGACTTCCTAGGTATGGGAATGAAAATGTTGACCCAGCGCCGGGCAAGGTAGCTCAGCTTGTAATCCTAGCACTTCGGGAGGCTGAGGAAGACTGGCTTAAGGCCAGGAGCTTGAGAGCAGCTTGGGCAACATAGCAAGACCCCTGCCTCTAAAAAAAAAAGGTTGACTCAGCTTGACATGATGTCTAATGCTTTACTCCAAGACTCCACTAGCATGTCTGAAAAAGATCAAAAATAAACTGGAAGAAAGTGAGGCAAAGACAGTGCGGGGCACAAGGACAGGAGATGAGAGCCGAGGACAGGGGTCCCGCGTGCAGCCTGGGCATCGGGCTCCCTGCTGGTTCCCACGCACAGCCCCGGGGAGACAGCCTTATTGATGCTGATCAGCAGGGGAGGAGGATGGCTACATGAGACGCCGAAAGGACAGCGGGTGAGGTCGTGACGGGAAGCTTCATGGCTGACGTTCAGAGCTGGAGGAGTTCCAGGTGCTGGCAGGAGGTAGTGGGTGGCCCTGGGGTGGAGGGCGGAGGCCAAGAGGGGGTGGGGTCACTGTCATCCAGGAGGACAAAGCACTGAGAGGTTGGGAGAGTGACCTGCCAGGTAACATTAGAGTGAAAGACCGTTTCCCATAATCTTAAGTTTCTTAATCAGTTGAGTGGCTTTGAGCAGCAAAGGGAAAAAATACAGAGGTTTAGAAAAGAGAACTAGTAGTTATCTGGGTTCTTACATTCTGGTTCTGCTTGGAAGAGGAGTTCAGGATCTCAAACAGAGAAACCGAAAAGACAAAAAACAAAACAAACAAACAAAAAAACACCAATGTCTGGTATTAAAAGGAAATCACAGGGCTTTTAAGAAATGTCAAGGAAGTATTTACTGAAGACTGTTGAAATAGGCGTCAAAACGTTGCAATGGGCGAGCCGTTGGACTCCTCTGTCCCGAAGCCCAAGGCAGGAATACAGAGGCCCTGGGTGAAGCTAGTGGAAAGGTTCTGGCGGTTGCTGGTGGGGAAGTTGAGCAGTGTGATTGGGCCAGCTGTGTTTGCTAATTTGTTAGGGGATAGACGGATAGACTCCTATCCTGCCACAGAGACAAGGCTGCCATCCCCTTGGGTAATTACGTTTATGGGGATGAGGCCTCTGACTTACTCCTTGCTGTTCTACCACTGTAGTTATTCAAAGGAGAAAATGTCCTGTGCGTCACCAGTATACAGAGAGTGCTTCCCAGGAAACAGTTCTGGGTCTCACTTGAGGCTGAGCAAGTTGCCCGGGTTGTTTGGAAACCCTCACACCTCTCCCTGAATTCTCTGTCCGTAGAGTTTGTAGCTGTCATCGCCCACCCTAGACTGCAGTAGCAGGAGCCACACGTGGTGGTCCCAGTGTGCCTTTATGCACACAGTGGAGCAGAGAGGCTCCGTCTTCCTCTGCCCCTTTCCCTTGAGTTGAGAGATGCTTCTCAACAAATAGGCCCGAATTCTACTCCATCCTTCTCTGCTGCAACAGCAGTTCCTCTTAATTCAGTGGAGGTTGGCCGCCTCTTGCATAGCCCTTGTCCTGATTCTCTGTTCACTACCTAATGTTCTGCCTAACCTTTCCTTTAATTTATTGAAAATTTAAACATCTTTATGCTTCAGTTTAAGATTCACCATGAAATCTGTCCTTGGCACTCCAAGACAGAATGGCCTTTTCTGTCTTTCAAAAGTCCTAATGCTTCATGACGCCACATGTTCCCCATCATAGCTCCTATATTTTAGTCTTTTTAATTAGTTTTTTTAAGGAATGCTGTCACGTGAACTAGACACATGGACTGCTTTACCTCTGTAGGTTTCAGTACTTTTTTGTAAGCTATTTAGGAACAACAATGCAATTTTGTACCAATATAAATTTTAAGTAAAATTAATTTAGTTGGAATTAATTTCTTGATCTTGCGCCATGTATTAGACAGTCATCTATGCACTGGGGGATGATGGTGCATAGAACACACAGCTTCCCTCCCACTGTTTTGAGGCAAATGCTCCAGAGAGTAAGTGAAATGCACAGAATGTGAGGTAGCTTAAAATTCTACAGTTAACAATAAAAAGAAGATGGGGAGAGAGGTTTCCAGGGGGAACTAGTTGCAATTTAAAATTAAGAAATCAGGAAAGCTCTCAGTGACAAAGGGAAGTTCTAGCAGAGACCCCAGGACCTGGGGTGCAAGGCAGATGGAGTTCTGGGCAAAGTGCAGAAGCCATGTGATGGAGTCAGCCCGGCCCAGTGGACAGTTAGAAGCAATATGCAGGGTTACAGCAAGGACCACATGACTGCAAGTCAGTGGCAGTTACAGGAACTGAAGGAAGACTGTCTGCCCTTCACATCCTGAAACCCCAAATATCACCTTCACCTTCTGTGCAAGGGGAAGAGCTTGGGCCATTTCTTCGTCAATCACAGACCCACTATGTCCTCCCTGGGACCTCTATTGGGTTCCCCAGCTGTGTGGTGTCTCAGTGGGGTGCCTGGACCCCTGAGCTGCCTCTTTAGGCTGGAAGAGCCTCAGTCTGGCACTGAAGCCTCCTCAGCATCTGCCTGGGAACACCTGCTTCCTTCTCCTGGGCTCTGGGTATTGTGGTTGGTGTTGGTGGTCACACCTGTGTCTCCGTCCATCAGACTGTTTTAATGAAGAATGGGGAAAATCCTACTAGAATCACTGTTGCTTTCTTTGCAAACTGTGGTTTCTCTGTCACTCTTGGAAGTCTTGGGGGCATTCTGTGAATGACCCTCCAGATAAGACGAGCTATGGTTTGAACAGACGAGTTATTTTTTCCAGCATGTGTAGTGGATGCACAAACTGTAACTGCTGGATCCAAAATATAAGAAATCTGTGGCTCAAGCTGGACTTGTCCCTGGGGCTGTGCGGCTATGTCCTCATAGGCCATTGGCAAGCCAGCCTCAACTATTGCTAAAGGTACAGTGGGTTTCCAGGGGATGGACAGAGAGGAGAGACAGGAGGAAGGGTCACATCTCACCCCAGCAAGATGCCAGCCTGGCCCTCAGGGACACTGGGGATAGGCAGTGACCCTGTCCTGTTGCAGAGGAGGAGGAAGACAGGCTCAGGAAGGTGCAGACCCCAGGTGTGCTGTGCCTGGTGGGGAGGCTGCAGGTGGAGGCGGGACAGCAGGGGGCGCTGTGGCCTTCCGGGCAAATGCTCTGAGCATCTCAGAGGGCGCTCCTGGTTCATTCCCTTTCCCCAGACCTGGTTTCCTGCTCACCCACTGATGCGCAGAATGTTTTGGGGTATCAGAGACTCAGCGCCCTGCAGCAGCAACAGGAACTGAAGGTTTCTGGTGAAATGTTTTTTTCTCTCTTCCTTTTTCCCATTACCCCTTTGAAGCTGTATTCTCTAAGCAGATTCAGGTTCTCAGCGGCTTTAAGTCAAGCCAGGAGAGTGCAGGCTGCAAAGTGCGTGGAGCATTTGTGCCTGTGCGTTTTCTGGGAGTGAAGACGACTTTATGGGTGTGGAATCCAGGTCTTAGTAGATGTGGCTGGAGGTGTGTTTAATGAGGACATCCCAGCGTGGGCTGCTGTGTTTTCCGTTGCACGCATCCCGCCTTTGCTAACAACCAATTCCCTTCTTAATTAAAGTTGTTTCAATGGATCTCATGTAACCCTATGTCTTAAAAGGCAAATGGGTGACCTGGGCACGTTCAATACAACTTCAATATTTTGACACAGAGGATGGTGGTTTTCCCCAAGAAGTAGTGATGTTTGTAAGTAGCTAACCTGATTCTTTTGCCTAGTGTATGAGAGTTGCCTTTGGGAGTGAATCTGTTCAAAATGAGGCAGAGTGAAAAGACAGAGCAGTGGATGGTGAGATCAGTGGCATCATTTGTGCCTTCATTTCGATTTGTGTCTGAAGTCATGGCTCCTCCTTAAAACGTCTAGAATTTGAAACTTCAATTTGTTCAAAAATCTTGATACGGGATTCTGGTAGGTGCTTTCCAGTGTCTTGACACAGACGCGTATCAAACTTTAAAGAGGTGTAAACAAAGACATTTTGTTACAAGGCATTTATTTAGGATCAAGAAAGATGTTAAGGAGAAAACAGTACAGGAGAAAAAAACATTTCCTGTAGCTCTCAAAGCAATTGATGGGCTTATTCTGCAATCTCAGCTGCAGAAGAATGTGAAGCTCATACCACCGATGACGCATGGCATTTTCTTGGACAGCAGAATATTAATCTTCAAGCGAGCAGCAGTATGTGAAGCCCATACCGCCGATGATGCAGCTCCCAACACTATGTTCTGCTGGCTGGCAGTACACTAATCTGCAAGTGCAAGCCAAGCCCCTCGTTGAGCCTGGGGACACAGACAGAGCATCCGAAGCTGAGCACCACGGTCAGCAGTGGGTGATAAAGGGAATCTTGGGAAGTCACATGCTGGCTGAGGGGGGATGTTGGCTGCATTACAGCAGGTAGCACGAACAACCTCAGCCAATAGGAATAAATACACAGAGCAGTGCTGGTCATACAGGATTCGTGACTTGTCCTCCTTTGCTCTCATTTCTGTGCTTCTGCCCCAGCACACACGCCTGAACACACTCTTAAGCTCATCTCCAGTTTTTAACATGTTCTCTACCGGCAGAATGACATAGTCTCCCTGTAATATCTACTTGTTTAGATCCAGAAAGAATGAGTCAGTCTGTCTCTCCATATCTTAACCCCGGTGAATTTTATAGACATATCTTGGAATCAACTCTTTGGAGAAAGAAAACTACTTAGATTTGTTTGACTCTCTATTCAGTTTGGAGATAAGAAAATCAAGGCCCAGAGCTGCTAAGTAAAGCCACCTAAGTGACATCCACCATTGAGACTTGATTCCAGAGCCTGTCTCCCATCCATCCCTCTAGACTCTGTGGCTCTTCGTGCTGGCTTCTCTCACCTGAAACCTGAAGAGCGGAGATTTTGTCCCATGCAAAGGAAATAGATACGTCCTGGTTGTCGACCCCACGCTGCTCCTGGCCTGCAGCCTCATCACATCTTGCCTGGAGTGGCCCTGCCTGGGCCTGGAGGGCCACCAGGAGAAGGGTAGTGAGGAGGGCGAGGGTCCTCATGACTGGGGCAACCTGGAGGAGGAAGAGCAGGAGCAGTTGTGTGGGGAGGGAGAAGCCAGTCAGGGTTTATAGCTCTGCAGAGAGAAGGCTCAGAGACAAGAAACCTGGGCATCCTGAGTGAGAGGAGGTGTACATTTCGGTAGAGAGGGTGCGGGGCTCCTATTGGCCTAACATCCCTCCAGGGCTCCTCTGCTCTCCCAGCTTTCTTCACACGAAGCTCTACGTTTAGTGTCTGCACCAGATTGAAGCTGATGGTGATGATGAGGACCCTGGCATATTTTTCCTTTTTCTCAGAAATATCTAGTATTTCCTGGTTAAATATTTAACATTCAAAAAAGAATGGAAACAGTGTTTCCGTTTGATAATTTAAGAGAGCAAATGACTCTTATTTCCTGGTGATAGGCCCTACTATTCTCTTGAGGTCTAAACACCGGTGCCAGACCTGAATTGCAGGGGGGCAGAGAGTCACTCATTGCAGACTTCAAGGTCATTATACCGTCCTGAAGGGGAGACTGAGGTTATGGAGTGAGCAGTCTCCTGTAGGGCCCAGGGTGAAGAGAACAATGACCTTATCAGGCAACAGGTGAAATGAGCTCAGTGAGACGGAGAAAGAGTTGTGTAAGGCTCATGACTTGCCATGTGCACACATGCGGTTCTTTCCCTCAGACCATGTAGAAAAATCAGCTCAACCTGGACTGAAGACTAAACATAGACCTGAAACCATAAAACTGCTAGCAGAGCATACGAAGATAAGGCTTTGACACCGCATGCGCAGGCAATAAATAAAAGGGAAAATAGACAAGCCAGGCTGCACTGAACGCTAAAGCACCTGCATCAACCAACAGCGTGAAAGGCAACCCAGAAGATGTGAGAAAATATTTGCAGACCCTATGCGGTAGAAGGGGTAAATATCCGAATACATAAGGAAGTCAACTCAATAGCAAAAAGTCAACAACATGATTGAAAAACAGGCTGAGGACCTGTAAAGGCTTCTCTCAAAATAAAAGAATGTTCTAAAGAGCTATGACCGTCCCTACTGGACATGTCAAGTAGGTCACGTGTGTTTGGAAGGAAACTTTTTGAGTTTCTCTGTTACCTTAGCTGGGAGCCACGGCCCCCAGAAGCCTCCAGAGGCCCAGACAGAAGTTCACAGCAGGGAATTCACCTGCTGGGTCCCTCTGGGGTGGCCCCACAGTCAGAGGTCAGACTGGGGGCACAGCTTCAATGTTGAAACCTCAATGTGAAAGTTTAAATTTTGTGTTACTTACGGATCCTCAAGCCAGGCAGGGCAACCACAGAGGGCAGACAGCAGTCCTCTGTCCCGGGTCTCATGTAGCAAGAGCAGCATTGCACATGCAGGAGAGGACTTCCCTATTTAAGGGTCTTTTGGGATGAGGTGTCTTAATTTTTCAGGGTTACTTTCTATTGGGCACTTTCAATAACTGTTAACAAGGGCAGTTGAGAAATTTGGCGGAAAGCTTGAATCCAAACAGGAGTCCTCAGAGGGACGAACCCCACATCTGCTTTGGTCAGCCCTGGCCAGGCGGAGGCCACAACCAACTATGGATTCTCCATGACTCCTAAGACAATTGCCCCCGTGATGCCCATGCTGGTGGCTGAGGACGAACTACTTGGACCAAGGGAATATTTAAAGCCACCAGGAAAGCCCGGCCTGCATATTGTTATATATACCTTGTGAGGGGACTAGGGTGAGAACGCCACCCACTCACAGGGGACAGGAGACTAGGGTGAGAACACCACCCACTCGCAGGGGGGAGGGGACTAGGGTGAGAACGCTACCCACACATGGGAGGAGGGGACTAGGGTGAGAATACCACCCACACACGGCGGGAGGGGACTAGGGTGAGAATACCACCCACACACGTGGGAGGGGACAAGGGTGAGAACGCTACCCACACATGGGGGGAGGGGACTAGGGTGAGAATACCACCCACACACTGTGGAGAGGAGACTAGGGTGAGAACACCCACTCACAGAGGTGGAGTTAGATTCTGGTCTGAACCAACATCCCCAAGCCATGTGGTTTAATCATAAAATCAAATCCAAGCCCTTCAGGTGAGAAATACTGGAGAATACCTGGGTGAGACAGAATACCGCCTGGGGTTGCGTTGCTAGGTAGGGCAGGTTGGAGGCTCCTGAGTAAAGGTTGTGTATAGAGCATGGGGTTCCCTAGAGGGGACTATCACCTTTTCGCTTGGCATGAGATGGTTCAAGGCCACCTGCGCCAAGGACTCATCAAATTATTGCGTGAGACCTAATGTCTCTCAGAAGTCCCTCAGGAAGGTGGCCAGTGTGGCAGGGAGCTTGGTGTTAGCCTGCGTTAGTTTGTGCTGTGTACGCAAATACCTTATTCACAAATTCCAGAGGCCATGAATCTCCCTACACACACTTAGGAGGACGGCCTTTGGGTGCTTGGAATGCATGAGCTTTCCCTCGTGTGCTTCCTCCCGAGTTATTTGTAGGGGGGTCCTTGGGAGACTAGTGCACATTTTAAAAGGCACCACCCTCCACCCTCCACCCTCCTCCCTCCTCCCTCCTTCCTTCTCCACCCTCCTCCTCCCTCCTCCTCCTCCTCCACCCTCCACCCTCCTCCCTCCTCCCTCCTCCTCCTCCACCCTCCACCCTCCTCTCTCCTCTCTCCTTCCTCCTCCCTCTTCCTCCTCCTCCTTCACCCTCCACCCTCCACCCTCCTCCCTCCTCCCTCCTCCTCCTCCACCCTCCTCCTCCTCCACCCTCCACCCTCCACTCTCCTCCCTCCTCCCTCCTCCTCCTCCACCCTCCACCCTCCTCTCTCCTCTCTCCTTCCTCCTCCCTCTTCCTCCTCTACCCTTCACCCTCCACCCTCCACCCTCCTCCCTCCTTCCTCCTTCCTCCTCCTCCTCCACCCTCCTCCCTCCACCCTCTACCCTCCTCCCTCCTCCTCCTCCACCCTCCTCCTCTACCCTCTACCCTCCACCCTCCACCCTCCACCCTCCTCCTCCTCCACCCTCCTCCTCCTCCACCCTCCTCCTCCTCCACCCTCCACCCTCCACCCTCCTCCTCCTCCTCCTCCACCCTCCACCCTCCTCCCTCCTTCCTTCTCCACCTTCCTCCACCCTCCACCCTGCACCCTCCATCCTCCTCCCTCCTCCTCCATCCTCCTCCTCCTCCACCCTCCACCCTCCTCCCTCCTCCTTCCTCCTCCTCCACCCTCCACCCTCCTCCCTCCTCCTTCCTCCTCCTCCACCCTCCACCCTCCTCCCTCCTCCTTCCTCCTCCTCCACCCTCCACCCTCTACCCTCCTCCCTCCTCCTTCACCTTCCTCCTCCTTCTCCACCCTCTTCCTCCTCCTCCACCCTCCACCCTCCTCTCTCCTCTCTCCTTCCTCCTCCCTCTTCCTCCTCTACCCTCCACCATCCACCCTCCACCCTCCTCCCTCCTCCCTCCTCCTCCTCCACCCTCCACCCTCCTCTCTCCTCTCTCCTTCCTCCTCCCTCTTCCTCCTCCTCCTTCACCCTCCACCCTCCACCCTCCTCCCTTCTTCCTCCTCCACCCTCCTCCTCCTCCTCCACCCTCCACCCTCCTCCCTCCTCCCTCCTCCCTCCTTTCTCCTCCTCCACCCTCCACCCTCCTCCTCCTCCTCCTCCTCTTTCTCCTCATAGTGAGGCAAATGGGATGAGGTTTCTGGAAATGAGAAAAGAATGCAGTCACTCCTGAGGGAATAGATACCTACGGTGAGGTCACAGAGCCCGGTGTACAGGTGGAGCAGTCACTGACACATGGGAAGGTCATGCACAGTGGAAGGTGCTGGCTGTTATGGGAGAGGCCTAGTGAAGCCAATTTGCTACCTGGGCAATGGCCCAGGAATAAGGGAGTGCTGGTCGTAGTTTTGCTTGCCTGGAGCTACGGTGGGAGGCACCTGTGGCGTGAGGTGCCCTCTAATGTGGCTGTAGCTCTCATGACCTGAGGCTGGGTGACTCCACTCTGTCAGCACCTGAGGAATACGGAACTTGAGGACCTGGAGTCTATTAAAAAAGAGCATCTCACCCAGGCCCTGGGAGGTGTGTCTGACCCTAACCTCCTGGGAACGGGACATCAGGGGCTCTCAGCCGGCTCAGTGTGGAGGCCAGAGATGGGCGTAGTCTCACTGTGGCTGCCTCCTGCTTCGGGTGGTGGAAAAGAGCCTGGGCATGTTTGTTCTGAATGCATGAGGCATGAATCACCTGTAGGAGGATTGGAGCCTCCCTAATTTGACCAAACAGGTGCACCCCGCAGAGGCCGTTCCAGAGTTGTAAGAGCCCTACAGGCGTGGCCCCAGGGTGCTCCCAATACGCTGGGCACAGCCCAGGAATCTGCAGAAACACGACCCTGGGTGGGGTTATGGTCACAGCAACCTCCCCGACACTGGCACCACCTGCTCTATGGCTGGGCTCAGCCCGCCTACCTGTTATGTGGGCCCTGCTGTGATAAATGTGGGAGGTGGTTGCTGGCCAGTGGGCTCCCAGCCTGCAGGGCAGCGCTGCCCTCCCTGAGGGATGGGGACTCCCCATGTCCCGCTCTTCCCAGGGCCTCATCAGGTCACCGATCGTTGGGGCAACAGGGTCGCTGCTGCTGGTTTCTCTCTGCTTATCTGCAGGGGCTGAGAAACAGGAACATGGCCTCAGCTTCCTGCCCCCTCCCAAGGACCCATGTGCCAGGTCTGGCCTGTCCTGCGGGTGCTGTTCCCATGTTCTTAGGGACACATTAGCGGCTGAGCCTCTGTCAGGAGGAATCAGACATGCAGCATGGCTGGAATCTGGGGGCACAGCAGCACTAGAGCATGTCCCGTAGTGCCCATGTCTATACAGGCATTGTGTGCAGTGGTAGCCACCCTTTTAAGTGGGCGTAATGAGCTGCAGCGGCCAGGAAGTTTTTGGCTGCAGAAGCCGATAGCCAGGATGGGTGTGCTTTGTCCAGAGGCTCTGGGAGTTGTGATTGGTGGTAGTGAGTTTCCATATGAAACTCAGAACGCGGGATCTGGGCACTGCCTGGGAGACTACCTGCTGGGCCAGCTGCATGCTGTATTCTCCTGTGGCCCCAGTAAGGTGTGGAGGGCTTCTGGGTGGTGGCAGCTGTGGGCCTCAGCAGAACAGACAAGTGGGGTGCAGTGCCGCCACAGCAGAATGTCCCAGTAGGCACAGGGCCTGCCACAAAGTGGCTGGCACACGAATGGTGAAGACTCGGGTTTTAACTGCAAGGGGAATGTGCTGGCTCATGAGGGCCAGGTGATCCCTCGAATCTTTACTGCTGTAGGGATTTAATACTGTGAACCCACCGTGTGTGGGTTGTGGCCCAGCCATGGGCTTGGAGGAAGCCACTAAAGCGACCAGCGTGGTTTTTACTTCCTTCTTCTAGGGGCTTCTGAGCAAAATGCTGTCATGCCACACGGTACAGGGGTTTACACTGAATCACAGGGGGTCCTGGGCGCGCGTTACAGGCAGGGGCTGGCCAGCCTACTGAGACCACCTTCGTGCAGTCTGGTAAACAGGTACTGGGTCCCTTTTAAAGTCAAAGCAAACGCAGACTGCCACCCCTGTGGGATGGGAGTGAGCAGAATGCATCGGCCAAGCCTCCCGCTGCAAAACACTGTGCCCTGGGCCTTTGTCTGCCCTCTGCTGACTGGACTGTATGTGGGGTCAGGGCCTTGATGGTGCTGGAGGACCATCCGGTGGCTGCTCGACTTGGATTTTGGCACCAGGGAGTGACAAGCACCGTTTCCATCTCGTAGCTTAGTGGAGGAGACAAACAGCAGGCAGAGTCAGGAGGGTATGATGTGCCGTGCAGCCAGCGGTGACTACACAGAATAAAAGGATAACGCTGAGGTGGCCTGGAGTGCCCAGGCGAGTCGGTGTTGGGGGCAGGGTGCTGCCCAGTAGCATCACCATGGCAGCCTCATTTCGGGGAGAGCATCAGAGCAGAGGCCAGCAGGGGGCGGGGTGAGTCCTGCAGAAACCTGGGCGGGTTGAGGAGGAGGGAGAGCAGGTGCAGCCGCCCCGAGGCAGGGGTGTGGGCTGGCGCCGGCGGCCTCACCAGCAGCACGTGGAGGGATTTCAGGAGCTCAAAGAGCACGGATGGGCTGCAGGTGGACTGAGTCAGTGGCGGCTGCTGGTTCTGTCTTTTCCCTCCCCAGTCCAGCGTCCTGAGGTCGTTCCCTCCCATGCACGGCTGGAGGGGTGGAAACTGCAGGCTCGGTGGCGGAGCGGGGGCACACTGCTCTGTGGCAGGGGTGGACTTGGCAGCCCAGGGCCCCTCAGGTTCTCAGTCTGTGCTGAGGTTGCGCCTGTGCCTCACCTCCTCTTCGCCCACGTGACTCTCAGACGCCAACCCAAATTAGAAGAGAGGGATTCATCGCCCGTGGTCTCTTCCACTTCTCTTTCTGGGCTGCCCCGGGACCTTGGCAGAACTCTGAGGTTTAAGCAAAAGTGTTTTGTCTGAAAGTTCTTGCAACGCTTTCGCTTCCGAGTCCATCCGTGGTCTCCCCAGCCTGAGTTTCCAGTGCTTTTCACCAATGTCGACTTCCAGTCACAGCCGATGTGTCTGAAACGCTGCTCTCAGCCACGTGCTCTTGAATTTCCAGGGGATATTGAAGTGAGTCTGGACACTTACTAGGAGCCTTGACAGCGTCAACCTGAACACCATCAGAGCCTTGACGCCATATTCTGGGAAGCTGTTGGTGAGGGTGCAGGTGTGGGTGTGAGAGGAGAGTGGCTTCCAGGAGCAGCAAGGATGTTGTCACACCTGCTGAGGGTGTCCGGTGGCCCCATCAGACACAGGGTGTGTGGACCCTGGGCAGGGCCCTGGAACATGGTTTTGACCTGGTAGGGAAGGGCAGTCAAGGAACACAGAGTGCGTGTTACCATGGGGCAGGGTGGGGGCTTCGTGGGGGTGAGCTCTGAGGACTGTCCCTCTCCCAGCTCCTCAGAGTGCACCGCCCTGCACTCTGATATTTGAATACAAGACACCACTAAGACGACTGAAAAACATCAAAAATACCAAACTCAGAGAACCTGAGGCAAAGACGGTGCAGGGCACAAGGACGGGATGAGAGCAGAGGACAGGGGTCCCGGGTGCAGGTAAACCTGATGCACCGCCCCGGGGGGAGAACAGCTTTTTTTTTTTTTTTTTTTTTTTTTTTTTTTTTTTTTTTTTTTTTTTTTTAAGGTGGAATCTTACTCTGTCGCCCAGGGGAAAGTTTAATGGCAGGATCTTGGCTCGCTGTAACCTCCGTCTCCTGGGTTCAAGCCGTTCTCCTGCCTCAGCCTCCCCAGTAGCTGGGATTACAGGCTCCCACCCCCATATCTGGCTAATTTTTTGTTGTTATTATTTTGTAAGTCAAGATGGGGTTTCACCATGTTGGCCTGGCTAGTTTTGAATTCCTGACCTCAGGTGATCCACCCGCCTTGGCCTCCCAAAGTGCTGGGATTATAGGCTTGAGCCGTCAAGCCCAGGCGAGAACAGCCTTATGGATGCTGATGAGCAGTGAAGGAGGGATGGCTATGTGAGAGGCCGGAAGGACGTCGGATGAGATCAGGGATGGGAGCTTCACAGTTGATTTTCAGAGCTGGAGAAATTCCAGGTGCTGGCAGGAATTTGTGGGTGTCCAGTGGGTGAAACAGATTGTTGGAACGAAGATGGTTGAGGGTCGCTGTCATTCAAAGGTAAAAGTAGTGAGATATTGGGAGGGTGACCTGCCAGGTAATATCAGAGTGAACTCTTTTTCTAGGATTCTTAATGAATTATTTGACTTTCAGCAGCAAAGAAAAAAAAAACACACTTATTCAGAAAAGGGAACAAACAGTTTTTCTATCCCTTACATTCAGCTTTTTCCTGTAAGCAGAGTTCAGAAAATCAAACAGAGAAACAGAAAAAATAGCCTATGTGTTTTATTGTAAAATAAAATGTCACCCGGACTTTTCAGAAATGCAAGGAAGTGTTCACTGAAGACTGTTGAAATAGCAGTCGGTATGCTGCAATCGGGAAAGTCGTTGCCCTGCCGGCTCCTCAAGCCAAGGCAGGAGGATTTAAGCCCTGCGGGGAGCTGGGTGATAGCCCGGGACATCCCCAGGAGGGAAGTTGGCTGGTGTGATTGGACCATCTGTGTTTGCTAATCTGTGCTTGTTGGAGTTAGGCTTTCATCCTCCCACAGAGAGGAGGCTGCTTTCCCCTTGGGAAATTCCATTTACAGGGATGAGGCGTCTGACTTTCTCTTTTATTGTCCTACCACAGCATGGCTCAAGGTGGAAATCTCTTGTACATCAGTGAACACAGACTGCACGTGCTTTCCAGGGAACCGTTCTGGATCTCATCTGAGGCTGAGTGAGTTTCCCTGTTTGTTTGGAGACCCTCACACATCTGCCTGCATTCTCTGTTCCTAAAGTTTGCAGCTGTCATTGCCCACCCTGGACTGCAGTAGCAGAAGCCACACATGGTCCCAGTGTGCCTTTATCCACACAGAGGAGCAGGGATGCTCCATCCCCCTCTGCCCATTTCCCTTGAGTTGAGAGATGCTTCTCAGCAAATAGGCCCGAATTCTACTCCATCGTTCTCTGTTGCAACAGCACTTCCTCTTAATTCAGTGGAGATTGACCTCCTCTTGCATAGCTCTTGCCCTGATGCGATTCTCTCCATTGAACATGCTTTAAACATGCTTTAAAGGAGTTTAAACATTAAACTCCTTTGGTAAGTGTCTCCGTGTTTTAAGTATCTTTATGCTTACCCACACATTTTCTTATTGCCACTCCAAGCTGAAATAATCTTTTTCTTCTAAAGTCCTAATGCTTCATGAAATCACATTTTGCCCAAGTATTTTTTCTGTATTTTTGCCTTTAGTGTTTTTAATTTATTTCTTAAAAGTATGCTATCGCAGGAGCTAGGATTTAAGACAAGGACTGTCTTAAATCTGCAGTTGTAGGTTTATTCTAGACAGTTTTATAATAACAATGTGATGTTATATGTTATGTTAGATATGATTAATTAACTTATACTGAATTTCTTGATCCCCCATGATGTGTTAGGAACTCATGTATGCACTGTGGTACGATGAGCAAAACGTGGAGTTTTTCTTCTAGCATACAAAGGCAAATGTTCCCCATGAGACACGTGGGGAGTTCCCTGCATTGGTGCCTGGCTGCTCTTTGCCTGCGTGATGACTGTTGGCTCCTCTGTATTGTAATTCTTTATGACTTAAATGTATGCGGTTTGGGAGGCCAAGGCAGGAAGATTACTTGAGCCCAGGTGTTTGAGACCAGCCTAGGCAACATAGTGAGAACCTTGTCCCTACCAAAAATTTCTTAAAAAATTAGCTGGGTTTGGTGGCTCACACCTGTAGTCTCAGCTACTTGGGACGCTGGGGTGAGAGGATGTCTTGAGCCCAGGAACCCAGGAGTTTAAGCCTGCACTGAGCTGTGATCACAACACCTCACTTCAGCCCGGGCGACAGAGTGAGACCTTGTCTCAAATGAAATTTTAAAATCATGAAGAAGTAAAGTCTCATTTGGACACACCTGACTTTGTGGCTATAAAACAGCTGCAGTTTATATACCGTATAGCTGCAAGTCTGCAAAAAACTCCAGCATTCACTCCCAAAACCCAAGTCCGTGCATTTAGACGTTATTACCTAGACTTCGTTTATAAAGGCAGATGTTTAATTTTAAAACATGTCATGAGTGCTTTAACAACTAAACATCTCTAATATCCATTAGAGAGATTGAAACTTACAGCATGCTTAACTTCTTAATAAAATGTCTGTATTTAAAAACAAAACAAAACAAAAAACCAAACAAACAAAAGCAAACACAAATGTTACAGAGAGTCAGTGAAATACACAGAAGGTGAGGTGGTAACAATTCTTAAGTTAGAAATAAAGAGAACCAGAGGGATGGAGCTCACCAGGGGAACTTGTTGCAATTTAAAATGGAGAAATTGAGGAAGAACACAGTGATAAAGTGAAATTTTAGCTGAGACCCCAGAGCTGGGGAGCAGGCCAGGCAGAGTTGTTGGTGAAGGGTAGATGCCCTGAGATGGAGTCAGCCTGGCCCACGTGACAGTTTAGGAGGATGTATAGGGTTAGTTCATGACTGGAGCACTCTGAATCAGTGGTAGTCAACCAGAAACCAAAGAAGGCTGCAGAGGCTTCACACCCTGAATCCTATTGTGCCCGTCACTGTCACTGTCTAAACAAAGGGAAGAGCTGGGATCATTTCTCCGTCAGAGCCACTCTGTCGTCCCCGCTATCTGTATTGGGTTCCCCATATATGCAACATCTCAGTGGTGTGTGTGTGCCCCTGAGCTGCCCCTTGAGACAGGCAGAGCCTCAGTCTGGGGCTGAGACCTGCTTAGAATCTGCATGGGGTGGATGTGGGGAACACCTTCTCCCTCACCCTGGGCCCTAGGCATTTGTGGTTGGTGTTGGTGGTCACGGCAGTGTCTGGGCCATGAGATGTTCTTAGTGTGGAATGGTGAATAACCCACTCGAGACACCTTCCTTTCATTGAAGCCTGTAACCTCTCTGTCATTGTAACAGTGACCATCTGCTACAAGTAGCCATGGCTTGAATATAGTTTCCTTTCCAAATGTGTGTTTTAAATTCACCAACTGCAACTACCAGATCCAGAGTATATACGAGGGGCTCACCTTGGACTCCTCCCTGGGCTGTGTGGTCCTGTCCTGAAAGGCTGTTTCAGGACATGTTGGACAAGTGCTCAAGGGTCAGTGGGAATCAGGGTAGAAAAGGCAAGGAGAGACAGAAGGGAGGGTCATGTCACTCCAGCAAGATGTCAGCCTGGCCCTCAGGGACACTGGGTTAGGCAGTGACCCTGTCCTCTTGGAGGGGAGGAGGAAGACAGGCCCAGGAAGGTGCAGACCCCAGGTGTGCTGTGCCTGGTGGGGAGGCTGCAGGTGGAGGCAGGACAGCAGGGGGCGCTGTGGCCTCCCGGGCAAATGCTCTGAGCATCTCAGAGGGCGCTCCTGGTTCATTCCCTTTCCCCAGACCTGGTTTCCTGCTCACCCACTGATGTGCAGGATGTTTTGGGGTATCAGAGCCTCAGCACTCCACAGCAGCGACAGGAACTGAAGGTTTCTGATGAAATGTGTTTTGTTTTTTTTTTTGTCTCTTTATTTTTCTCATTGCCGCTTTGAGGCTGTATTTTCCAAGCAGAATCAGATTCTTAGCAGCTTTAAGGCAAGGCAAGAGAGTGCACGTTGTAACGTGCAGTGGAGCATTTGTTCATGTGTGTTTTCTGGGAGTGAAGATGACTCCCAGAAAATGAGGGTGCAATGGTTTTCTGGGAGTGGAATCCACGGATGTGGAATCCAGGTCTTAGTAGACGTGGCTGCAAGATGTGTTTAATGAGGACATCCCAGTGAGGACTGCTGCTCTTTCCGTTCCATGCAACCTGTCTTCGCTAACCACCCGTTTCCCTCTTAAAGCTGCTTCAGTGGATCTCAGGTAACCCGATGTCTTAAAAGGCAGATGTATAATCTGGGATTGTTTCAAGAATGATCTCCAATTCTTTAGCACAGAGGATGGTGGTTTTTCCTGAGAAAGAATGATTTTGTGACTGCATGAACTTTGAGCTGACACCGATTATTTGCCCAGCACATGGGAGTTCTTTGACAGTGGATCCAGAGAAAGTGAGGCCGAGTGAAAAGGCAGAGCAGTGGATGGGGAGACCGCTGTTGTCATCTGGACCTTCATTTCCATTTGGGTCTGAAGCCCAAATTCCTATTTGAAATTCCTAGAATTAGGAATTTTATTTTGTTCGAAAATTTGATTTAGGTTTCTGCTACGTGTATCCCAAGTATGTTGACACAGACACACATCACCCATTAAAGAGGCATAAACACAGAGAGCTTGTTAGAAGGCGTTTATTTGGGATGAGGAAAGGAAACTGAGGACACGGTACAGGGGTAACAAGGATGTCTTCAACGCTCGAGGTAAATTGTGAGCTTATTTTCATCTGCACGCTCAGCGGCAGCAGAACCGATATCTTCTACGACCAAGGAAGCAGGTCCCAGATGGAAGTTGTCCGAAACGGCAGCGTCCTTGTCTGCAAACACAGGCTGAGCCTCTCCCTGAGTCTGGGGGAGATGTGCAGAGAGAATGAGAAATTGATCACTAAGGTCATCAGTGGGTGGTAAAGGGAATGTTGGGAAGTCACATGCTGCCTGATGGGTAACGTTGGCTGCATTAGGGCCAGTAGCACGAGCTACCTCCGTCAATAGGAATAAATACACTGAGCAGTGCTGGTCACACAGGATTCGATTCACTCCTCTTTTGCTCTCATTTCTGTGATTCTGCCCCATTACACACACAGCCGAACACACTCTTTGGCTTGGCTCTGCTTTTTAAAAACTGTTCTATAGATAGAGCAAAATAATTCTCCTTGTAATTAAGTCCACTTGTTTAGAACCAGAAAGAACTAGTCAGACTGTCTCTTCATATCTTAAACCTACTGAATTTCACAGATGTATCCTGGAATCAAGTCTTTATTTTCTACTTTTGTTTTTTTCTAAAGTGAAAGCATTATTTAAAAAGCAAAGGAATAAAAGAATGACTGCTCGACAGGCAGAGCAACCTCAAGTCTGTTACACTTACTTGGCTCTCTGTTCGATTTATAGATGAGAAAATCAGGGCCCAGAGCTGCTAAGTAAAGCCACCTCAGTGACATCCGCCACTGAGACTCGATTCCAGAGCCCGTTTCCTGTTTGTCCCTCTAGACTCTGCAGCTCTGCGTGCTGGCCTCTCTCACCTGAAAGCTGACGTGCGGCACCTTCCTCCCATACAAAGGAAACAGATGCTTCTTCAGCGTCTGCTCCAGGCTGCTCCTGGGCTGCGAGCTCGTCAGCTCTTGCCTGGAGTGGCTCCGCCTGGGCCCGCAGGACCATCAGGAGTACGGTGGCAGTGAGAAGGGTGAGGGTCCTCATGGCCGGGGTAACCTGAGGGAGAGCAGGAGTGGATGTGTGGGGAGTGAAGAGTTAGCCTGGACTTATAGCTCTGCAAGGACAAGGCTCAGAGACAAGGAGCCTCGAACCTTCGGAGTGAGCAGAGGTGTGTGTTTCGTTGGAGATTGTGTGGGACCCGCTGGTCTCCATGTCCCTCTTTTCTCCTTTGCTCTCCCAGCTTTCAGTCTAGTGTGAATCTCTATGTGTAGTGTCTGTGCTGGGGGGGAAAAGATGGTGATAATCAGGATCCTGGCATCTTCTTCCTGTTTCTCACTTCATTAAATATTTACTTCTTAATATTCAAGCAAAGGCTGACAGCAGTGCTTTTGTTCAATAAGTTCAGGGTACAAATGTCTCGTTTTCTGCACATGACCGCACTACCCTCTGTAGGTCTAGACTCTGGCAGCAGGCATGAATTCCTATCAAGTGAAGAGCCGTTTGTTGCAGGCGTCAAAGGTATTACCACCCTCATGGAGTTACGGGGTGAGTAGCCTCCTGTAGGGGTCAGTGTGAAAAGGACAATGACCCCATCAACGTATAGGTGAAATGAGCCCAGTGATATAGAGGTAAAAAGTTCATCTACAGCCAAAAGCTTCTTTCCAGCTCTATTGAGATATGAATAAGAATTAAATATGATATGTATCTACTGTATACTGCCTTATGATTTGATGGTTGTATACCTGTGGTCCTTTATCATATACTATATACACAAATCAACTCAAAATGTAACGACCTAAACATAGATGTGAAACCATAAAAATTCCAGGGGAACATACGAAGATAAAGCTTTGACACTGATGCAGGTAACCATTCCTTGGCTGTGACACCAAAGTCACAGGCAGTGAAAGGGAGAAGAGACAGATGGGGCTGCACTGAACGCTGAAGCATCTGCACGGCCAAAATAAACAAGCCACTGGATGAAAAGGCAACCCAGAACACAAGAGAACATATGTGCAAACTGTAGTGGTGGAAGGGGTAGATATCCAAATACATAAGGAAGTCAAAAAATTCAACAGCAAAAAACAAATAACCTGATTGAAAAACAGGCCAAGGACCTGGAGAGGCTTCTCTCACAAGAGCAGAGCGTTCTAGGGAGCAATTATTGCCTCTGTTGGACATGTCAAGTGGGACAGGTGTATTTAGAAGGAATTTCCTTGAGTTTCTCTATTAACTTAGCCGGTAGCCACGGCCCCCTGTAGCCACCAAAGGTTCAGACAGAAGTGCAAAGCAGGGCATTCACCTGCCGGGTCCCTGTGGGGTGGCCTGAGAGTCACAGGTCTGATTGGGGGCACAGCTTCAGTGTGGAAACCTCAATGTGAAAGTTCAAGTTTTGTGTTACTTACAGATCCTCAAGCTAGCAAGGGACCAGAGAGGGCTGAGAGCGGTCCGTTGTCCGGGGCCTCCTGTGGCAAGAGCAGCCGTGTACAAACAGCAGAGGACTCCCTATTTAAGGTTCATTTGGGATCAGGTGGCCTCATATCCGGGGTTACTTTCTGTTAAGTGCATTATTAAATAACTCCGGTGGCAAGGGCAGTTGAGAAATTCAGTGGGAAGCTGGGCTCCAAACCGGAGTCCACAGAGGGACTGACCCCTCCTCTACCTTGGGGAGCCCTGGCCAGGCCCAGGCAGCGACCACCTATGGATTATCCACGACTCCTAAGACACTGACCCTGTGATGCCTGTGCTGGTAGCTGAGGCTGAACTACCTGGCCCCAGGGAATGTTTAAAGCCACCAGGAAGGGCCAGCTTGCTATTATACTGTACACTCTGTAAGGACTAGGGAAAAAGCACCAGCCTACACAGTGAGGAGGATTTGGGATTTTGCTCTCAATCAGCCTCTGCAGGCCCTGGGGTCTAACCATAAAAACACACCAAAGCCATTCAGCCAAGCGGAGATGTGGTGAACACCTGGGTGAGGCTGGAGAGCGGGTCAGGTTTGTTGGACTCTCCTGAGTTGAGCATGTGAACGTAGCCCATGGTTTCCTAGGGGGAACAGTTACCTCCTGGCCTGGCAGTGAGATGCTTCAGGACTAAACAATTGTCTGTGAGTAAGAGTTAAAGTGTTTTGTGTAATCTTAACGAGGGATGAGGCGTCTTGCATCTGATTAGGGGTGGTCGCTGTTCCAGAACAGTGGGGTCGGCTGTCAGTCTGAGGAAGCAGTGAGTTCCTGACCTGCAGCTGCCCAGGAATGTCACCATTTGAGGAAATGGGCACTGGTCTCATCCCAGCACAGGTACAAATTACAGATATTTGGGGAAGTGGGACCAGGAAATGGTTTTAGTTTCTAGGGCATTAGTAGGTGCCCTGTAAGAAACCAGTGGATGTAGGTACAGAGGAAAAATGAGAAGGGGTGGTGTGTACGTGGGGAAGGTTCCAAGGTTGTGGGAACATCCAGTGACCTGCAGAAGTCAAACCTGGACCAGCCTCCTACACACAGAACATTCCAATCCACAGACATGTTCTCAGTAACACATGAGAGAGCGATTACTGAGAGAGCCGGTTAGATTTGGCTGTGGTGCTGTTACACGTAAGTCTCAGAAGTCCCTATGTTTTCCCTAACTTGTAGGGCAGCCTCACGATCTGACCTTGGCCCTTTGGTTTCCTTGCTATTGGAGGTAGAGCTCATGGGGTCACACTGAAGGTCAGTGGTGATCTCAGCAAAATACCATTGCATTGGGTCATCTGCAGAGCGCCCAACACAGCCTGAGCTAAGGAAGGAGTATGGCAAGGGTCGGAGTATGTGCCGAAAAGCAGCACCGTGTGCAGTGGTGGGGAACGCGGCAGTGAGGAGTAAGGAGTATCCTACAGCAGTGAGGAGAGGCTGGTTTGTTCCTGACCCCACAGTCAAGGCGAGGGTCCTTGGTGTCTCCAATTCCAGCAAGGCCATTGCCTCCCTTGACGACTCCTTGGGCAGGGGCACTGTAGTATGAAACAAATGACTCTTCCCATGGGGGTGGCCTGCCCAGGTGTCCACCCGTGAAGGGAAGTGGGGGTCTGGGTATTCGCTTTACTGCTGCTGTCACACAGGCGTTCCGCCCTATGGGTCTTCAGGCTTCAGGGAAGCATTCAGTGAAAACTTGGGCTGTGTTTTCCTTAGTGGTGTGGGATGTTTGCATCCACAACCCTTATACACCAGAGCACATGCACATCCATGAGCCCATGATCATTCTGCAAGCTGTCTGTGCACACGAGGCTCCAATGTGGAACTGCAGTCTGGGTTTGGGCTGCAGTGTTTTTAGCCAGTTTGAATTCACACCTGGGCATTCCTTGAGAGGGCCACCTATGGTCTTCGTGGTAGTCTTCTTCTTTTTCTTCTTTTTTATGTTAAGACAGAGTTTCACTCCTGTTGACCAGGCTGGAGTTCAGTGGCACAATCTAGACTCACTGCCACCTCTGCCTCCCAGATTCAAGCAATTCTCCTGACTCAGCTTTCCCAGTAACTAGGATTACGGGCTTGCACCACTGCACCAGGCTAATTCTGTATTTTTAGTAGAGATAGGGTTTCTCCATGTTGGTCAGGCTGGTATCAAACTCCTGACCCCAGGTGATCCACCTGCCTTGGCCTCCCAAAGTGCTGGGATTACAGGGTGAGCCACTGTGCCTGGCCCACCTGCTGGACACATGCAGCTCACTTTCTGGAGCAGGGAGGCAAATGTTACAGAAAGCAGCTGAAATGTACAGAATGTGAGATGGTGTGAAATTCTACAGTTTAAAATGAGAGAAGAAGGGGATTGAGGTTTCCAGAGGGAACTAGTTGCCATTTATAATTGGGAAATCAGCATAGCCCTCAGTGACAAAGGGGAGTTTTGGCAGAGACCACAGGACCTGGGGTGCAAGGCAGGTGGAGTTCTGGGTGAATTGCAGAAGCCGTGAGACAGGGTCAGCCCGGCTCAGTGGACAGTTAGAAGCAATATGCAGAGATACAGCAAGGAGCATGTGACTTGAAGTCAGTGGCAGTCACAGGAACCCAAGGAAGGTCACCTGGCCATCGTGCTCTCAATCTTAATATGTGTCCTGCCCTGTGTAAAGAAGAGGTAGAGCTGGGACCATTTGTCTGTCAGACATAGACCCATGTATCCTCCCTAAGATCTGTACTGGGTTCCCCAGCTGTGCAATGTCTCAGTGGGATTCCTGGGCTGCCTCTTTGGACAGGCAGAGCCTCAGTCCCGGGCCAAGACCTGCTCAGAATCTGTATGAGTTGTTTGGGGGGGGTGGGGGAACTCCTGCTCCTTCCTCCTGGGGTCTGGGCATTTGTGGTTGGTGTTGGTGGTCACAGAACTATCTGGGCCATAAGATGATTTAATCAAGAAAGGTGAATGATCCATTCGAAACACTGCCTCGTTTTGAAGCCTGTAATCTCTCTGTCCCACTCAAACTCCTTGGGAAATTTTACTAGTGACCACCCCACTACAAGTAGCCATGGCTGGAATATAGTTTCTTTGTCAAACGAGTGTTTTGAATTCACTGGTTACAATGACCAGATCCAGAGTAAATACGAGGGGCTCACGCTGGACTCCTCCCTGGGCTGTGTGGTCCTGTCCTGAAAGGCCGTTTGCAGAACACGTTGGACAAGTGCTCAGGGTCAGTGGGAGTCAGAGGAGAAGAAAAAAGGGCAGACAGGAGGAAGGATCACATCACACCCCAGCAAGATATCGGCCTGACCCCCATGGATACCGGGGTAAGGCAGGGACCCTGTCCTCTTGGAGGGGAGGAGGAAGACAGGCCCAGGAAGGTGCAGACCCCAGGTGTGCTGTGCCTGGTGGGGAGGCTGCAGGTGGAGGCGGGACAGCAGGGGGCGCTGTGGCCTCCCGGGCAAATGCTCTGAGCATCTCAGAGGGCGCTCCTGGTTCATTCCCTTTCCCCAGACCTGGTTTCCTGCTCCCCCACTGATGTACCAGATATTTGGGGTATCAGAGCCTCAGCACTCAGCAGCAGCGACAGGAACTGAAGGTTTCTCATGAAATGTTTTTTTGTCTCTTTATTTTTCTCATTGCCCCTTTGAGGCTGTATTTTCCAAGCAGAATCAGGTTCTGAGCAGCTTTAAGGCAAACCAGGAGAGTGCAGGCTGCAGAGTGCGTGGAGCATTTGTGCATGTGCGTGTTCTAGGAGTGGAGACTATTTTATGAGTTTGGAATCCAGGTCGTAGTAGACGTGGCTGGAGGTGTGTTTAATGAGACCTCTCAGTGGGGGCTGCTTTGCTTTCCTTTCCACGCAACCCGTCTTCGCTCACCACCCGTTTCCCTCTTAAAGCTGCTTCAGTGGATCTCATGTAACCCGATGTCTTAAAAGGCAAATGTATAATCTGGGATTGTTTAAAGAATGATCTCCAATTCTTTAGCACAGAGGATGGTGGTTTTTACTGTGAAGGAATGATTTTGTGGCTGCATGAACTTTGAGCTGACACTGATTATTTGCCCAGCACATGGGAGTTCTTTGACAGCGGATCCAGAGAAAGTGAGGCCGAGTGAAAAGGCAGAGCAGTGGATGGGGAGACTGGTGTTGTCATCTGGACCTTCGTTTCAGTTTGGGTCTCAAGTTCAAATTCCTGTCTGAAATTCCTAGAATTAGGAATTTTATTTTGTTCGAAAATTTGATTTAGGTTTCTGCTACGTGTATCCCAAGTATGTTGACACAGACACACATCACCCATTAAAGAGGCGTAAACACAGAGAGCTTGTTAGAAAGCATTTATTTGGGATGAGGAAAGGAAACTGAGGACAGGGTAACAAGGAGTAACAGGGGTAACAAGGATGTCTTTAACTCACAAAGTAAACTGTGAGCTTCTTTTTATGTGCAAGCTCAGCGGCAGCATCTTATACCAAATACGCAGAACCCAAATGGACGTTCTCCGGAATGGCAGGGTCCTACTCTGCAAATGCAGCGTAAGCGTCTTCCTGAGCCTGCGGAGGCACAGAGAGAATGAGAAATTGATCACCAAGGGCAGCAGTGGGGGGTAAAGGGAATGTTGGGAAGTCACATGCTGGCTGATGGGTAATGTTGGCTGCATTAGGGCCAGTAGCGCGAGCAACCTCCGTCAATAGGAATAAATACACACAGCAGTGCTGGTCACACAGGATTCGATTCACTCCTCTTTTGCTCTCCGTTCTGGGCTTCTGCCCCATTACACACACAGTTGAACACACTCTTTGGCTTGGCTCTGTGTTTTCAAAACTGTTCTATAGATACAGCACACTATTCTCCTCACAATTAAGTCCACTTGTTTAGATCCAGAAAGAACTAGTCAGACTGTCTCTTCCTATCTTAAACCTACTGAATTTCACAGACGTATCCTGGAATCAAGTCCTTATTTTCTACTTTTGTTTTCTTCTAAAGTGAAAGCATTATTTAAAAAGCAAAGGAATAAAAGAATGACTGCTCGACAGGCAGAGCAACCTCAAGTCTGTTACACTTACTTGGCTCTCTGTTCGATTTATAGATGAGAAAATCAGGGCCCAGAGCTGCTAAGTAAAGCCACCTCAGTGACATCCACCACTGAGACTCGATTCCAGAGCCCGTTTCCTGTTTGTCCCTCTAGACTCTGCGGCTCTTCGTGCTGGCCTCTCTCACCTGAAAGCTGACGTGCGGCGCCTTCATCCCATACGAAGGAAACAGATGCTTCCTCAGCGTCTGCTCCAGGCTGCTCCTGGGCTGCAAGCTCGTCAACTCCTGCCTGGAGTGGCTCCGCCTGGGCCCGCAGGACCACCAGGAGAACAGCGGCTGCGAGGAGGGCGAGGGTCCTCATGGCCGGGGTGACCTGGAGGAGGGAGAGCAGGAGTGGATGTGTGGGGAGTGAGGAGTTAGCCTGGACTTATAGCTCTGCAGGGACAAGGCTCAGAGACAAGGAGCCTGGAACCTTCGGAGTGAGCGGAGGTGTGCGTTTCGTTGGAGACTGTGTGGGACCCACTGGTCTCCATGTCCCTCTTTCCTCCTCTGCTCTCCCAGCTTTCAGGCTAGTGTGAATCTCTATGTGTTGTGTCTGCGCTGGGTTTAAAAAGATGGTGATAATCAGGATCCTGGCATCTTCTTCCTGTTTCTCACTTCATTAAATATTTACTTTTTAATATTCAAACAAAGGATAACAGCAGTGCTTTTGTTCAGTAAGTTCAGGGAAAAAAATGTCTCATTTTCTGCAGATGGCCCCACTATCCTCCATAGGTCTAGACTCTGTTAGCAGGCATGAATTCCTATAAAGTGAAGAGCCATTTGTTGCAGGCGTCAAAGGCATTACCACCCTCATGGAGTTATGGGGTAAGTAGCCTTCTCTAGGGGTCAGTGTGAAATGGACTATCACCCTGTCAGCCTATAGGTGAAATGAGCCCAGTGATATAGAGGTAAAACTTCATCTACAACCAAAAAATTCTTTCTAGCTCTATTGAGATATGAATCAGAATTAAACATGATATGTATCTACTGTATACCGCCTTATGATTTGATGTTCGTATACATGTGGTCCTTTATCATATCCTATATACACAAATCAACTCCAAATGTCATGAAGACCTAATCATAGATCTGAAACCATAAAATTACGAGAGGAACATACGAAGATAAAGCTTTGACACTGATGCAGGTAACCATTTTTTGGCTGTGACACCAAAGTCACAGGCAGTGAAAGGGAGAAGAGACAGATGGGGCTGCACCGAACGCTGAAGCATCTGCACGGCCAAAACAAACAAGCCACTGGATGAAAAGGCAACGCAGAAGACAAGAGAACATATGAGCAAATGGTAGTGGTGGAAGGGGTAGATATCCAAATACATAAGGAAGTCAGACAACTCAGCAGGAGAAAACAAATAACCTGATTGAAAAACAGGCCAAGGACCTGAGAGGCTTCTCTCACAAGAGCAGAGTGTTCTAGGGAGCCATTATTGCCTCTGTGGGACACATCAAGTGGGACAGGTGTATTTAGAAGGAAATTCCTTGAGTTTCTCTATTAACTTAGCCGGTCGTTGCGGCCCCCATCAGCCACCAAAGGTTCAGACAGAAATGCACAGCAGGGAATTCACCTGCCGGGTTCGTGTGGGGCGGCCTGAGATTCACAGTTCTGATTGGGGGCACAGCTTCAGCGTGGAAAACTCAATGTGAAAATTGAAGTTTTGTTTTACTTACAGATCTTCAAGCTAGGCAGAGTGACCAGAGAGGGCAGACAGCAGTCCGTTGTCCTGGGCCTCCTGTAGCAAGAGCAGCCATGTACAAACAGCAGAGGACTTCCTATTTAAGGTTCATTTGGGATCAGGTGTCCTCATATCCGGGGTTACTTTCTGTTAAGTGCATTATTAAATAACTCCGGTGGCAATGGCAGTTGAGAAATTGAGTGGGAAGCTGGGCTCCAAACCGGAGTCCACAGAGGGACTGACCCCTCCTCTACCTTGTTGAGCCCTGGCCAGGCCCAGGCAGCAACCACCTATGGATTCTCCATGACTCCTAAGACACTGACCCTGTGATGCCTGTGCTGGCAGCTGAGGCTGAACTACCTGGCCCCAGGGAATGTTTAAAGCCACCAGGAAGGGCCAGCTTGCCTATTATAGTGTACACTCTGTAAGGACTAGGGAAAAAGCACCAGCCTACACACTGAGGCGGATTTGGGATTGTGCTGTCAATCAGCCTCTGCAGGCCCTGGGGTCTAACCATAAAAACACACCAAAGCCATTCAGCCAAGCGGAGATGTGGTGAACACCTGGGTGAGACTGGAGAGCGGGTGAGATTTGTTGGACTCTCCTGAGTTGAGCACGTGCACGCAGCACGTGGTTTCCTAGGGGAACAGTTACCTCCTTGCCTGGCAGTTAGATGCTTCAGGACTCAACAATTGTCGATGAGTAAGAGTTAAAATGTTTTCTGTAATCTTAAGGAGGGATGAGGCATCTCAGGTGTCATTAGGGGTGGTCGCTGTTCCAGAACAGTGGGGTTGGCTGTCAGTCTGAGGAAGCAGTGAGTTCCTGACCTGCAGCTGCCCAGGAATTTCACCATTTGAGGAAGTGGGCACCGGTCTCGTCCCAGCAGAGGAACACATTACAGCTATTTGGGGAACTGGGACCAGGAAATGGTTTTAGGTTTTAGGGCATTAGTAGGAGCCCTGTAAGAACCCAGTGGATGTGGGTACAGAGGAAAAATGAGAAGAGGTGGTGTGTACCTGGGGAACATTCGAATGTTGCGGGAACATCCAGTGACCTGCAGAAGTCAAACCTGGACCAGCGTCCTGCACACAGAACATTCCAATCCACAGACATTTTCTCAGTAACACATGAGAGAGCCATTACTGGGAGAGCCGGTTAGATTTGGCTGTGGTGCTGTTACACGTAAGTCTCAGAAGTCCCTATGTTTTCCCTAACTTGTAGGGCAGCCTCACGATCTGACCTAGGCCCTTTGGTTTCCTTGCTATTGGAGGTAGAGCTCATGGGGTCACACTGAAGGTCAGTGGTGATCTCAGCAAAATACCATTGCATTGGGTCATTTGCAGAGCGCCCAACAGAGCCTGAGCTAAGGAAGGAGTATGGCAAGGGTCGGAGTGTGTGCTGAAAAGCAGCATCGTGTGCTGAGGTGGGGAACACAGCAGTGAGGAGTAAGGAGTATCCTACAGCAGTGAGGAGAGGCTGGTTTGTTCCTGACCCCACAGTCAAGACGAGGGTCCTTGGTGTCACCAATTCCAGCAAGGCCATTGCTTCCCTTGACGACTCCTTGGCCAGGGGCACTGTTGTCTGAAACAAATGACTGTTCCCATGGGGGTGGCCTGCCCAGGTGTCCACCCATAAATGGAAGTGGGGGTCTGGGCATTGGCTTTACTGCTGCTGTCACACAGGCTGTCAGCCCTGTGGGTCTTCAGGCTTCAGGGAAGCGTTCAGCCAAATCTTGGGCTGTGTTTTCCTTAGTGGTGTAGGATATTTCGATCTACAACCCTTATACACCAGAGCATATGCACATCCACGAGCCCATGATCATTCTGCAAGCTGTCTCTGCACATGAGGCTCCAATGTGCAACTGCAGTCTGGGTTTGGGCTGCTGGGTTGTTAGTCAGTTTTAATTCACACCTGGGCATTCCTTGGGAGGGCCACCTATGCTAGTATTAGTATTAGTATTAGTATTAGTATTAGTATTAGTATTAGTGTTAGTGTTAGTGTTAGTATTATTTTTGAGACAGAGTTTCACTCCTGTTGACCAGGTTCAGCGGCACAATCTCGACTCGCTGCAACCTCTGCCTCCCAGGTTCCAGCAATTCTCCTGACTCTGCTTCCCCAGTAGCAAGGATTACATGGATGGGCCACGGCACCCAGCTAATTGTGTGTTTTTAGTAGAAACAGGGTTTCTCCATGTTGGTCAGGCTGGTATCAAACTCCTGATCTCAGGTGATCCACGTGCCTTGGCCTTTCAAAGTGCTGGGATTATAGGGTGAGCCACTGTGCCCAGCCTGCCAGCTGGTCTTTAAACTGTTATTTGTGATTGTGAGGGCTGCTGGTGTTTCAGCTCAATGCCACTGGACCCATTCGATGCCTAAGGATAGAGTTGCCAGCTTTGGACTGAGGTCTGATGGCATGTGGGGCACAGACTTTCACAGGATTCCAGCACTCCCCAGCTTTCCAGCCTGGGGTACAAGTTCTGACCAGGGCAGTTCTGTTCTAGCAACTTCTGGGCTTTGAATCCTGAGTCTGACAGTAGCCCCACAGCCATGGGAACATAAGATGCCAGACATCTTATCAGGTAGAGCACCGACATCTTATCACTCAGGGCTTACTTCCAGATGCTTCAATATTGACATCCATCATGGAGTAACCTTTCACCAACATTTCTTCAGAGTCGTTCTCCGCCATTACACAGGCGACGTTTGGGAATGATACTTCCATGTGGTCATCAGCTAATGTAGTCTACGTGCACTAGTGTGAAGGCTTCTCTTTGTCTAGTGACTCAGTCTGTGCCTGGGTCTTGGAGCAGTAATCCCTTCACCTCCAGGGAGGGGTGAGGGGGAGACATGAGCTACCTTTCCAAGTAGTCAGAACTGGAGCTTCTGCTGGAAACGGCATGTCAAGATGGAAGGTGTGGTGCAGAAGAGGCATTTTGGGCCTGCTGGGTGCATTTGGGCCTGGGCCTCAGTCCTCAGGGGATCATAGCGTGCTATCCATCCACAGTACATCGTCCAGTAAATGTTTGAGGTTGAGACGATGGCTTGGGGTTCCATAGCCCATGCCACAGCTTCAAATGGAATGACTTTAGGAGGCCACTGTGCGGCTTGAGGAGGCTGGTGGCTTGGGGGCGACAGGTCAAGTGAGTGTTCCCTAAAGTGTCATGCTGTGAGGCCCATTCCTGTGCCACTGCTGCCTGGAAGTGGGAGCCTAGGTCTTTGTCGATGATGGTGGATGGTTTCCAAGAGGGAAATGTCACAGCAAGAAAGCACCAGCTACACCAAGACTCTTGGGTTGAAAGAGTCACCGGAAGTGCGGTGGATGTGTGTCTGCCTCTGCACAGCAGAAGGTACTGGCTGTGGTGGGAGGGGCCCAGTGAAGTCCATGTGCTGAGAGGTGATGGCCCAGGAACAAGGGATTGCGGGCCACAGCCTGTATCAAGCAGGGGTGCAGCATCTGCTGTTCAGCTGGAGATCTGGTGACAGGCACCAGTGGCCTAGGGTCCCCTCTAATGCAGCCACAGCCTCCAGGGGCTGAAGCTGGGGGACGCCGCTTTGGCTTGAGGACAGGACGCTGTTCTCTGCACTGAACGTGCTGCTCTGCCCCTTCTTCTAACCTGTCCACATTTTGAGTGTCTTCATGTGTCACCATGAAATCCTTTATTGCCACTGCAAGACAAAATGATCTCTGTCTTTCTCCTGAAGTCCAAATGCTTCATGAAGCCTCGTTTCTTTCAGGATATTTTTCTACATTTCAGACTTCCATGCTTTAATTTGTTTTGTAAAGGTTTGCTGTTACAGGCACTAGACACATAGACTGCCTTGCCTCAGTAGGCTTGTTTATTCCTATGCAGTTTAGTGATAATAATACAATTTTATATAATTATATGATAATGATTATAATTCACTTATTCATAATGAATTTATCGATCCCCTTGTATGTTAGGCAGTTCTCTATGTACAGTGGTATAACCATGAGTGAAACATGCCTTCTTTTGTATAGACATAAAAGTTACACAGAATACGTGAAATGTACAGAAGGTGAGATGGTTACAATTTTACACTTAGCTGGAGGTCACTAGGGGGAACTTGTTACAATTTAAAATTGAGAAATGGAGAACATCTCAGTGACAAGGTAGAATTGTAGCTGAAAACCCCAGGTCTGGGCAGTGAGATGGGTGCCCTTCTGCGGGAAATGCAGATGCCCCCAGATGGAGTCAGTCCGGCCCACAGGACAGTTTGGAAAAATATGGAAAGTAACTGATGACTGCATCACTTTGAATCAATGGCAGCTATTAGAAACCAGTGAAGGCTCCTGGCCTTCACTCCATGAATCCCAATATGTTTCCGTCACCGTCTAAAGAGGAAGAGCTCAGATCATTTCTCTGTCAGACACAGACCTAGTGTGTCCTCCCTGGGACCTGTATGGGGCTCCCCAGCTGTGTATTGTCTCAAAGGGGTACCTGGACCCCTGAGCTGCCTCTTCAGACAGGCAGAGCCTCATTCCAGGACCAAGACCTGCTCAGAATCTGAATGGGGTGGATGCGGAAAACAGCAGCATCCTTCTCCTGGACTCTGGGCATTTGCTGTTGATGCTGGTGTTCGCAGCAGTGTCTGGGTCATGAGATGATTTAGTCAGAAATGGTGAATAAGCCCCTTGAGACACCGTCCCTTTTTTTAAGCCTGTAATCTTTCTGTCTCCCTCAAACTCCCTGGGACCTTTTAACAGAGACCACGCCTTACGAGTAGCTGTGTCTTGAGTATAGCCTTTTCCTCCAAACACATATTTTCAATAAACCAACAGCAACTACCAGATCCAGAGTAAATACAGTGGGTGGACTCATGCTGGACTCTTCCAGATGGGGGGTCATGTCCTGAGAGGACATTTGCCGGACACATTGGACAGGGGTTCAAGGGGTCTGTGAGAATCAGGGGAGGGAAGAGTAGGACAGACAGGGAGACAGGACACATCAAACCCCAGCAAGAGGTCAGCCTGGCTCAGGGACACCGGCGTTAGGCAGTGACTCTGCCCTCCTGGCATGGAGGAGGAAGACAGGCTCAGGAAGGTGCAGACCCCAGGTGTGCTGTTCCTGGTGGGGAGGCTGCAGTTGGAGGCAGGACAGCAGGGGGCGCTGTGGCCTTCCGGGCAAATGCTGGGAGCATCTTGGAGGGAGCTCCTGGTTCATTCCCTTTCCCCAGACCTGGTTTCCTGCTCACCCACTGATGTGCAGGATGTGTTGGGAATTAGAACCTCAGTGCCCTGCAGCACCAGCAGGGACTTGGGTTACTTGGAGAACTCTTGTCCCTCTCTTCACTTTTCCTGATGCCTTAGAAGCAGTATTTTCCAGGCAGAACCAGATTCTCTGCAGCTTTAAGGTAACCCAAGAGAGTGTCTGCCACCCAGTGCCATAGGGAATTGTGTGCACACGTTTTCTGCGTGTGCGGACAACTCTGTGTGTATGAAATCTAGATGTTAGTAGGTATGGCTGGAAAATACTCTTAATGAAGACATCCCAGCGAGGTGGCCCTGTGCTTTCTGTTCTACTCAGCACATCTTTGTAAAAGCTAGTTCCAATTTAACTGATTTCTTTTCCCCATGGAGCTGATACATTGTCAGGTCTAAAAAGCAGATGTGCGATCTAGAACTGCTCAGGAAAACTCAAACACTTCTGGAAAGAAGGTGCTGGCTTTTTCTGAGGAGAAGCAATGTTATGGCTGTGTAAGCTTGAAGCCGACAGTGATGGTTTATGGAACACTTAAGCATGGTCTTTGCTTGAATCTAGTCAAAATGAGGCAGAGTGGAAAGGCAGAGCAGTAGATGGGGAGACGAGCAGCATCATTTGAGCTCTCCTAACAATGTGTGTCTGAAGCTTTTGTTCATCTCCGATCTTCCTAGAATTGGAAGTGTCTTTTGTGTAACATGCAGAATTTAGGGTTCTGGTACTTGCCTCCCACAGTCCTGACTTAGACACGTATCAAACATTAAAGAGGTGCAAACACAGAACACTTGCTACAAGGACTTTATGAGAGATGAAGAAAGGAAGCTAGGGACCAGGTACAGGCATAAGGAAAGTTATCTTCCTGGTCTGAAAGCAAGTTGTGGACTTCTTTTCTTCTGTTCTGCAAGCTCAGGGGCAGCAGAATTTGTACTGGATCCCGTCAAAGGAGCAAGTTCCATACACGCTTTCTTCAAGGTGACAGAGTCCTATTCTGCAAGAGCACATCAAGCGGGTCCCTGGGCTTGGGACACATAAAGCATCAGGCATTAGGGCTGTGGTCAGACGGGGTGGTAAGGAGAATCCCCATGCAGTTACCTCCTCGGCTGATCACATTCATCATGGTGGCCACATCACAGCAGCAGCAAAATCAGCCCAATCAATAGGAATCAAAGCACACCGCAGTGCTGCTCATAGGTAGGATTAGAGACCTGCTCTCCTTCACTCACCTTTTTGTGCTCCTGCCCCATCCCTCAGGCATCTGAGCACACTCTTAGACCTGTCCCCAGTTTCTAAAACTCCCCTAGTAGACAAAGTGAACTGTATTTCTTCCAAAGTGGGGCTCTCACCAGTGACGCAGGGGAGATGGCCCAGCATGTTTCTGCAGAGCATAAAATAAGTGTGAGTCTCAGAATTGTCAGAAAATCAAACATCTTGGGAGAAAAGTCATCCCTGGAATATCAACTGGTTCCTTCCTTTTACTGTGCACATGAGGAAATTGAGGCCTGGGGAGGTGTTCACAAAGAGAAAGAGCCAGCTGTTGGGTCTGATTCGAGAGGTGCCTGATTTTTCCTCTCTAGACTCCTAGCTCTGCAATGCTAGAATATCTCACCTGAAGCTCTAAAATCCGAGCTTGCGTCCCTTGTGAGGCAGATGGCAAAGTCACGACCTTCTGATGCAGGCGGCTCCTGGGCTGCAACCTTGTCAGCTCTTTCCAGGGTTGGCTGAGCCTGGGCCTGGAGAGCCACCAGGAGAATGGCAGCAAGGGTGGCAAGGGTCCTCATCGTGGCTGGGGTCACCTGCAGAAGGGAGAGCAGGAGCGGATGTGTGGGGAGTGAGGACTCAGCGTGGATTTATAGGTCTGCTGGGAGAAGGGCTGAGACCGATGCTGCAGTGAGAGCAGGTGTGCATGTGCTGGGTGGGGGCAGGGCTGCCCTTGCCCTCCAGGTCCCTTTCGTGTTCTGGTGTTTTCCCAGCTTTCATCGTGGCCGTGAGACCTTATGTTTAGAGTGTCTGGACTGGATCCAAGCTGATAGGGAGGCTGAGGACCCTGATTTCCTTTCTGTTTGCAGTTGACTTGAATATTTTCTTTCTGATACTGAAAAATGTCAAGAAGCCACAATTTCATTCATTAAGTTGTGAACAAATGTCTCTCATTTTCTGAAGATGGGCCCTGCCGCTCTCTGGAGCCCCTGACCTGAACCCGTTGGAGTGGAAAGGTAAACCATTGCAGAGCTCAGGGGAATTTCCACCCTTATGAAGAGGTTATAGTGTGTGTAGCCTCCTCCTGGGACCAGTGTGAAGAGGGCCGAATGATTTTTCAGGCTACAGGCGAAAGAGCTCATTAGGACACTAGGTCAAGAATAAGTAAATCCAAAGTCAGATGGAGGGTTAATTTTAAGAAATGAATGTCATTTGTAAGATTTGTACCATTAACATATCTGTACTTTAAGAAATATCAAAACATATGACATGTCCGTAGCCCTCTTCTAGAATCTTTGATACTGTTTTAATTATAAAATCTGTTTTTCTTTTTTCTTTTTTAATTCCTTTTTTTTTTTTTTTGAGACAGAGTCTCACTCTTTCACCCAGGCTGGAGTGCAGTAGTGTGATCTCAGCTCACTGCGACCTCTACCTTCCGGGTTCCAACAATTCTCCGCCTGAGCCTTAACCCCAGTAGCTGGGATTACAGGCATGCCCCACCATGCTAGGCTAATTTTTGTATTCTTTTCAGAGATGGGGTTTCGTCATGTTGACCAGGGTGGTCTCAAACTCTTGACCTCAGGTGATCCACCTGCATCGGCCTCCCAAATTATATCTAGAATCATGCAGCTGGAACAACAGGTGGAAAGGGTAACAGGCTCCCATCTGTTCCCTCAGCCCTGCGGTTCTGCTCCTGGAAACCACCACTTCCCAGTTTTACACGTTCTTCCTCACTTGCTTTTTCCTTCGTGTCTTGTACACGTCGTATATCAAAACTTCAAGAACGCCGGGCGCGGTGGCTCAAGCCTGTAATCCCAGCACTTTGGGAGGCAGAGGTGGGTGGATCACGAGGTCAAGAGATCAAGACCATCCTGGTCAACATGGTAAAACCCCGTCTCTACTAAAAATACAAAAAAAAAAATAGCTGGGCATGGTGGCATGTGCCTGTAATCCCAGCTACTCAGGAAGCTGAGGCAGGAGAATTGCCTGAACCCAGGAGGTGGAGGTTGCAGTGAGCCAAGATAGCTCCATTGCACTCCAGCATGGGCAACAAGAGTGAAACTTGGTCTCAAAAAAAAAAAAAAAAAAAAAAAAAAAAAAAAAAAAAAAAAACCTCCAAGAATAGCATCATTGCATATACCCTATACTATTCCAGTTTTTGCACATGCCATCACTTTACTATTTTTACATTGGGAAAATATTGTCAAATTGTTATAGTCTGTGTATTTCTAAGCTTTGGTATGACAGGTTTAAACAGCAATGAATATAATATTGTAGTCATCAGTTTACGCATAAATGACAATATCTTTTTAATATGTTTTTAGAAATAGAATTGCTGGGTTAAGGAAGATGTCTTAAATATTTTGAAGTTGTTGCTATGTTCTCCTCACCGAAGTTTGTTCAATGTGCTAAAAGCAGAAATCACCACAACCGTTGCCCAGTGGAATTTCTTTTAGAAAGCCCTGGTTGTTGCAAAAGTAATTGCGATATTTGTATTGTGGAAATTTGCCGTTTGATAATGGAATACATTCTTAAATAAATGTGGTTACATTTTAGACCATTTTAATGCACATTTGTCACTTTATGTTTTTTTTTTTTGCTAGTATCTTATTACTTGCTGTCTATTTTATGTTTATTTTATTGTGGAAATGATGATAGACAAAATGGAAATTTGAGCAATTTTCTTATTTTAGTTGAAAATGGGTCATAAAGCGGCAGAGATAACTCACAACATCAAAACACATTTGGCCCAGGACAATGCATTAATGACCCACTGCAGTAATGAGCTAACCAACACTCAGGGCAGTGGTGGTTCGGGAAGTTTTGCAAAGGGGACCTTGAGGATGAGCAGCATAGCGGCCATCCGTTGGAAGTTCACAACGACCAGCTGAGAGCATTCACTGAAGCTGATCCTCTTACAACTACACGAGAAGTTGCAAAGAACTCAACGTCAACCGTTCCGCAGTTGTTCAGCATTTGAAGCAAACTGGAAAGGTGAAAAAGTTCAGTAAGTGGGTGCCTCATGAGTTGACAAAAAATTTAAAACCTTGTCATTTCCAAGTGTTGTCTTCTCTTAATTTATGAAACAACAAAGCATTTGTCGATCGGCTTGTGACATGCAACAAAAAGTGGATTTTATACGACAGCCAGCAGAGATCAGCCCAGTGGTTGGACCGAGAAGAAGCTCCAAAGCACTTCCCAAATCCAAACTTGCACCAAAATAAGGTCACGGTCACTGTGTGGTGGCCTGCTGCCAGTCTGACCCATTACTGATTCAGCTTTCTGAATCCCCGAGAAACCATTGCATCTGCGAAGTATGCTCAGCAAATCCATGATATGCACCAAAAACTACAACACCTGTAGCCGGCATTGGTCAACAGAAAGGGCCCAATTCTTACCTGCCTAATTCCCAACGGCACGCCACAGAACCAGTGCTTCAAAAGCTGAACGAATTGGTCTGTGAAGTTTTGCCTCATCTGCCGTATTCACATGACCTCTTGCCAACCAACCACCACTTCTTCAAGCCTCTGGACAACTTTCTGCAAGGAAAATGCTTTCACAACCAGCAGGATGCAGAAAGTGCTTTCCAAGAGTTCACTGAATCTGGAAGCACAGATTTTTACACTACAGGAATAAACAACCTTATTTCTCGTTGGATAAAATGTGTTGATTATAATGGTTCCTATTTGGATTAACAATGCTGTGTTTGAGCCTAGTTATAAGGATTTAAAATTCATGGTCCAAAGCCCCAGTTACTTTTGCACCAACCTAATATTTACCAATTGTCATTGCCCTTTCTTCCTGCCTATGTTTAGAGGAGCAATATTTCCTCTAAGAATGCTTGATGGCTTCGACTCTCTTGCAGCTCAGGGACCAGTGAGCTTTGTTCTGACCAGTAAAAGATAATCCCTAAGAGGGGTACTCTTTAAACCAATGAAATGAATTTCTGTTTTTGTGTTATATTTTTCCGTGATTCTTTTATGTGTTCTTCCTTATTTCTTTTTGGATCTTGGAAGCTCTTAGACTTGCAGTAACAGCGGTCTTTTTACTACAAAGGAGATAATTCCTTCATATGGATGGAGGAGCAGAAAGATACAAGATTTCTGGTTCTTGAGGCCATGGTTGAAATATTGCACCCACTCGTGTTTGCCCACATCTGATTGTGTCACAACATAGGAGAAGCATGATCTTACTTTGGAATCCACTGTTCATTTGGTTTTCCTAGACTTTGTGGCTGAAAGCTACCGATAAATGCCTTATAGAGCTTTCAAAATCATTTCCAATGTGCTGTGTACAATTTGATATCCCAGTGGAGTCTTGCTTTGCACTTTTCCTACAAACTAGGGTCAAAATGATTTAATGCTCAAAAGCACGTGTATTTATTTTCTCTGAAGTGTCCTTTTTTTTTTTAACTTTCTTGGCCTATTTATTTTTTGATTGGTAGCATCTCTTTATGTAGTTTGAAATTAACTCTGTCATATATATTTGAAATATTTTTAGAGTTTGTCATTCTCTATAGGGTTTCTTCTGATGTACACTTATTTTTATGTAGATTTAAATTTTCTTTGTCAATTTCTGAGTTTTGTGTCTTTCCCACCTGACCTTGTAAAATTCAGTCTTGCACGTGTTAGTTTATGCTCTGTGCTGTGAGTCAGGGTGGCCTTTCCATCTGCTGCCACTCACCCTGAGGAGGCTGTGCCGTCCCAGGGAGGGCTATCAGGATCTGTACCAATTGGGCATATGAATGACACATACAGAGGCCCAGAATATATGTAGGAAACAGCGCCATTGATAGAGCTGTTAGAGCACAAAAATTTCAAAGTGACTTTGGGGCCACAAAGGTACTCTGTGTGGTCTGTTTCAGCTCCTCTTCTGTTCCACTGTGCTGTGCCTCAGTTCTCCCCAAAGGACACACATTTCAGTGTAAACACAGAATTCCATATCCGAAGCCTCTCATCTCTGGTCTTGCACCGGACTGACTTGTACACCCTGGGAGTCCATGTCTCTTTCCTCCTTAGAGACATTCAGATCCTGCTTCTGGATAGGAAGGGCTGGACCCCAAGATGAATCACACTCTTGGGGACCTGTTCTTGCTACAATCTCATGCACCTGTAGATGCAGATGGGTGCATGCTTCTGGCCATATCATTATCTGAGAGCACAGTGTGTGGAGAAGTCAACAGTAATCCAGGCCACCATTTCCTGAGAGCAATAAATCTTTTTACTCAATAATGAGGATCAATGGGAATTCAGACTGATGGCGTCTGGTAATAAACTTGACTGCATCTACTTAAAGGGTGTGGACCAAAAGATCAGATTCCAGGTGTTTCACATGCAATCCCAAAAGGAGGGGCTTTACAAGGGCCTATGCCAAGGAGAGTCTGTGATGCTCACGTAAGACTCTCAGTCAGCAAGTATCCCTGGAGCATCAGCTGCTGTCAGGTTCTAGGCTCAGAACACCAATAGCCAAGGAACTTACAGAAGCCGGCACTGCGGAATTCTGAGAAATAGAGAGTACAGGGCATGAATGAAGTGTATGGAATTTGCATCAGCCTTGTTGCTCAATCACTTTTGACTTTGATTAAGGTAAATAATCTAATGCTCATTTTTCTTTTCAATGTATATTTCTGAAAAAAATTGTAATGATAATGGAGTAAAAGGATTAATGTGACTATTAGTCATAACAGATGAGTATTTCTTAGTACCATCAATTCATATTAGCCAATATTAATACAGTAAATCTTTATGCATTTTGAGAATACTGTCTGGCCTACAGGAATTATCCAATTAATAACACTTCTATGACGTCACACAATGCTGCCTTCAATCCATCATAAAAGGGAAGAACACATTAGTGTTTTTATTTTAAAGAATACCATAGTTTGGTCCATAGGATCAAAATGTTGCCTCCAATGATAATGATTCATCATCAGCAAAGATAGGTTGGAATCCCAGTCACCCTTTTCCAAATCTCTTCATTTTTCTGGCATGGGTCCCCAACCCCTGGGCTCAGGATCAGTGTCGATCCGTGTGGCCTGTTAGGAACTGGGCCCCACAGCAGGAGGTGAGTCGTGGACAAGCGACAATTACTGCCTGTCAGATCAGCAGTGGCATTCGGTTCTCATGGGAGTGTGGACCCTGTTGTGACCTGTGAGTGCGAGGGACCTAGGTGGTGTGCTCCTTAAGAGATTCTAACTAATGCCTGATGATATGAGGTAGAACAGTTTCATTCCAAAAACCATCCCCAGCCCCTCCATGGAAAAGTTGTCTTCCACCTGTCCCTGGCTCCAAAAAAGTTGTTCCCAGTAAGTGCCTAACTAAAGTCAAGTGACATGGCAGAAGAAGCGTCCCCAGTTAAGTGTCCAAATGAAGTCACGTGACCCTGTGGAACTGTAGAGGCTTCATGTCCTCCTTAAAGGAGGACAGGACTGGGGCAAGGAGGGAGGTGAGAGAGCAAATTCCAGTGTGGAGAGGAAACGTGAAGACGTTCAGTAGGACACCGTGTGGACTGCGCTCACAGGCAGGAAGGTTGTCAACGTTGGGAACGGCAAGTGAGTTTGGACTGGAACTTGTGGATGGGAAGCTTCCTGGGATGTTCTAGACACAGCTTCACATCGTGAGGATGAGGGCTTAAGAACAGGAGTGGGTGAGTGGAAATGAATCGGCCAGGCACCCTTTCCGCTGCGCTTCCATGCCCTGGAGGGCTTCAGAACCGCACTATGGAAGCCCTGCCGTGAGACAGGGACGCTGTGTCCTGGGATAATCACATTTTGAAAACGTGGCCCACCTCTGACTTATTCTTTATGGTTTGATCACAGGTGTGGGTTATTTAAAATGCCTGGTAAGTCTTCAGTGTACATACAGAGTATTTTTTTAGATAATTCTTCCTGGGTCTTATTTGAGGCTGAGCAAGTGGCCCTGCTTGTCTGGAGACCCTCGCACCTCTCCCTGCTTTCTCTGTCCCTAGGGTTTGCAGCTGTCATTGCCCACCCTGGGCTGTAGTAGCAGAAGCCACAGGTGGTGCTCCCAGTGGAGGACGGGATGCTCCATCATCTGCCCCCTTCCCTTGGATCCATGGATGTTTCTCAGCACCTCAGCCTGAATTCTGCTTCATTCTTCTCTGTTGCAACAGTAATTCCTCTAACTTTAGTGGACTTTGACCCTGCATATTTCTTGTCCCAATGCCATTTCCTTTATCTAGAATACTGCTTACCTCTTCTTTTTAATGTATTAAAATGCTAATATCTTGTACGTTTCAGTTAAAGATATATCATGAACTGTTTTCTTGCCACTACAGGTAAAAATGGCTAGTTTCTTCATTAGAAAGTAGTAATGCTCCACGAAGCCGTGTTTTACCCATGGTATTCCATGTTAGTTTTAAATGACTTTTAGAGAAATGCTGTTGTATGGACTAGACAGAGGAGCTGCCTTTTCCCCATAGGTGTCAGGCTTATTCTATGAAGTTTTATAATAGCAATGTCATTTTGTAATAAGGTATGATGTTAGATATGATAAATTAACTTAATCATAAAGAATTTACTGATTTCCTACCCTCTGTTAGGGAGTCGTCTGTGCACTGTGCTCTGACAATGAGTGACACATGCAGCACACTTTCTGGAGCAGGGAGGCAAACGTTACAGAAAGCAGGTGAAATGTACAGAATGTCAGACGGTGTGAAATTCTACAGTTTAAAATGAGAGAAGAACTAGTTGCAGTTTAAAATTGAGAAATCAGCATAGCCCTCAGTGGCATAGGGAAGTTTTGACAGAGACCCCAGGACCTGGGTGCAAGGCAGGTGGAGTTCTGGGTGAAGTGCTGAAGCCACGTGATGGAGTCAGCCCGGCCCAGTGGACAGTTAGGAGCAATATGCAGAGTTACAGCAAGGACCACGTGACTTCAAGTCAGTGGCTGTCACAGGAACCCAGGGAAGGTTGCCTGGCCATCGTGCTCTCAATCTTAATGTGTGTCCTGCCCTTTCTGAAGAAGAGGTAGAGCTGGGACCATTTCTCTGTCAGACATAGACCCATCTTTACTCCCTAAGATCTGTGTTGGGTTCCCCAGCTGTGCAATGTCTCAATGGGATTCCTGGGCTGCCTCTTTGGACAGGCAGAGACTCAGTCCCGGGCAAAGACCTGCTTAGAATCTGCATGAGGTGGATGGGGGGAACACCTGCTCCTTCCTCCTGGGGTCAGGTCATTTGTGGTTGGTGTTGCTTATCACAGAAGTATCTGGAACATAAGATGATTTAATCAAGAAAGGTGAATGATCCATTTTAAACACTGTCTCTTTTTGAGAAGCCTGTAATCTCTCTGTCCCACTCAAACTCCTTGAGACATTTTACCAGGGACCACCTGCTACGAGTAGCCATGGCTGGGATATAGTTCCTTTGTCTAACATGTGTTTTGAATTCACCGGTTACAACTACCAGATCCAGAGTAAATACAAGGGGCTCACTCTGGACTCCTCCCCGGGCTGTGTGGTCCTGTCCTGAAAGGCCGTTTGCAGAACACGTTGGACAAGTGCTCAGGGTCAATGGGAATCAGAGGAGAAGAAAAAAAGGACAGAGAGAAGGAAGGGGCATGTCACCCCAGCAAGATGTCAGCGTGGCCCTCAGGGACACTGGGGATAGGCAGTGACCCTGTCCTGTTGCAGAGGAGGAGGAAGACAGGCTCAGGAAGGTGCAGACCCCAGGTGTGCTGTGCCTGGTGGGGAGGCTGCAGGTGGAGGCGGGACAGCAGGGGGCGCTGTGGCCTCCCGGGCAAATGCTCTGAGCATCTCAGAGGGCGCTCCTGGTTCATTCCCTTTCCCCAGACCTGGTTTCCTGCTCACCCACTGATGTGCCAGATATTTGGGGTATCAGAGACTCAGCGCTCCTCAGCAGCGACAGGACCTGAAGGTTTCTGATGAAATGTTTTTTGTCTCATTACTTTTCTCATTACCCCTTTGAGGCTGTGTTTTCCAAGCAGAATCAGGTTCTGAGCAGCTAGGAGAGTGCAGGCTGCAGAGTGCGTGGAGCATTTGTGCATGTGCGTGTTCTAGGAGTGGAGACGACTTTATGGGTGTGGAATCCAGGTCTTAGTAGACGTGGCTGGAGGTGTGTTTAAGGAGACATCTCAGTGGGGGCTGCTTCACTTTCCGTTCCACACAACCCGTCTTCGCTCACCACCCGTTTCCCTCTTAAAGCTGCTTCAGTGGATCTCACGTAACCCGATGTCTTAAAAGGCAAATGTATAATTTGGAATTGTTTAAAGAATGATCTCCAATTCTTTAGCACAGAGGATGGTGGTTTTTCCTGAGAAGGAATGATTTTGTGGCTGCATGAACTTTACAGTGACGCTGATTATTTGCCCAGCACATGGGAGTTCTTTGACAGCGGATCCAGAGAAAGTGAGGCCGAGTGAAAAGGCAGATCAGTGGATGGGGAGACTGGTGTTGTCATCTGGACCTTCGTTTCAGTTTGGGTCTGAAGCCCAAATTCCTGTTTCAAATACCTAGAATTAGGAATTTTATTTTGTTCGAAAATTTGATTTAGGTTTCTGCTATGTGTATCCCAAGTATGTTGACATAGACACACATCACACATTAAAGAGGCGTAAACACAGAGAGCTTGTTAGAAGGCGTTTATTTGGGATGAGAAAAGGAAACAGAGGACAGGGTAGAGGAGAAACAGGGATGTCTTTAACTCACAAAGTAAACTGTGAGCTTACTTTTATGTGCAAGCTCAGCAGCAGCATCTTTTACGACCAAAAGAGCAGTAACCAACGTGACGTTCTCCGGGAAAGCAGAGTAGTCCTCTGCAAAAGCAGCGTGAGCCTCTCCCTGAGCCTGCGGACGCACAGAGAGAACCAGGAATTGATCACCAAATGGGTGTAAAGGGAATCTTGGGAAGTCACATGCTGGCTGATGGGTAACGTTGGCTGCAATGGGGCCAGTAGCATGAGCCACCTCGGTCAATAGGAATAAATACACAGAACAGTGCTGGTCACACAGGATTCGATTCACTCATTCTCTTATGCTCTCATTTCTGTGCTTCTGCCCCATTACACACAGAGCTGAACATGCTATTTGGCTTCGCTCTGCCTTTTCAAAACTGATCTATAGATAGCACAAAATATTCTCCTTGTAATTAAGTCCACTTGCTTAGATCCAGAAAGAACTAGTCAGACTGTCTCTTCCTATCTTAAACCTACTGAATTTCACAGACATATCCTGGAATCAAATCTTTATTTTTTACTTCTGTTTTTTTTCTAAAGTGAAAGCATTATTTAAAAAGCAAAGGAATAAAAGAATGACTGCTCGACAGGCAGAGCAACCTCAAGTCTGTTACACTTACTTGGCTCTCTATTCGATTTATAGATGAGAATATCAGGGCCCAGAGCTGCTAAGTAAAGCCACCTCAGTGACATCCGCCACTGAGACTCGATTCCAGAGCCCGTTTCCTGTTTGTCCCTCTAGACTCTGCGGCTCTGCGTGCTGGCCTCTCTCACCTGAAAGCTGACGTGCGGCACCTTCATCCCATACAAAGGAAACAGATGCTTCCTCAGCGTCTGCTCCAGGCTGCTCCTGGGCTGCGAGCTCGTCAGCTCCTGCCTGGAGCGGCTCCGCCTGGGCCCGCAGGACCATCAGGAGTACGGTGGCAGCCAGGAGGGCGAGGGTCCTCATGGCCGGGGTGACCTGGAGGAGGGAGAGCAGGAGTGGATGTGTGGGGAGTGAGGAGTTAGCCTGGACTTATAGCTCTGCAGGAACAAGGCTCAGAGACAAGGAACCTCGAACCTTTGGAGTGAGCAGAGGTGTGTGTTTCGTTGGAGATTGTGTGGGACCCACTGGTCTCCATGTCCCTTTTTTCCTCCTCTGCTCTCCCAGCTTTCAGGCTAGAGTGAATGTGTAGTGTCTGCGCTGGGTTGAAAAAGATGGTGATAATCAGGATCCTGGCATCTTCTTCCTGTTTCTCACTTCATTAAATATGTACTTTTTAATATTCAAGCAAAGGATAACAGCAGTGCTTTTGTTCAGTAAGTTCAGGGAAAAAAATGTCTCATTTTCTGCAGATGGCCCCACTAGCCTCCATAGGTCTAGACTGTGGCAGCAGGCATGAATTCCCATCAGGTGAAGAGCCGTTTGTTGCAGGCGTCAAAGGCATTACCGCCCTCAGGGAGTTATGGGGTGAGTAGCCTCCTGTAGGGGTCAGTGTGAAATGGACAATCACCATGTCAGCCTATAGGTGAAATGAGCCCAGTGATACAGAGGTAAAAAGTTCATCTACAGCCAAAAACTTCTTTCTAGCTCTATTGAGATATGAATCAGAATTAAACATGATATGTATCTACTGTATACCACCTAATTATTTGATGTTCACATACATGTGGTCCTTTATCATATCCTATATACACAAATCAACTCAAAATGTCATGAAGACCTAATCATAGATGTGAAACCATAAAATTACAAGAGGAACATACGAAGATAAAGCTTTGACACTGATGCAGGTAACCATTCCTTGGCTGTGACACCAAAGGCACAGGCAGTGAAAGGGAGAAGAGACAGATGGGGCTGCACTGAACGCTGAAGCATCTGCACGGCCAAAACAAACAAGCCACTGGATGAAAAGGCAACGCAGAAGACGAGAGAACATATGTGCAAACGGTAGTGAAGAAAGGGGTAGATATCCAAATAGTTAAGGAAGTCAGACAACTCAGCAGCAGAAAACAAATAATCTGATTGAAAAACAGGCCAAGGACCTGGAGCGGCTTCTCTCACAAGAGCAGAGTGTTCTAGGGAGCGATTATTGCCTCTATGCGATATGTCAAGTGGGACAGGTTATTTAGATGGAAATTCCTTGAGTTTCTCTATTAACTTAGCTGGTAGCTGCGGCCCCCTGCAACCACCAAAGGTTCAGACAGAAGTGCACAGCAGGGCATTCACCTGCTGGGTCCCTGTGGGGTGGCCTGAGAGTCACAGGTCTGATTGGGGGCACAGCTTCAGCGTAGAAAACTCAATGTGAAAGTTGAAGTTTTGTGTTACTTACAGATCCTCAAGCTAGGCAGAGTGACCAGAGAGGGCTGACAGCGGTCCGTTGTCCCAGGCCTCCGGTAGCAAGAGCAGCCGTGTACAAACAGCAGAGGACTCCCTATTTAAGGTTCATTTGGGATCAGGTGTCCTCATATCCGGGGGTTGTTCTGTTAAGTGCGTTATTAAATAACTCCGGTGGCAAGGGCAGTTGAGAAATTCAGTGGGAAGCTGGGCTCCAAACCGGAGTCCACAGAGGGACTGACCCCTCGTCTACCTTGGGGAGCCCTGGCCAGGCCCAGGCAGCGACCACCTATGGATTCTCCACGACTCCTAAGACATTGACCCTGTGATGCCTATGCTGGTAGCTGAGGCTGAACTACCTGGACCCAGGGAATGTTTAAAGCCACCAGGAAGGGCCAGCTGGCCTGTTAGAGTGTACACTCTGTAAAGACTAGGGAAAAAGCACCAGCCTACACAGTGGGGAGGATTTGGGATTTTGTTCTCAGTCAACCTCTGCAGGCCCTGGGGTCTAACCATAAAAACACACCAAAGCCATTCAGCCAAGCGGAGATGTGGTGAACACCTGGGTGAGGCTGGAGAGCGGGTCGGGTTTGTTGGACTCTCCTGAGTTGAGCACGTGCACGCAGCACATGGTTTCCTAGGGGGAACAGTTACCTCCTTCCTGGCAGTGAGATGCTTCAGGACTAAACAACTGTCTGTGAGTAAGAGTTAAAGTGTTTTCTGTAATCTTAACTAGGGATGAGGCGTCTCGTGTCTGATTAGGGGTGGTCACTGTTCCAGAACAGTGGGGTCGGCTGTCACTCTGAGGAAGCAGTGAGTTCCTGACCTACAGCTGCCCAGGAATTTCACCATTTGAGGAAATGGGCACTGGTCTCATCCCAGCAGAGGCACAAATTACGGCTATTTGGTTAAGTGGGAACAGGAAATGGTTTTAGTTTCTAGGGCGTTAGTAGGTGCCCTGTAAGAAACCAGTGGATGTGAGTATAGAGGAAAAATGAGAAGGGGTGGTGTGTACGTGGGGAAGGTTTGAAGGTTGCGGGAACATCCAGTGACCTGCAGAAGTCAAACCTGGACCAGCCTTCTGCACACAGAACATTCCAATTCACAGACATTTTCTCAGTAACACATGAGAGAGCCATTACTGGGAGAGCCGGTTAGATTTGGCTGTGGTGCTGTTACACATAAGTCTCAGAAGTCCGTATGTTTTCCCTAACTTGTAGGGCAGCCTCACGATCTGACCTAGGCCCTTTGGTTTCCTTGCTATTGGAGGTAGAGCTCATGGGGTCACACTGAAGACCAATGGTGATCTCAGCAAAATACCATTGCATTGGGTCATCTGCAGAGCACCCAACAGAGGCTGAGCTAAGGAAGGGGTATGGCAAGGGTCGGAGTATGTGCCGAAAAGCAGCACCGTGTGCTGAGGTGGGGAACACAGCAGTGAGGAGTAAGGAGTATCCTACAGCAGTGAGGAGAGGCTGGTTTGTTCCTGACCCCACAGTCAAGACGAGGGTCCTTGGTGTCTCCAATTCCAGCAAGGCCATTGCTTCCCTTGATGACTCCTTGGGCAGGGGCACTGTTGTCTGAAACAAATGACTGTTCCCATGGGGGTGGCCTTTCCGGGTGTCCACCCATGAAGGGATGTGGGGGTCTGGGTATTCGCCTTACTGCTGCTGTCACACAGGCTGTCAGCCCTGTGGGTCTTCAGGCTTGAGAGGAGCATTCAGCGAAAACTTGGGCTGTGTTTTCCTCAGTGGTGTGGGATGTTTCCATCCACAACCCTTATACACCAGAGCACATGCACATCCATGAGCCCATGATCATTCTGCAAGCTGTCTCTGCACGTGAGGCTCCAATGTGCAACTGCAGTCTGGGTTTGGGCTGCAGTGTTTTTAGCCAGTTTGAATTCACACCTGGGCATTCTTTGGGAGGGCCACCTATGGTCTTCGTGGTAGTCTTCTTCTTCTTCTGTTTTATGTTAAGACAGAGTTTCACTCCTGTGGACCAGGCTGGAGTTCAGTGGCACAATCTAGACTCACTGCCACCTCTGCCTCCCAGATTCAAGCAATTCTCCTGACTCAGCTTCCCCAGTAAGTAGGATTACGGGCTTGCACCACTGCACCAGGCTAATTCTGTATTTTTAGTAGAGATAGGGTTTCTCCATGTTGGTCAGGCTGGTATCAAACTCCTGACCCCAGGTGATCCACCTGCCTTGGCCTCCTAAAGTGCTGGGATTACAGGGTGAGCCACTGAGCCTGGCCCAACTGCTGGACACATGCAGCTCACTTTCTGGAGCAGGGAGGCAAATGTTACAGAAAGCAGGTGAAATGTACAGAATGTGAGATGGTGTGAAATTCTACAGTTTAAAATGAGAGAAGGGGATTGAGATTTCCAGAGGGAACTAGTTGCCATTTATAATTGAGAAGTCAGCATAGCCCTCAGTGACAAAGGGAAGTTTTGGCAGAGATCACAGGACCTGGGGTGCAAGGCAGGTGGAGTTCTGGGTGAATTGCAGAAGCCGTGAGACAGGGTCAGCCCGGCTCAGTGGACAGTTAGCAGCAATATGCAGAGTTTGAGCAAGGAGCATGTGACTTGAAGTCAGTGGCAGTCACAGGAACCCAAGGAAGGTCACCTGGCCATTCTGCTCTCAATCTTAATATGTGTCCTGCCCTGTGTAAAGAAGAGGTAGAGCTGGGACCATTTCTCTGTCAGACATAGACCCATCTTTACTCCCTGAGATCTGTACTGGGTTCCCCAGCTGTGCAATGTCTCAGTGGGACTCCTGGGCTGCCTCTAGGGACAGGCAGAGCCCCAGTCCCGGGCCAAGACCTGCTCAGAATCTGCATGAGGTGGATGTGGCGATCACCTGCTCCTTCCGTCTGGGATCTGGGCATTTGTGGTTGGTGTTGGTGGTCACAGAACTATCTGTGCCGTAAGATGATTTAATCACGAAAGGTGAATGATCCATTCGAAACACTGTCTCTTTTTGTGAAACCTGTAATCTCTCTGTCCCACTCAAACTCCTTGGGAAATTTTACTAGTGACCACCCCGCTACAAATAGCCATGGCTGGAATATAGTTTCTTTGTCAAATGAGTGTTTTGAATTCACCAGTTACAACGACCAGATCCAGAGTAAATACGAGAGGCTCACGCTGGACTCCTCCCCGGGCTGTGTGGTCCTGTCCTGAAAGGCCGTTTGCAGAACACGTTGGACAAGTGCTCAGGGTCAGTGGGAGTCAGAGGAGGAAAAAAAAGGACAGACAGACGGAAGGATCATGTCACTCCAGCAAGATGCCAGCCTGGCCCTCAGAGACACTGGGGATAGGCAGTGACCCTGTCCTCTTGGAGGGGAGGAGGAAGACAGGCCCAGGAAGGTGCAGACCCCAGGTGTGCTGTGCCTGGTGGGGAGGCTGCAGGTGGAGGCGGGACAGCAGGGGGCGCTGTGGCCTCCCGGGCAAATGCTCTGAGCATCTCAGAGGGCGCTCCTGGTTCATTCCCTTTCCCCAGACCTCCTTTCCTGCTCCCCCACTGATGTGCCAGATATTTGGGGTATCAGAGACTCAACGCTCCGCAGCAGCAACAGGAACTGAAGGTTTCTGATGAAATGTTTTTTGTCTCTTTATTTTTCTCATTGCCCCTTTGAGGCTGTATTTTCCAAGCAGAATCAGGTTCTGAGCAGCTTTAAGGCAAGGCAGGAGAGTGCAGGCTGCAGAGTGCGTGGAGCATTTGTGCATGTGCGTGTTCTAGGAGTGGAGACGACTTTATGGGTGTGGAATCTAGGTCTTAATAGACGTGGCTGGAGCTGTGTTTAATGATACCTCTCAGCGTGGGCTGCTTCGCTTTCCGTTCCACGCAGCCCGTCTTTGCTAACCACCCGTTTCCCTCTTAAAGCTGCTTCAATGGATCTCAGGTAACCCGATGTCTTAAAAGGCAGATGTATAATTTGGGATTGTTTAAAGAATGGTCTCCAATTCTTTAGCACAGAGGATGGTGATTTTTTTCCTGAGAAGGAATGATTTTGTGACTGCATGAACTTTACAGTGACACTGATTATTTGCCCAGCACATGGGAGTTCTTTGACACCATGGATCCAGAAAAAGTGAGGCCGAGTGAAAAGGCAGAGCAGTGGATGGGGAGACCGCTGTTGTCATCTGGACCTTCGTTTCAGTTTGGGTCTGAAGCCCAAGTTCCTGTTTCAAATTCCTAGAATTAGGAATTTTATTTTGTGTGAAAATTTGATTTAGGTTTCTGCTATGTGTATCCCAAGTATGTTAACATAGACACACATCACACATTAAAGAGGCGTAAACACAGAGAGCTTGTTAGAAGACATTTATTTGGGATGAGGAAAGGAAACTGAGGACACAATATAGGAGTAACAAGGATGTCTTTAACGCTCAAAAAAAGTTGTGAGCTTATTTTCATCTACAAGCTCAGCAGCAGCATCTTCTACCACCAAAGCAGAACCCAATTTCACGTTCTCTGGAATGGCAGCCTCCAAATCTGCAAATGCAGCATGAGACTCTCCCTGAGCCTGCGGAAGCACAGAGAGAATGAGAAATTGATCACCAAGGTCCACAGTGGGTGGTAAAGGGAATGTTGGGAAGTCACATGCTGACTGATAGGTAGTGTTGGCTGCGTTAGGGCCAGTAGCACGAGCAACCTCAGTCAATAGGAAAAATACACAGCAGTGCTGGTCACACAGGAGTCGATTCACTCATTCTCTTTTGCTCTCATTTCTGGGCTTCTACGACATTACACACACAGCCGAACACACTCTTTGGCTTGGCTCTGCTTTTTAAAAACTATTTTAAAGATACAGCAAAATATTCTCTTTATAATTAAGTCCCCTTGTTTAAATCCAGAAAGAACTATTCAGACTGTCTCTTCCTATCTTAAACCTACTGAATTTCACAGACGTATCCTGGATTCAAGTCTTTATTTTCTACTTTTGTTTCTTTCTAAAGTGAAAATATTACTTGAAAAGTAAAGGAATAGGCCGGGCGCGGTGGCTCACGCCTGTAATCCCAGCACTTTGGGAGGCCGAGGCAGGTGGATCACGAGGTCAACAGAGCGAGACTATTCTGGTCAACGTGGTGAAACTCTATCTCTACTAAAAGTACAAAAAAAATAAAAAAATAAAAAAAGCAAAGGAATAAAAGAATGACTGCTCAACAGGCAGAGCAACCTCAAGTCTGTTACACTTACTTGGCTCTCTATTCGATTTATAGATGAGAATATCAGGACCCAGAGCTGCTAAGTAAAGCCACCTCAGTGACGTCCACCACTGAGACTCGATTCCAGAGCCCATTTCATGTTTGTCCCTCCAGACTCTGCAGCTCTGCGTGCTGGCCTCTCTCACCTGAAAGCTGACGTGTGGCGCCTTCCTCCCATACAAAGGAAACAGATGCTTCTTCAGCGTCTGCTCCAGGCTGCTCCTGGGCTGCGAGCTCGTCAGCTCTTGCCTGGAGTGGCTCCGCCTGGGCCCGCAGGACCATCAGGAGTACGGTGGCAGCGAGGAGGGCGAGGGTCCTCATGGCCGGGGTGACCTGGAGGAGGGAGAACAGGAGTGGGTGTGTGGGGAGTGAAGAGTTAGCCTGGACTTATAGCTCTGCAGGGACGAGGCTCAGAGACAAGGAGCCTCGAACCTTCGGAGTGAGCGGAGGTGTGCGTTTCGTTGGAGATTGTGTGGGACCCACTGGTCTCCATGTCCCTCTTTTCCTCCTCTGCTCTCCCAGCTTTCACTCTAGTGTGAATCTCTATGTGTAGTGTCTGTGCTGGGTTGGAGAAGATGCTGATAATCAGGATCCTGGCATCTTCTTCCTGTTTCTCACTTCATTAAATATGTACCTTTTAATATTCAAGCAAAGGATAACAGCAGTGCTTTTGTTCAGTAAGTTCAATTAACAAATGTCTCATTTTCTGCAGATGGCCCCACTACCCTCTGTAGGTCTAGACTGTGGCAGCAGGCATGAATTCCTATCAAGTGAAGAGCCGTTTGTTGCAGGCGTCAAAGGCTTTACCACCCTCATGATGTTATGGAGTGAGTAGACTCCTGTAGGGGTCAGTGTGAAATGGACTATCACCCTGTCAGCCTATAGGTGAAATGAGCCCAGTGATATAGAGGTAAAAAATTCATCTATAGCCAAAAACGTCTTTCCAGCTCTTTTGAGATATGAATCAGAATTAAACATGATATGTATCTACTGTATACCAACTTATAATTTGATGTTCTTATATATGTGGCCCTTTATCATATACTATATGCACAAATCAACTCAAAATTTAATGACCTAAACATAGATGTGAAACCATACAATTACGAGAGGAACATATGAAGATAAAGCTTTGACACTGATTCAGGTAACCATTTCTTGGCTATGACACCAAAGTCACAGGCAGTGAAAGGGACAAGAGACAGATGGGGCTGCACTGAACGCTGAAGCATCTGCACAGCCAAAACAAGCCACTGGATGAAAAGGCAACCCAGAACACAAGAGAACATATGTGTAAACTGTAGTGGTGGAAGGGGTAGATAACCAAATACATAAGGAAGTCAAACAACTCAGCAGCAGGAAACAAATAACCTGATTGAAAAACAGGCCAAGGACCTGGAGAGGCTTCTCTGAAAAGAAAAGAATGTTCTAAGGAGCGATTATTGCCTCTGTTGGACACGTCAAGTGGGACAGGTGTATTTAGAAGGAAATTCCTTTAGTTTCTCTATTAACTTAGCTGGTAGCCGCGGCCCCCTGCAGCCACCAAAGGTTCAGACAGAAGTGCACAGCAAGGCATTTACCTGCCAAGTCCCTTTGAGATGGCCTGAGAGTCACAGGTCAGATTGGGGGCACAGCTTCAGCGTGGAAAACTCAATGTGAAAGTTGAAGTTTTATGTTACTTACAGATCCTCAAGGTAGGCAGAGTGACCAGAGAGGCCAGACAGCAGTCTGTTGTCCCGGGCCTCCTATAGCAAGAGCAGCCGTGTACAAACAGGATAGGACTTCCTATTTAAGGTTCATTTGGGATCAGGTGTCCTCATATCCGGGGTTACTTTCTGTTAAGTGCATTATTAAATAACTCCTGTGGCAAGGACAGTTGAGAAATTGAGTGGGAAGCTGGGCTCCAAACAGGAGTCCACAGAGGGACTGACCCCTCATCTACCTTGGTGAGCCCTGGCCAGGCCCAGGCAGCAACCACCTATGGATTCTCCATGACTCCTAAGATACTGACCCTGGGATGCCTGTGCTGGTAGCTGAGGCTCAAGTACCATGACCTATGAATGTTTAAAACCACCAGGAAGGGCCAGCTTGCCTGTTATAGTGCACACTCTGTAAGGACTAGGGAAAAAGCACCAGCCTACACGGTGAGGAGGTTTTGGGAATTTACTCTCAGTCAGCCTCTGCGGGTCCTGGGGTCTAACCATAAAAACACACCAAAGCCATTCAGCCAAGCGGAGATGTGGTGAACATCTGGGTGAGGCTGGAGAGCGGGTCAGGTTTGTTGGACTCTCCTGGGTTGAGCACGTGCATGCAGCACATGGTTTCCTAGGGGGAACACTTACCTTCTGGCCTGGCAGTAAGGTGCTTCAAGACTAAACAATTGTCTACCAATAAGAGTTAAAGTGTTTTCTGTCATCTTAAGATGTGATGAGGCGTCTCAGGTGTCATTAGGGGTGGTCCCTGTTCCAGAGCAGTGGGGTTGGCTGTCACTCTGAGGAAGCTGTGAGTTCCTGACCTACAGCTGGCCCAGGAATTTCACCATTTGAGGAAGTGGGCACTGGTCTCATCCCAGCAGAGGCACAAATTACAGCTATTTGAGGAAGTGGGACCATGAAATGGTTTTAGGTTCTAGGGCATTAGTAGGTGCCCTGTAAGGACCCAGTGGATGGGGGTATAGAGAAAAAATGTGAAGCGGTGGTGTATATGTGGGGAAGGTTCCAAGGTTGCGGGAACATCCAGTGACCTGCAGAAGTCAAACCTGGACCAGCCTCCTGCACACAGAACATTCCAATCCATAGACATTTTCTCAGTAACACATGAGAGAGCCATTACTGGGAGAGCCGGTTAGATTTGGCTGTGGTGCTGTTGCACATAAGTCTCAGATGTCCATATGTTTTGCCTAACTTGTAGGGTAGCCTCCGATCTGACCTAGGCCCTTTGGTTTTTTGCTTTTGGCGATAGAGCTCATGGAGTCACACTGAAGGCCAATGTCGATCTCAGGAAAATACCATTGCATTGGGTCATTTGCAGAGCGCCCAACAAAGGCTGATCTAAGGAAGTGGTATGGCAAGGGTCGGAGTATGTGCCGAAAAGCAGCACCGTGTGCTGAGGTGGGGAACACAGCAGTGAGGAGTAAGGAGTATCCTACAGCAGTGAGGAGAGGCTGCTTTGTTCCTGACCCCACAGTCAAGGCGAGGGTCCTTGGTGTCTCCAGTTCCAGCAAGGCCATTGCTTCCCTTGACGACTCCTTGGGCAGGGGCACTGTTGTCTGAAACAAATGACTCTTCCCATGGTGGTGGCCTTCCCAGGTGTCCAACCATGAAGGGAAGTAGGGGTCTGGGCTTTCGCTTTACTGCTGCTGTGGCACAGGCTGTCAGCCCTGTGGGTCTTCAGCCTTCAGGGAAGCATTCAGCCAAAGCTTGGGCTGTGTTTTTCTTAGTGGCGTGGGATGTTTCCATCCACAACCCTTATACACCAGAGCACATGCACATCCACGAGCCCATGATCATTCTGCAAGCTGTCTCTGCACGTGAGGCTCCAATGTGCAACTGCAGTCTGGGTTTGGGCTGCAGTGTTGTTAGTCAGTTTGAATTCACACCTGGGCATTCCTTGGGAGGGCCACCTACGCTATTATTATTATTATTATTATTATTATTATTATTATTATTATTATTTTGAGACAGAGTTTCACTCCTGTTGACCAGGTTCGGCGGCACAATCTCAACTCGCTGCAACCTCTGCCTCCCAGGTTCCAGCAATTCTCCTGACTCTGCTTCCCCAGTAGCAAGGATTACATGGATGGGCCACTGCACCCAGCTAATTGTGTGTTTTTAGTAGAAACAGGGTTTCTCCATGTTGGTCAGGCTGGTATCAAACTCCTGATCTCAGGTGATCCACGTGCCTTGGCCTTTCAAAGTGCTGGCATTACAGGGTGAGCCACTGTGCCCGGCCCGCCAGCTGGTCTTTAAACTGTTATTTGTGATTGTGAGGGCTGCTGGTGTTTCAGCTCAATGCCACTGGACCCATTCGATGCCTAAGGATAGAGTTGCCAGCTTTGGACTGAGGTCTGATGGCATGTGGGGCACAGACGTTCACAGGATTCCAGCACTCCCCAGCTTTCCAGCCTGGGGTACAAGTTCTGACCAGGGCAGTTCTGTTCTAGCAACTTCTGGACTTTGAATCCTGAGTCTGACAGTAGCCCCACAGCCATGGGAACATAAGATGCCAGACATCTTATCAGGTAGAGCACCGACATCTTATCACTCAGGGCTTACTTCCAGATGCTTCAATATTGACATCCATCATGGAGTAACCTTTCACCAACATTTCTTCAGAGTCGTTCTCCACCATTACACAGGCTACGTTTGGGAATGCTACTTCCATGTGGTCATCAGCTAATGTAGTCTGTGTGCACTAGTGTGAAGGTTTCTCTTGGTCTAGTCACTCAGTCCGTGCCCGGGTCTGGGAGCTGTAATCCCTCCACCTCCAGGGAAGGGTGAGAGGGAGACATGAGCTACCTTTCCAAGTAGTCAGAACTGGAGCTTCTGCTGGAAGCAGCATGTCAAGATGGGAGGCTGGTGCAGAAGATGCATTTTGGGCCTGCTGGGTGCATTTGGGCCTGGGCCTCAGTCCTCAGGGGATCATAGCATGCTATCCATCCACAGTGCATCATCCAGTAAATGATGGATGTTGAAATGATGGACCTCTCATGACAATAAGAGGCGTTCTCATGATTGGAGAAAATGTGAGTGATGTTATCTGTAACAGAAAAAACACCTGACTCTTCCGTGATTACCAAGGTGTTCACCATGGTGGGTCTGGCCTAATTGTGCTGAGGCGCTGGTGGCCGTGAGGTAGAGAGTGAAGACAGTTAGGACTCTCGGAAGGAGCTTGGTCCCCTTGGGGTTCCATAGCCCATGCCACAGCTTGAATCGGAATGACTTTAAGAGGCCACTGTGCTGCTTGAGGAGGCTGGCGGCTTGGGGGTGACGGGTCAAGTGAGAGTTCCCTAAAGTGTCATGCTGTGAGGCCCATTCCTGAGTCACTGCTGCCTGGAAGTGGGAGCCTATGTCATAGTCGATGATGTTGGATGGTTTCCAAGAGGGAAATGTCACAGCAAGAGAGCACCAGCTACACCAAGGCTCTTGGTTTGAAGAGTCACTGGAAGTTCAGTGGATGTGTGTCTGCTTCTGCACAGCAGAAGGTACTGGCTGTGGTGGGAGGGGCCCAGTGAAGTCCATGTGCTGAGAGGTGATGGCCCAGGAACAAGGGAGTGCGGGCCACAGCCTGTGTCAAGCAGGGGTGCGGCATCTGCTGTTCAGCTGGAGATCTGGTGACAGGCACCAGTGGCCTAAGGTCCCCTCTAATGTGGCCACAGCCTCCAGGGGCTGAAGATGGGAGACGCCGCTTTGGCTTGAGGACAGGATGCTGTTCTCTGCACTGAACGTGCTGCTCTGCCCCTTCTTCTAACCTGTCCACACTTTCAGTGTCTTCATGTGTCACCATGAAATCCTTTATTGCCACTGCAAGACAAAATGATCTCCGTCTTTCTCCTAAAGTCCAAATGCTTCATGAAGCCACATTTCTTTCAGGATATTTTTCTACATTTCAGACTTCCATGCTTTTAATTTGTTTTGTAAAGGTTTGCTATTACAGGCACTAGACACATAGACTGCCTTGCCTCAGTAGGTTTGTTTATTCCTATGCAGTTTACTGATAATAATACAATTTTATATAATTATATGATAATGATTATAATTCACTTATTCATAATGAATTTATTGATCCCCTTATATGTTAGGCAGTTCTCTATGCACTGTGGTATAACCATGAGTGAAACATGCCTCTCACCTTCTATTGTATAGACATAAATGTTACACAGAATACATGAAATGTACAGAAGGTGAGATGGTTACAATTTTACACTTAGCTGGAGGTCACTAGGGGGAAATAACTGCAATTTAAAATTGAGAAACGGAGAACATCTCAGTGACAAGGTAGAATTGTAGCTGAAAACCCCAGTTCTGGGCAGTGAGATGGGTGCCCTTCTGCGGGAAGTGCAGATGTCCCCAGATGGAGTCAGCCCGGCCCACAGGACAGTTTGGAAAAATATGGAAAGTAACTTATGACTGCATGACTTTGAATCAATGGCAACTCTTAGAAACCAGTGAAAGCTCCTGGCCTTCATGCCATGAATCCCAATATGTTTACGTCACAGTCTAAAGAAGAGGAAGAGCTCAGATCATTTCTCTGTCAGACACAGACCTAGTGTGTCCTCCCTGGGACCTGCATTGGGCTCCCCAGCTGTGTATTGTGTCAAAGGGATACCTGGACCCCTGAGCGGCCTCTTCAGACAGGCAGAGCCTCATTCCAGGACCAAGACCTGCTCAGAATCTGAATGGGGTGGATGTGGAAAACAGCAGTATCCTTCTCCTAGACTCTGGGCATTTGCTGTTGATGCTGGTGTTCGCAGCAGTGTCTGGGTCATGAGATAATTTAGCCATAAATGGTGATTAGCCCTTTGAGACACCGTCCTTTCTTTAAAGCCTGTAATCTTTCTGTCTTACTCAAACTCCCTGTGGCATTTTAACAGTGACCACCTGCTTAGAGTAGCTGTGTCTTGAATATAGCCTTTTCCCCCAAACATGTAGCTTTAATTCACCAACAGCAACTACCAGATCCAGAGTAAATACAGTGGGCTCACGCTGGACTCTTCCAGCTGTGACGTCATGTCCTGAAAGAACATTTGCAGGACACATCAGATAAAGGTTCAAGGGGTCTGTGGGAATCAGGGAAGAGTAGGACAGACAGGAGGAAGGGTCACATCACACCCCAGCGAGGTCAGCCTGGCCCTCAGGGACACCGGCGTTAGGCAGTGACTCTGCCCTCCTGGCATGGAGGAGGAAGACAGGCTCAGGAAGGTGCAGACCCCAAGTGTGCAGTGCCTGGTGGAGAGCCAGGACAGCAGGGGGCGCTGTGGCCTTCATGGCAAATGCAGTGAGTATCTTGGAGGGCGCTCCTGGTTCATTCCCTTTCCCCAGACGTGGTTTCCTGCTCACCCACTGATGTGCAGGATGTGTTGGGAATTAGAACCTCAGTGCCCTGCAGCACCAGCAGGGACTTGGGTTACTTGGAGAACTCTTGTCCCTCTCTTCACTTTTTCTGATGCCTTAGAAGCAGTGTTTTCCAGGCAGAACCAGATTTTCTGCAGCTTTAAGGTAACCCAAGAAAGTGCCTGCCACCCAGTGCCATAGGCAATTGTGTGCACGCAACTCTGTGTGTATGAAATCTGCGTGTGCAGACAACTCTGTGTGTATGAAATCTAGATGTTAGTAGATATGGCTGGAAAATACTCTTAATGAAGACATCCCAGCGAGGTGGCCCTGTGCTTTCTGTTCTACTCAGCACATCTTTGTAAAATCCAGTTCCAATTTAACTGATTTCTTTTTCCCATGGAGCTGATACTTTGTCAGGTCTAAAAAGCAGATGTGCGATCTAGAACTGCTCAGGAAAACTCAAACACTTCTGGAAAGAACGTGCTGGCTTTTCCTGAGGAGAAGCAATGTTACGGCTGTGTAAGCTTGAAGCTGACAGTGATGGTTTAGGGAACACTTAAGCATGGTCTTTGCTTGAATCTAGTCAAAATGAGGCAGAGTGGAAAGGCAGAGCAATAGATGGGGAGACGAGCAGCATCATTTGAGCTCTCCTAACAATGTGTATCTGAAGCTTTTGTTCATCTCCGATGTTCCTAGAATTGGAAGTGTCTTTTGTGTAACATGCAGAATTTAGGGTTCTGGTACTTGCCTCCCACAGTCCTGACTTAGACACATATCAAACATTAAAGAGGTGCAAACACAGAACACTTGCTACAAGGACTTTATGAGAGATGAAGAAAGGAAGCTAGGGACCAAGTACAGGCATAAGGAAAGTTATCTTCCTGGTCCGAAAGCAAGTTATGAACTTCTTTTCTTCTGTTCTGCAAGCTCAGAGGCAGCAGAATTTGTACTGGATCCCGTCGGAGGTGCAAGTTCCATACACGGTTTCTTCAAGGCGACAGAGTCCTATTCTGCAAGAGCACATCAAGCGGGTCCCTGGGCCTGGGGACACATAGAGCATCAGGCATTAGGGCTGTGGTCAGACGGGGTGGTAAAGAGAATCCCCGTGCAGTTACCTCCTGGGCTGATCACATTCATCATGGTGGCCACATCACAGCAGCAGCAAAATCAGCCCAGTCAATAGGAATCAATGCACGCCGCAGTGCTGCTCACAGGTAGGATTAGAGACCTGCTCTCCTTCACTCACCTTTTTGTGCTCCTGCCCCATCCCTCAGGCATCTGATCACACTCTTAGGCCTGTCCCCAGTTTCTAAAACTGCCCTAGTAGACAAAGTAAACTGTATTTCTTCAAAAGTGGGGCTCTCACCAGTGACGCTGGGGAGATGGCCCAGTATGTTTCTGCAGAGCATAAAACAAGTGTGAGTCTCAGAATTGTCAGAAAATCAAACATCTTTGGAGGAACGTCATCCCTGGAATATCAACTGGTTCCTTCCTTTTACTGTGCAAATGAGGAAATTGAGGCCTGGGGAGGTGTTCACAAAAGAGAAACAGCCAGCTGCTGGGTCTGCTTCTAGAGGCGCCTGGTTTTTCTTCTCTACAAAAAGCCAGCTGCTGGGTCTGATTCGAGAGGTGCCTGGTTTTTCCCCTGTAGACTCCCAGCTCTGCAATGCTAGAATATCTCACCTGAAGCTCTAAAATCCGAGCTTGCGTCCCGTGTGAAGGAGATGGCAAAGTCACGGTCCTCGCCCCGGGCTGCTCCTGGGCTGCAATCTTGTCAGCTCTTGCCAGGGATGGCTGAGCCTGGGCCTGGAGGGCAACCAGGAGAATGGCAGCAAGGGTGGCAAGGGTCCTCATCGTGGCTGGGGTCACCTGCAGAAGGGAGAGCAGGAGCGGATGTGTGGGGAGTGAGGACTCAGCGTGGATTTATAGGTCTGCTGGGAGAAGGGCTGAGACAGATGCTGCAGTGAGAGCAGGTGTGCATGTGCTGGGTGGGGGCAGGGCTGCCCTTGCCCTCCAGGTCCCTTTTGTGTTCTGGTGTTTTCCCAGCTTTCATCGTGGCCGTGAGACCTTATGTTTAGAGTGTCTGGACTGGATCCAAGCTGATAGGGAGGCTGAGGACCCTGATTTACTTTGCTGTTTGCAGTTGACTTGAATATTTTCTTTTTGATACTGAAAAATGTAAAGAAACCACAATTTCATTCATTAAGTTGGGGAACAAATGCCTCTTATTTTCTGAAGATGGGCCCTGCCACTCTATGGAGCCCCTGACCTGAACCCGGTGGAGTGGAAAGGTAAACCATTGCAGAACTCAGGGGCATTTCCACCCTCATGAAGAGGTTATAGTGTGTGTAGCCTCCTCCTGGGGCCAGTGTGAAGAGGGCAGAATGACTTTTTCAGGCTACAGGCGAAAGAGGTCATTAGGACACTAGGTCAAGAATAAGTAAATCCAAAGTCAGATGGTGGGTTAATTTTAAGAAATGAATGTCATTTGTAAGATTTGTACCATTAACATATCTGTACTTTAAGAAATATCAAAACATTTGATATGTCCGTAGCCCTCTTCTAGAATCTTTGATATTGTTTTAATTATAAAATCTGTTTTTCTTTTTCTTTTTTTTTTTTTTTCCTTTTTTTTGAGACAGAGTCTCATTCTTTCACCCAGGCTGGAGTGCAGTAGTGTGATCTCGGCTCACTGCGACCTCTGCCTTCCACTTCCAACAATTCTACTGCCTGAGCCTCAACCCCAGTAGCTGGGATTACAGGCATTCCCCACCATGCTCGGCTAATTTTTGTATTCTTTTCGGAGATCGAGTTTCACCATGTTGACCAAGCTGGTCTCAAACTCCTGACCTCAGGTGATCCACCTGCATCGGCCTCCCAAATTATATCTAGAATCATGCAGCTGGAACAACAGGTGGAAAGGATAACAGGCTCCCATCTGTTCCCTCAGCCCTGCGGTTCTGCTCCTGAAAACCACCACTTCCCAGTTTTACACGTTCTTCCTCACTTGCTTTTTCCTTCGTGTCTTGTACACGTAATATATCAAAACTCCAAGAACGCCGGGCGCGTTGGCTCAAGCCTGTAATCCTAGCACTTTCGGAGGCCGAGGCGGATGGATCACGAGGTCAAGAGATCGAGACCATCCTGGTCAACATGGTGAAACCCCGTCTCTACTAAAAATGCAAAAAAAAATTAGCTGGGCATGGTGGCATGTGCCTGTAATCCCAGCTACTCAGGAAGCTGAGGCAGGAGAATTGCCTGAACACAGAAGGCGGAGGTTGCAGAGAGCCGAGATCGCGCCATTGCACCCTAGGCTGTGTAAAAAGAGTGAAAGTCCGTCTAAAAAAAAAAAAAAAAAAAAAAAAAACCTCCAAGTATAGCATCATTGCAATTATACCCTATACTATTCCAGCTTTTGCACATGCCATCACTTTACTATTTTTATATTGTGAAAATGTCAAATTGTTATAGTCTGTGTATTTCTAAGCTTTGCTATGACAGGTTTAAACAGCAATGAGTATAATTTTATAGTAATCAGTTTGCAAATAAATGACAATATCTTTTTAATATTTTTTTGAAATAGAATTTCTGGGTTAAGGAACGTGTCTTAAATATTTTGAAGTTGTTGCTATGTTCTCCTCACCGAAGTTTGTTCAATGCGCTAAAAGCAGACATCACCACAACCGTCGCCCAGTGGAATTTCTTTTAGAAAGCCTTGGTTGGTGCAAAAGTCATTGCGATATTTGTATTGTTGAAATTTGCTGTTTGATAATGGAATACATTCTTAAATAAATGTGGTTACATTTCAGAACATTTTAATGCACATTTGTCACTTTATTTTTTTTTTGCTAGTATCTTATTACTTGCTGTCTATTTTATATTTATTTTATTGTGGAAATGATAGACAAAATGGAAATTTGAGCAATTTTCTTATTTTAGTTGAAAATGGGTCATAAAGCGGCAGAGATAACTCACAACATCAAAACACATTTGGCCCAGGACAATGCATTAATGACCCACTGCAGTAATGAGCTAACCAACACTCAGGGCAGTGGTGGTTCGGGAAGTTTTGCAAAGGGGACCTTGAGGATGAGCAGCATAGCGGCCATCCGTTGGAAGTTCACAACGACCAGCTGAGAGCATTCACTGAAGCTGATCCTCTTACAACTACACGAGAAGTTGCAAAGAACTCAACGTCAGCTGATCAGCAGTTGTTCAGCATTTGAAGCAAACTGGAAAGGTGAAAAAGCTCAGTAAGTGGGTGCCTCATGAGTTGATAGAAAATTTAAAACCTTGTCATTTTCAAGTGTTGTCTTCTCTTAATTTACGAAACAACAAAGCATTTGTCGATCGGCTTGTGACATGCAACAAAAAGTGGATTTTATACGACAGCCAGCAGAGATCAGCCCAGTGGTTGGACCGAGAAGAAGCTCCAAAGCCCTTCCCAAATCCAAACTTGCACCAAAATAAGGTCACGGTCACTATGTGGTGGCCTGCTGCCAGTCTCACCCACTACTGATTCAGCTTTCTGAATCCCCGAGAAAACATTGCATCTGCTAAGTATGCTCAGCAAATTCATGATGGGCACCAAAAACTACAGCACCTGTAGCTGGCATTGGTCAACAGAAAGGGCCCAATTCTTACCTGCCTAATGCCCAACGGCACGCCACAGAACCAGTGCTTCAAAAGCTGAATGAATTGAGCTGTGAAGTTTTGCCTCATCTGCCGTATTCACCTGACCTCTTGCCAGCCAACCACCACTTCTTCAAGCCTCTGGACAACTTTCTGCAAGGAAAATGCTTTCACAACCAGCAGGATGCAGAAAGTGCTTTCCAAGAGTTCACTGAATCTGGAAGCACGGATTTTTACACTACAGGTATAAACAACCTTATTTCTCGTTGGATAAAATGTGTTGATTATAATGGTTCCTATTTGGATTAACACTGCTGTGTTTGAGCCTAATTATAATGATTTAAAATTCATGGTCCAAAGCCCCAGTTACTTTTGCACCAACCTAATATTTACCAATTGTCATTGCCCTTTCTTCCTGCCTCTGTTTAGGGGAGCAATATTTCCTCTAAGAATGCTTGATGGCTTCGACTGTCTTGCAGCTCAGTGACCAGTGAGCTCTGTTCTGACCAGTAAAAGGTAATCCCTAAGAGGGGTACTCTTTAAAGTAATGAAATGAATTTCTGTTTTTGTGTTATATTTTTCCGTGATTCTTTTATGTGTTCTTCCTTACTTCTTTTTGGATCTTGGAAGCTCTTAGACTTGCAGTAACAGTGGTCTTTTTACCACAAAGAAGATAATTCCTTCATATGGATGGAGGAGCAGGAAGATACAAGATTTCTGGTTCATGAGGCCACGGTTGAAATATTGCACCCACTCGTGTTTGCCCACATCTGATTGTGTCACAACATAGGAGAAGCATGATCTTACTTTGGAATCCACTGTTCATTTGGTTTTCCTAGACTTTGTGGCTGAAAGCTACTGATAAATGCATTATAGAGCTTTCAAAATCATTTCCAATGTGCTATGTACAATTTGATATCCCAGTGGAGTCTTGCTTTGCACTTTTCCTACAAACTAGGGTCAAAATGATTTAATGCTCAAAAGCACTTGTATTTATTTTCTCTGAAGTGTCTTTTTTTTTTTTAACTTTCTTGGCCTATTTATTTTTTGATTGGTAGCATCTCTTTATATAGTTTGAAATGAACTCTGTCATATATATTTGAAATATTTTTAGAGTTTGTCATTCTCTATAGGGTTTCTTCTGATATACAGTTATTTTTATGTAGATTTAAAATTTCTTTGTCAATTTCTGTGTTTTATGTCTTTCCCACCTGACCTTGTAAAATTCAGTCTTGCGTGTGTTAGTTTATGCTCTGTACTGTGAGTCAGGGTGGCCTTTCCATCTGCTGCCACTCACCCTGAGGAGGCTGTGCCGTCCCAGGGAGGGCTATCAGGATCTGTACCAATTGGGCATATGAATGACACATACAGAGGCCCATAATTTATGTAAGAAACAGCACCATAGATAGAGCTGTTAGAGCAGAGAAATTTCAAAGTGACTTTGGGGCCACAAAGGTACTCTGTGTGGTCTGTTTCAGCTCCTCTTCTGTTCCACTGTGCTGTGCCTCAGTTCTCCCCAAAGGACACACATTTCAGTGTAAACACAGAATTCCATTTCCGAAGCCCCTCATCTCTGGTCTTGCACCGGACTGACTTGTACACCCTGGGAGTCCATGTCTCTTTCCTCCTTAGAGACATTCAGATCCTGCTTCTGGATAGGAAGGGCTGGACCCCAAGATGAATCACACTCTTGGGGACCTGTTCTTGCTACAATCTCATGCACCTGTAGATGCAGATGGGTGCATGCTTCTGGCCATATCATTATCTGAGAGCACAGTGTGTGGAGAAGTCAACAGTAATCCAGGCCACCATTTCCTGAGAGCAATAAATCTCTTTACTCAATAATGAGGATCAATGGGAATTTGGACTGATGGCATCTGGTAATAAACTTGACTTCATCTACTTAAAGGGTGTGGACCAAAAGATCAGATTCCAGGTGTTTCACATGAAATCCCAGAAGGAGGGGCTTTACAAAGGCCTATGCCAAGGGAAGTCCATGATGCTCACATAAGACTCTCAGTCAGCAAGTATCCCTGGAGCATCAGCTGCTGTCAGGTTCTAGGCTCAGAACACCAATAGCCAAGGAACTTACAGAAGCCGGCACTGCGGAATTCAGAGAAATAGAGAGTATAGGAAATGAATGAAGCGTATGGAATTTGCATCAGCCTTGTTGCTCAATCATTTTTCACTTTAGTTAAGGTAAATGATATAATGTTCATTTTTCTTTTTAATGTATATTTCTGAAAAAATCGTAATGATAACGGAGTAAAGGGATTAATATGACTTAGTCATAACAGATGAGTATTTCTTAGTACCATCAATTCATATTAGCCAATATTAGTACAGTAAATCTTTACGCATTTTGAGAATACTGTCTGGCCTACAGGAGTTATCCAATTAATAACACTTCTATGACGTAACACAATGCTGCCTTCAATCCATCATAAAAGGGAAGAACACATTAGTGTTTTTATTTTAAAGAATACCATAGTTTGGTCCATAGGATCAAAATGTTGCCTCCAATGATAATGATTCATCATCAGCAAAGATAGGTTGGAATCCCAGTCCCCCTTTTCCAAATCTCTTCATTTTTCTGGCATGGGTCCCCAACCCCTGGGCTCAGGATCAGTGTCGATCCGTGGCCTGTTAGGAACTGGGCCCCACAGCAGGAGGTGAGTCGTGGACAAGCGACAATTACTGCCTGTCAGATCAGCAGTGGCATTCGGTTCTCATGGGAGTGTGGACCCTGTTGTGACCTGTGCGTGCGAGGGACCTAGGTGGTGTGCTCCTTATGAGATTCTAACTAATGCCTGATGATATGAGGTAGAACAGTTTTATTTCAAAAACCATCCTCAGCCCCCTCCATGGAGAAGTTTTCTTCCACCTGTCCCTGGTGCCAAAAAAGTTGTCCCCAGTAAGTGCGTAACTAAATTCAAGTGACATGGCAGAAGAAGCGTCCCCAGTTAAATGTCTAACTGAAGTCACGTGACCCTGTGGAACTGTAGAGGCTTCATGTCCTTCTTGAAGGAGGACAGGACTGGGGCAAGGAGGGAGGTGAGAGAGCAAATTCCAGTGTGGAGAGGAAACGTGAAGACGTTCAGTAGGACACCGTGTGGACTGTGCTCACAGGCAGGAAGGTTGTCAACGTGGGGAACGGCAAGTGAGTTTGGACTGGAACTTGTGGATGGGAAGCTTCCTGGGATGTTCTAGACACAGCTTCACATCGTGAGGATGAGGGCTTAAGAACAGGAGTGGGTGAGTGGAGATGAAACGGCCAGGCACCCTTTCCGCTGCGCTTCCATGCCCTGGAGGGCTTCAGAACCGCACTATGGAAGCCCTGCCATGAGACAGGGACGCTGTGTCCTGGGATAATCACATTTTGAAAACGTGGCCCACCTCTGACTTATTCTTTATGGTTTGATCACATGTGTGGGTTATTTAAAATGCCTGGTAGGTCTTCAGTGTACATACAGAGTATGTTTTTTAGATAATTCTTTCTGGGTCTTATTTGAGGCTGAGCAAGTGGCCCTGCTTGTCTGGAGACCCTCGCACCTCTCCCTGCTTTCTCTGTCCCTAGGGTTTGCAGCTGTCATTGCCCACCCTGGGCTGCAGTAGCAGAAGCCACAGGTGGTGCTCCCAGTGGAGGAGGGGAAGCTCAGTCCTCATCTGCCCCCTTCCCTTGGATCCATGGATGTTTCTCAGCACCTCAGCCTGAATTCTGCTTCATTCTTCTCTGTTGCAACAGTAATTTCTCTAACTTTAGTGGACTTTGACCCTGCATATTTCTTGTCCCAAAGCCATTTCCTTTACCTAGAATACTGCTTTACCTCTTCTTTTTAATGTATTAAAATGCTAATATCTTGTTTTACCCATGGTATTCTATGTTAGTTTTAAAGGATTTTTATAGAAATGCTATCGTATGGACTAGACACAGGGGCTGCCTTTTCCCCATAGGTGTCAGGCTTATTCTATGAAGTTTTATAATAGCAATGTCATTTCATAATAACGTATGACGTTAGATATGATAAACTAACTTAATCATAATGAATTTGCTGATCTCCTACCATCTGTTAGGGCGTCATCTGTGCACTGTGCTCTGACAATGAGTGACACATGCAGCTCACTTTCTGGAGCAGGGAAGCAAACATTACAGAAAGCAGGTGAAATGTACAGAATGTCAGATGGTGTGAAATTCTACAGTTTAAAATTAGTGAAGAACCAGTTGCAGTTTAAAATTAAGAAATCAGCATAGCCCTGAGTGGCAAAGGGAAGTTTTGACAGAGACCCCAGGACCTGGGTGCAAGGCAGGTGGAGTTCTGGGTGAAGTGCTGAAGCCACGTGATGGAGTCAGCCCGGCCCAGTGGACAGTTAGGAGCAATATGCAGAGTTACAGCAAGGACCACGTGACTTCAAGTCAGTGGCTGTCTCAGGAACCCAAGGAAGGTTGCCTGGCCATTGTGCTCACAATCTTAATATGTGTCCTGCCCTTTCTGAAGAAGAGGTAGAGCTGGGATCATTTCTCTGTCAGACATAGACCCATCTTTACTCCCTAAGATCTGTACTGGGTTCCCCAGCTGTGCAATGTCTCAGTGGGATTCCTGGGCTGCCTCTTGGGACAGGCAGTCCCGGGCAAAGACCTGCTCGGAATCTGCACGAGGTGGATTGGGGGAACAGCTGCTCCTTCCTCCTGGGGTCAGGTCATTTGTGGTTGGTGTTGCTTATCACAGAAGTATCTGGAACATAAGATGATTTAATCAAGAAAGGTGAATGATCCATTTGAAACACTGTCTCTTTTTGAGAAGCCTGTAATCTCTCTGTCCCACTCAAACTCCTTGAGACATTTTACCAGTGACCACCTGCTACGAATAGCTATGGCTAGAATATTGTTCCTTTGTCTAACGTGTGTTTTGAATTCACCGGTTACAACTACCAGATCCAGAGTAAATACGAGGGGCTCACGCTGGACTCCTCCCCGGGCTGTGTGGTCCTGTCCTGAAAGGCCGTTTGCAGAACACGTTGGACAAGTGCTCAGGGTCAATGGGAGTCAGAGGAGGAAAAAAAAGGACAGACAGACGGAAGGATCATGTCACTCCAGCAAGATGTCAGCGTGGCCCTCAGCGACACTGGGGTTAGGCAGTGACCCTGTCCTGTTGCAGAGGAGGAGGAAGACAGGCCCAGGAAGGTGCAGACCCCAGGTGTGCTGTGCCTGGTGGGGAGGCTGCAGGTGGAGGCGGGACAGCAGGGGGCGCTGTGGCTTTCCGGGCAAATGCTCTGAGCATCTCAGAGGGCGCTCCTGGTTCATTCCCTTTCCCCAGACCTGGTTTCCTGCTCACCCACTGATGTGCCAGATATTTGGGGTATCAGAGCCTCAGCGCTCCGCAGCAGCGAAAGGAACTGAAGGTTTCTGATGAAATGTTTTTTGTCTCATTACTTTTCTCTTTGCCCTTTTGAGACTGTATTTTCCAAGCAGAATCAGGTTCTGAGCAGCTTTAAGGCAAGCCAGGAGAGTGCAGGCTGCAGATTGCGTGGAGCATTTGTGCATGTGCGTGTTCTAGGAGTGGAGACGACTTTATGGGTGTGGAATCCAGGTCTTGGTAGACGGTGGCTGGTAGGTGTGTTTAATGAGACCTCTTAACGTGGGCTCCTTCGCTTTCCATTCCATGCAACCCGTTTTCGTAACAACCCATTTCCCTCTTAAAAATGCTTCATTGGGTCTGACGTAACCCGATGTCTTAAAAGGCAAATGTATAATCTGGGATTGTTTAAGGAATGATCTCCAATTCTTTAGCACAGAGGATAGTGGTTTTTCCTGAATATAAATGATTTTGCGGCTGCATGAACTTTACAGTGACACTGATTATTTGCCCAGCACATGGGAGTTCTTTGACAGTGGATCCAGAGAAAGTGTGGCCGAGTGAAAAGGCAGAGCAGTGGATGGGGAGACCGGTGTTGTCATTTGTACCTTCGTTTCAATTTGTGTCTGAAGCCCAAATTCCTGTTTGAAATTCCTAGAATTAGGAATTTTATTTTGTGCGAAAATTTGCTTTAGGTTTCTGCTACGTGTGTCCCAAGTAAGTTAACATAGACACACATCACACATTAAAGAGGCGTAAACACAGAAAGCTTGGTAGAAAGCATTTATTTGGGATGAAGAAAGGAAACAGAGGACAGGGTAGAGGAGAAACAAGGATGTCTTTAACTCACAAAGTAAACTGTGAGCTTATTGTTATGTGCAAGCTCAGCGGCAGCATCTTTTATGAGCAAAAGAGCAGTCACCAGCGTAGTATTCTCCGGGAAGGCAGAGTAGTCCTCTGCAAATGCAGCGTGAGACTCTCCCTGAGCCTGCGGACGCACAGAGAGAACCAGGAATTGATCACCAAGGTCAGCAGTGGGCGATATAGGGAATGTTGGGAAGTCACATGCTGGCTGATGGGTAGTGACGCTGCATTAGGGCCAGTAGCACGAGCAACCTCAATCAATAGGAATAAATGCACAGCAGTGCTGGTCACATAGGATTCGATTCACTCCTCTTTTGCTCTCATTTCTGTGCTTCTGCCCCATTACACACACAGTTGAACACATTTTGGCCTGGCTCTGCCTTTTAAAAACTGTTCTATAGATAGAGCACACTATTCTCCTTGTAACTAAGTCCACTTGTTTATATCCAGAAAGAACTAGTCAGACTGTATCTTCCTATCTTAAATCTACTGAATTTCACAGACGTATCCTGGAATCAAGTCTTTATTTTTTACTTTTGTTTTTTTCTAAAGTGAAAGCATTATTTAAAAAGCAAAGGAATAAAAGAATGACTGCTCGACAGGCAGAGCAACCTCAAGTCTGTTACACTTACTTGGGTCTCCATTCAATTTATAGATAAGAATATCAGGGCCCAGAGCTGCTAAGTAAAGCCACCTCAGTGACATCCACCACTGAGACTCGATTCCAGAGCCCGTTTCCTGTTTGTCCCTCTAGACTCTGCAGCTCTGCGTGCTGGCCTCTCTCACCTGAAAGCTGACGTGCGGCACCTTCCTCCCATACAAAGGAAACAGATGCTTCTTCAGCGTCTGCTCCAGGCTGCTCCTGGGCTGCGAGCTCGTCAGCTCCTGCCTGGAGTGGCTCCGCCTGGGCCCGCAGGACCATCAGGAGAACGGTGGCTGCGAGGAGGGCGAGGGTCCTCATGGCCGGGGTGACCTGGAGGAGGGAGAACAGGAGTGGATGTGTGGGGAGTGAAGAGTTAGCCTGGACTTATAGCTCTGCAGGGACAAGGCTCAGAGACAAGGAGCCTCGAACCTTCGGAGTGAGCGGAGGTGTGCGTTTCATTGGAGATTGTGTGGGACCCACTGGTCTCCATGTCCCTCTTTTCCTCTTTGCTCTCCCAGCTTTCAGGCTAGTGTGAATCTCTATGTGTTGTGTCTGTGCTGGGTTGGAGAAGATGGTGATAATCAGGATCCTGGCATCTTCTTCCTGTTTCTCACTTCATTAAATATGTACTTTTTAATATTCAAGCAAAGGATAACAGCAGTGCTTTTGTTCAGTAAGTTCAAGGAACAAATGTCTCATTTTCTGCAGATGGCCCCACTATCCTCCATAGGTCTAGACTCTGTTAGCAGGCATGAATTCCTATAAAGTGAAGAGCCATTTGTTGCAGGCGTCAAAGGCATTACCACCCTCATGGAGTTATGGGGTAAGTAGCCTTCTCTAGGGGTCAGTGTGAAATGGACTATCACCCTGTCAGCCTATAGGTGAAATGAGCCCAGTGATATAGAGGTAAAAATTCATCTACAGCCAAAAACTGCTTTCTAGCTCTATTGAGATATGAATAAGAATTAAACATGATATGTATCTACTGTATACCACCTTATGATTTGATGTTCGTATACATGTGGTCCTTTATCATATACTATATACACAAATCAACTCCAAATGTCAAGAAGACCTAATCATAGATCTGAAACCATACAATTACGAGAGGAACATATGAAGATAAAGCTTTGACACTGATGCAGGTAACCATTTCTTGGCTGTGACACCAAAGTCACAGGCAGTAAAAGGGAGAAGAGACAGATGGGGCTGCACCGAACGCTGAAGCATCTGCACGACCAGAACAAACAAGCCACTGGATGAAAAGGCAACCCAGAACACAAGAGAACATATGTGCAAACCATAGCGGTGGAAGGGGTAGATATCCAAATACATAAGGAAGTCAGACAACTCAGCAGCAGGAAACAAATAACCTGATTGAAAAACAGGCCAAGGACCTGGAGAGGCTTCTCTCACAAGAGCAGAGTGTTCTAAGGATCGATTATTGCCTCTATAGGACACATCAAGTGGGACAGGTGTATTTAGAAGGAAATTCCTTGAGTTTCTCTATTAACTTAGTTGGTCGCCGCGGCCCCCTGCAGCCACCAAAGTTTCAGACAGAAGTGCACAGCAGGGCATTCACCTGCTGGGTCCCTGTGGGGTGGCCTGAGAGTCACAGGTCTGATTGGGGGCACAGCTTCAGCGTGGAAAACTCAATGTGAAAGTTGAAGTTTTGTGTTACTTACAGATCCTCAAGCTAGGCAGAGTGACCAGAGAGGGCAGACAGCAGTCCGTTGTCCTGGGCCTCCTGTAGCAAGAGCAGCCGTGTACAAACAGCAGAGGACTTCCTATTTAAGGTTCATTTGGGATCAGGTGTCCTCATATCCGGGGTTACTTTCTGTTAAGTGCATTATTAAATAACTCCGGTGGCAAGGACAGTTGAGAAATTCAGTGGGAAGCTGGGCTCCAAACCGGAGTCCACAGAGGGACTGACCCCTCCTCTACCTTGGGGAGCCCTGGCCAGGCCCACGCAGCGATCACCTGTGGATTCTCCACGACTCCTAAGACATTGACCCTGTGATGCCTGTGCTGGTAGCTGAGGCTGAACTACCTGGACCCAGGGAATGTTTAAAACCACCAGGAAGGGCCAGCTTGCCTATTATAGTGTACACTCTGTAAGGACTAGGGAAAAAGCACCAGCCTACACACTGAGGCGGATTTTGGATTGTGCTGTCAATCAGCCTCTGCAGGCCCTGGGGTCTAACCATAAAAACACACCAAAGCCATTCAGGCAAGTGGAGATGTGGTGAACACCTGGGTGAGACTGGAGAGCGGGTGAGATTTGTTGGACTCTCCTGAGTTGAGCACGTGCACACAGCACGTGGTTTCCTAGGGGGAACAGTTACCTCCTTGCCTTGCAGTTAGATGCTTCAGGACTCAACAATTGTCGATGTGTAAGAGTTAAAATGTTTTCTGTAATCTTAAGGAGGGATGAGACATCTCAGGTGTCATTAGGGGTGGTCGCTGTTCCAGAACAGTGGGGTTGGCTGTCAGTCTGAGGAAGCAGTGAGTTCCTGACCTACAGCTGCCCAGGAATTTCACCATTTGAGGAAGTGGGCACTGGTCTCGTCCCAGCAGAGGAACACATTACAGCTATTTGGGGAACTGGGACCAGGAAATGGTTTTAGGTTTTAGGGCATTAGTAGGAGCCCTGTAAGAACCTAGTGGATGTGGGTACAGAGGAAAAATGAGAAGGGGTGGTGTGTACATGGGGAACATTCGAATGTTGCGGGAACATCCAGTGACCTGCAGAAGTCAAACCTGGACCAGCGTCCTGCACACAGAACATTCCAATCCACAAACATTTTCTCAGTAACACATGAGAGAGCCATTACTGGGAGAGCCGGTTAGATTTGGCTGTGGTGCTGTTACACGTAAGTCTCAGAAGTCCGTATGTTTTCCCTAACTTGTAGGGCAGCCTCACGATCTGACCTAGGCCCTTTGGTTTCCTTGCTATTGGAGGTAGAGCTCATGGGGTCACACTGAAGACCAATGGTGATCTCAGCAAAATACCATTGCATTGGGTCATCTGCAGAGCGCCCAACAGAGCCTGAGCTAAGGAAGGAGTATGGCAAGGGTCGGAGTATGTGCCGAAAAGCAGCGCCATGTGCTGAGGTGGGGAACACGGCAGTGAGGAGTAAGGAGTATCCTACAGCAGTGAGGAGAGGCTGGTTTGTTCCTGACCCCACAGTCAAGGCGAGGGTCCTTGGTGTCTCCAATTCCAGCAAGGCCATTTTTTCCCTTGACTACTCCTTGGGCAGGGGCACTGTTGTCTGAAACAAATGACTGTTCCCATGGGGGTGGCCTGCCCAGGTGTCCACCCATGAAGGGAAGTGGGGGTCTGGGCTTTCGCTTTACTGCTGCTGTGGCACAGGCTGTCAGCCCTGTGGGTCTTCAGCCTTCAGGGAAGCATTCAACCAAATCTTGGGCTGTGTTTTCCTCAGTGGTGTAGGATATTTCGATCCACAACCCTTATACACCAGAGCACATGCACATCCACGAGCCCATGATCATTCTGCAAGCTGTCTCTGTACACAAGGCTCCAATGTGCAACTGTAGTCTGGGTTTGGGCTGCAGTGTTGTTAGTCAGTTTGAATTCACACCTGGGCATTCCTTGGGAGGGCCACCTTTGCTATTATTATTATTATTATTATTACTATTATTATTTTGAGACAGAGTTTCACTCCTGTTTACCAGGTTCAGTGGCACAATCTCAACTCGCTGCAACCTCTGCCTCCCAGGTTCCAGCAATTCTCCTGACTCTGCTTCCCCAGTAGCAAGGATTACATGGATGGGCCACTGCACCGAGCTAATTGTGTGTTTTTAGTAGAAACAGGGTTTCTCCATGTTGATCAGGCTGGTATCAAACTCCTGATCTCAGGTGATCCACGTGCCTTGGCCTTTCAAAGTGCTGGCATTACAGGGTGAACCACTGTGCCCAGCCCACCAGCTGGTCTTTAAACTGTTATTTGTGATTGTGAGGGCTGCTGGTGTTTCACCTCAATGCCACTGGACCCATTCGATGCCTAAGGATAGAGTTGCCAGCTTTGGACTGAGGTCTGATGGCATGTGGGGCACAGACGTTCACAGGATTCCAGCACTCCCCAGCTTTCCAGCCTGGGGTACAAGTTCTGACCAGGGCAGTTCTGTTCTAGCAGCTTTTGGGCTTTGAATCCTGAGTCTGACAGTAGCCCCACAGCCATGGGAACATAAGATGCCAGACATCTTATCAGGTAGAGCACCAACATCTTATCACTCAGGGCTTACTTCCAGATGCTTCCATATTGACATCCATCATGGAGTAACCTTTCACCAACATTTCTTCAGAGTCGTTCTCCACCATTACAGAGGCGACGTTTGGGAATGATACTTCCATGTGGTCATCAGCTAATGTAGTCTGTGTGCACTAGTGTGAAGGTTTCTCTTTGTCTAGTGACTCAGTCTGTGCCCGGGTCTTGGAGCAGTAATCCCTTCACCTCCAGGGAGGGGTGAGGGGGAGACATGAGCTACCTTTCCAAGTAGTCAGAACTGGAGCTTTTGCTGGAAGCAGCATGTCAAGATGGAAGGCTGGTGCAGAAGAAGCATTTTGGGCCTGCTGGGTGCATTTGGGCCTGGGCCTCAGTCCTCAGGGGATCATAACATGCTATCCATCCACCGTGCATCATCCAGTAAATGTTTGATGTTGAGACGATGGACCTCTCATGACAATAAGAGGCGTTCTCATGATTGAAGAAAATGTGAGTGATGTTATCTGTAACGGAAAAAACACCTGACTCTTCTGTGATTACCAAGGTGTTCACCATGGTGGGTCTGGCCTAATTGTGCTGAGGCGCTGGTGGCCGTGAGGTAGAGAGTGAAGACAGTTAGGACTCTCGGAAGGAGCTTGGTCCCCTTGGGGTTCCATAGCCCATGCCACAGCTTCAATCGGAATGAATTTAGGAGGCCACTGTGCTGCTTGAGGAGGATTGTGGCTTGGGGGCGACGGGTCAAGTGAGTGTTCCCTAAAGTGTCATGCTGTGAGGCCCATTCCTGTGTCACTGCTGCCTGGAAGTGGGAGCCTATGTCATAGTCGATGATGTTGGATGGTTTCCAAGAGGGAAATGTCACAGCAAGAGAGCACCAGCTACACCAAGGCTCTTGGGTTGAAAGAGTCCCCGGAAGTGTAGTGGATGTGTGTCTGCTTCTGCACAGCAGAAGGTACTGGCTGTGGTGGGATGGGCCCAGTGAAGTCCATGTGCTGAGATGTGATGTCCCAGGAAGAAGGGAGTGCGGGCCACAGCCTGTGTCAAGCAGGAGTGCAGCATCTGCTGTTGAGCTGGAGATCTGGTGACAGGCACCAGTGGCCTAGAGTCCCCTCTAATGTGGCCACAGCCTCCAGGGGCTGAAGTTGGGGGACGCCTCTTTGGCTTGAGGACAGGACGCTGTTCTCTGCACTGAACATGCTGCTCTGCCCCTTATTCTAACCTATCCACATTTTCAGTGTCTTCGTGTGTCACCATGAAATCCTTTATTACCACTGCAAGAAGAAATGATCTCTGTCTTTCTCCTAAAGTCCAAATGCTTCATGAAACCTCATTTCTTTCAGGATATTTTTCTACATTTCAGACTTCCATGCTTTTAATTTGTTTTGTAAAGGTTTGCTGTTACAGACACTAGACACATAGACTGCCTTGCCTCAGTAGGCTTGTTTATTCCTATGCAGTTTAGTGATAATAATACAATTTTATATAATTATATGATAATAATTCATTTATTCATAATGAATTTATCGATCCCCTTATATGTTAGGCAGTTCTCTATGCACTGTGGTATAACCATGAGTGAAACATGCCTCTCACCTTCTTTTGTATAGACATAAATGTTACACAGAATACATGAAATGTACAGAAGGTGAGACGGTTACAATTTTACACTTAGCTGGAGGTCACTAGGGGGAACTTATTTCAATTTAAAATTAAAGAATGAGAAAATCTCAGTGACAAGGTAGAATTGTAGCTGAAAACCCCAGGTCTGGGCAATGAGATGGGTGCCCTTTTGCTGGAAGTGCAGACACCCCCAGATGGAGTCAGCCCGGCCCACAGGATGGTTTGGAACAATATGGAAAGTAACTTATGACTGCATGACTTTGAATCAATGGCAACTCTTAGAAACCAGTGAAGGCTCCTGACCTTCATGCCATGAATCCCAATATGTTTCTGTCACCATCTAAAGAAGAGGAAGAGCTCAGATCATTTCTCTGTCAGACACAGACCTAGTGTGCCCTCCCTGGGACCTGCATTGGGCTCCCCAGCTGTGTATTGTGTCAAAGGGGTACCTGGACCCCTGAGCGGCCTCTTCAGACAGGCAGAGCCTCATTCCAGGACCAAGACCTGCTCAGAATCTGAATGGGGTAGATGTGGAAAACACCAGTATCCTTCTCCTGGGCTCTGGGCATTTGCTCTTGATGCTGGTGTTCGCAGCAGTGTCTGGGTCATGAGATAATTTAGCCATAAATGATGATTAGACCTTTGAGACACCGTCCTTTCTTTAAAGCCTGTAATCTTTCTGTCTTACTCAAACTCCCTGCGGCATTTTAACAGTGACCACCTGCTTAGAGTAGCTGTGTCTAGAATATAGCCTTTTCCTCCAAACATGTAGCTTTAATTCACCAACAGCAACTACCAGATCCAGAGTAAATACAGTGGGCTCACGCTGGACTCTTCCAGCTGTGAGGTCATGTCCTGAAAGAACATTTGCAGGACACATCAGACAAAGGTTCAAGGGGTCTGTGGGAATCAGGGAAGAGTAGGACAGACAGGAGGAAGGGTCACATCACACCCCAGAGAGGTCAGCCTGGCCCTCAGGGACACCGGCGTTAGGCAGTGACTCTGCCCTCCTGGCATGGAGGAGGAAGACAGGCTCAGGAAGGTGCAGACCCCAAGTGTTCTGTGCCTGGTGGGGAGGCTGCAGTTGGAGGCAGGACAGCAGGAGGCGCTGTGGCCTTCATGGCAAATGCAGTGAGTATCTTGGAGGGCGCTCCTGGTTCATTACCTTTCCCCAGACATGGTTTCCTGCTCACCCACTGATGTGCAGGATGTTTTGGGAATTAGAACCTCAGTGCCCTGCAGCATCAGCAGGGACTTGGGTTACTTGGAGAACTCTTGTCCCTCTCTTCACTTTTTCTGATGCCTTAGAAGCAGTATTTTCCAGGCAGAACCAGATTTTCTGCAGCTTTAAGATAACCCAAGAAAGTGCCTTCCACCCAGTGCCATAGGCTATTGTGTGCACGCGTTTTCTGCGTGTGCAGACAACTCTGTGTGTATGAAATCTAGATGTTAGTAGGTATGGCTGGAAAATACTCTTAATGAAGACATCCCAGCGAGGTGGCCCTGTGCTTTCTGTTCTACTCAGCACATCTTTGTAAAATCCACTTCCAATTTAACTGATTTCTTTTTCCCATGGAGGTGATACTTTGTCAGGTCTAAAAAGCAGATGTGCTTTCCAGAACTGCTCAGGAAAACTCAAACACTTCTGGAAAGAATGTGCTGGCTTTTCCTGAGGAGAAGCAATGTTCTGGCTGTGTAAGCTTGAAGCCGACAGTGATGGTTTATGGAACACTTAAGCATGGTCTTTGCTTGAATCTAGTCAAAATGAGGCAGAGTGGAAAGGCAGAGCAGTAGATGGGGAGACGGGCAGCATCATTTGAGCTCTCCTAACAATGTGTGTCTGAAGCTTTTGTTCATCTCCGATCTTCCTACAATTGGAAGTGTCTTGTGTAACATGCAGAATTTAGGGTTCTGGTACTTGCTTCCTACAGTCCTGACTTAGACACATATCAAACATTAAAGAGGTGCAAACACAGAACACTTGCTACAAGGACTTTATGAGAGATGAAGAAAGAAAGCTAGGGACCAAGTACAGGCATAAGGAAAGTTATCTTCCTGGTCCGAAAGCAAGTTATGAACTTCTTTTCTTCTGTTCTGCAAGCTCAGAGGCAGCAGAATATGTACTGGATGCCGTCGGAGGTGCAAGTTCCATACACGCTTTCTTCAAGGCGACAGACTCCTATTCTGCAAGAGCACATCAAGCGGGTCCCTGGGCCTGGGGACACATAGAGCATCAGGCATTAGGGCTGTGGTCAGACGGGGTGGTAAGGAGAATTCCCGTGCAGTTACCTCCTGGGCTGATCACATTCATCATGGTGGCCACATCACAGCAGCAGCAAAATCAGCCCAATCAATAGGAATCAAAGCACACCGCAGTGCTGCTCACAGGTAGGATTAGAGACCCATTCTCCTTCACTCACCTTTTTGTGCTCCTGCCCCATCCCTCAGGCATCTGATCACACTCTTAGACCTGTCCCCAGTTTCTAAAACTCCCCTAGTAGACAAAGTAAACTGTATTTCTTCAAAAGTGGGCTCTCACCAGTGACGCTGGGGAGATGGCCCAGTATGTTTCTGCAGAGCATAAAACAAGTGTGAGTCTCAGAATTGTCAGAAAATCAAACATCTTTGGAGGAAAGTCATCCCTGGAATATCAACTGGTTCCTTCCTTTTACTGTGCACATGAGGAAACTGAGGCATGGGGAGGTGTTCACAAAAGAGAAGGAGCCAGCTCTTGGGTCTGCTTCTAGAGGCGCCTGGTTTTTCCTCTCTAGAAAGAGTCAGCTGTTGGGTCTGATTCGAGAGGTGCCTGGTTTTTCCCCTCTAGACTCCTAGCTCTGCAATGCTAGAATATCTCACCTGAAGCTCTAAAATCCGAGCTTGCGTCCCGTGTGAAGGAGATGGCAAAGTCACGGTCCTCTGCCCCGGGCTGCTCCTGGGCTGCAATCTTGTCAGCTCTTGCCAGGGATGGCTGAGCCTGGGCCTGGAGGGCAACCAGGAGAATGGCAGCAAGGGTGGCAAGGGTCCTCATCGTGGCTGGGGTCACCTGCAGAAGGGAGAGCAGGAGCGGATGTGTGGGGAGTGAGGACTCAGCGTGGATTTATAGGTCTGCTGGGAAAAGGGCTGAGACAGATGCTGCAGTGAGAGCAGGTGTGCATGTGCTGGGTGGGGGCAGGGCTGCCCTTGCCCTCCAGGTCCCTTTTGTGTTCTGGTGTTTTCCCAGCTTTCATCGTGGCCGTGAGACCTTATGTTTAGAGTGTCTGGACTGGATCCAAGCTGATAGGGAGGCTGAGGACCCTGATTTACTTTGCTGTTTGCAGTTGACTTGAATATTTTCTTTTTGATACTGAAAAATGTAAAGAAACCACAATTTCATTCATTAAGTTGGGGAACAAATGCCTCTTATTTTCTGAAGATGGGCCCTGCCACTCTCTGGGGCCCCTGACCTGAACCCGGTGGAGTGGAAAGGTAAACCATTGCAGAGCTCAGGGGCATTTCCACCCTCATGAAGAGGTTATAGTGTGTGTAGCCTCCTCGTGGGGCCAGTGTGAAGAGGGCAGAATGACTTTTTCAGGCTACAGGCGAAAGAGCTCATTAGGACACTAGGTCAAGAATAAGTAAATCCAAAGTCAGATGGAGGGTTAATTTTAAGAAATGAATGTCATTTTTAAGATTTGTACCATTAATATATCTGTACTTTAAGAAATATCAAAACATTTGACATGTCCGTAGCCCTCTTCTAGAATCTTTGATATTGTTTTAATTATAAAATCTGTTTTTCTTTTTTTCTTTTTTTTTCCTTTTTTTGAGACAGAGTCTCATTCTTTCACCCAGGCTGGAGTGCAGTAGTGTGATCTCGGCTCACTGCGACCTCTGCCTTCTGGTTCCAAAAATTCTCCCGCCTGAGCCTCAACCCCAGTAGCTGGGATTACAGGCATTCCCCACCATGATCGGCTAATTTTTGTATTCTTTTCAGTGATCCGGTTTCGCCATGTTGACCAGGCTGGTCTCAAACTCTTGACCTCAGGTGATCCACCTGCATCGGCCTCCCAAATTATATCTAGAATCATGCAGCTGGAACAACAGGTGGAAAGGGTGACAGGCTCCCATCTGTTCCCTCCGCCCTGCGGTTCTGCTCCTGAAAACCACCACTTCCCAGTTTTACACGTTCTTCCTCACTTGCTTTTTCCTTTGTGTCTTGTACACGTCGTATATCAAAACTCCAAGAACACCGGGCGCGGTGGCTCAAGCCTGTAATCCCAGCACTTTGGGAGGCTGAGGCGGGTGGATCACAAGGTCAAGAGATTGAGACCATCCTGGTCAACATGGTGAAACCCCGTCTCTACTAAAAATACAAAAAAAAAAAAAAATTAGCTGGGCATGGTGGCACATGCCTGTAATCCCAGCTACTCAGGAAGCTGAGGCAGGAGAATTGCCTGAACCCAGGAGGCGGAGGTTGCGGTGAGCCGAGATCACACCATTGCACTCCAGCCCGGGTAACGAGAGAAACTCCGTCTCAAAAAAAACAAAACAAAACAAAACAAAAAAAAACCTCCAAGAACTCCGTCATTACAATGATACCTTATACTCCTCCAGCTTTTGCACATGCCATCACTTTATTATTTTTATATTGTGAAAATGTTGTCAAATTGTTATAATCTGTGTATTTCTAAGCTTTGCTATGACAGGTTTAAACAGCAATGAATATAATTTTGTAGTCATCAGTTTGCCCATAAATGACAATATCTTTTACATTTGTTTTTAGAAACAGAATTGCTGGGTTAAGGAACGTGTCTTAAATATTTTGAAATTGTTGCTATGTTGTCCTCACTGAAGTTTATTCAATGCGCTAAAAACAGAAATCTCCCCAACTGTTTCCCAGTGGAATTTCTTTTAGAAAGCCCTGGTTGGTGCAAAAGTAATTGCAGTATTTGTATTGTAGAAGTTTGCCTTTTGATAATGGAATACATTCTTAAATAAATGTGGTTACAGTTTACATCATTTTAATGCACACTTGTCACTTTATGTTTTTTTTGCTAGTATCTTATTACTTGCTGCTATTTTATATTTATTTTATTGTGGAAATGATAGACAAAATGGAAATTTGAGCAATTTTCTTATTGTAGTTGAAAATGGGTCATAAAGCAGCAGAGATAACTCACAACATCAAAACACATTTGGCCCAGGACAACGCATTTTGACCCACTGCACTAACACACTAACCAAGACACAGGGCAATGGTGGTTCGGGAAGTTTTGCAAAGGGGACCTTGAGGATGAGCAGCATAGCGGCGATCCATTGGAAGTTCACAACGACCAGCTGAGAGCATTCACTGAAGCTGATCCTCTTACAACTACACGAGAAGTTGCAAAGAACTCAACGTCAACCGTTCCGCAGTTGTTCAGCATTTGAAGCAAACTGGAAAGGTGAAAAAGCTCAGTAAGTGGGTGCCTCATGAGTTGACAGAAAACTTAAAACATCGTTATTTTGAAGTGTTGCCTTCACTTTTTCTATGAAACAACAAAGCCTTTGTCGATTGGGTTGTGACATGCAACAAAAAGTGGATTTTATACAACAGCCTGTGGAGATCAGCCCAGTGGTTGGACCGAGAAGAAGCTCCAAAGCACTTCCCAAATCCAAACTTGCACCAAAATAAGGTCACGGTCACTGTGTGGTGGCCTGCTGCCAGTCTGACCCACTACTGATTCAGCTTTCTGAATCCCTGAGAAACCATTGCATCTGCGAAGTATGCTCAGCAAATTCATGATGGGCACCAAAAACTACAACACCTGTAGCCGGCATTGGTCAACAGAAAGGGCCCAATTCTTACCTGCCTAATGCCCAACGGCACGCCACAGAACCAGTGCTTCAAAAGCTGAACGAATTGGTCTGTGAAGTTTTGCCTCATCTGCCCTATTCACCTGACCTCTTGCCAACCAACCACCACTTCTTCAAGCACCTGGACAACCTTCTGCAAGGAAAATGCTTTCACAACTAGCAGGATGAAGGAAATGCTTTCCAAGAGTTCATTGAATCTGGAAGCACGGATTTTTACACTACAGGAATAAACAACCTTATTTCTCGTTGGCAAAAGTGTGTTGATTGTAATGGTTCCTATTTGGATTAACAATGCTGTGTTTGAGCATAGTTATAATGATTTAAAATTCTTGGTCTGAAGCCCTAGTTACTTTTGCACCAACCTAATATTTACCAATTGTCATTGCCCTTTCTTCCTGCCTATGTTTAGGGGAGCAATATGTTCCTCTAGGAATACTTGATGGCTTAGACTCTCTTGCAGCTCAGGGACCAGTGGGCTCTGTTATGACCCATAAAAGATAATCCCAAAGAGGGGTACTCTTTAAACTAATGAAATGAATTCGTTTTTGTGTTATATTTTTCCGTGATTCTTTTATGTGTTCTTTCTTATTTCTTTTTGGCTCTTGGAAGCTCTTGAACTTGCACCAACAGCGGTCTTTTTACCGCAAAGAAGATAAGTCCTTCATATGGATGGAGGAGCAGGAAGATACAAGATTTCTGGTTCTTGAGGCCACGGTTGAGATATTGCACCCACTCCTGTTTGCCCACATATGATTGTGTCACAACGTAGGAGAAACATGATCTTACCTTTGGAATCCACTGTTTATTTGGGTTTCCTACACTTTGTGGCTGAAAGCAGCTGATACATGCATTATAGAGCTTTCAAAACCATTTCTGTGCTAAGTACAATTTGATATCCCAGTGGAGTCTTGCTTTGCATTTTTCATACAAATTAGGGTAAAAATGTTTTAATGCCGAAAGCACGTGTATTTATTTTCTCTGAAGTGTCCTTTTTTTTTTTTTTTTAACTTTCTTGGCTATTTTTTTTTTATTGGTAGCATCTCTTTATATAGTTTGAAATTAACTCTGTCATATGTACTCAAAGTATTTTTAGAGTTGTCATTCTCTAAAGGTTTTCTTCTGATGCAGAGTTATTTTTATGTAGATTTTAAATTTCTTTGAAATTTCATAGTGTTGTGTCTTTCCCATGTAACCGTGTAAAATTCAGTCTTGCGTGTGTTAGTTTATGCTCTGTGCTGTGAGTCAGGGTGGCCTTTCCATCTGCTGCCACTCAACCTGAGGAGGCTGTGCCGTCCCAGGGAGGGCTATCAGGATCTGTACCAGTTGGGCATATGAATGGCACATACAGAGGCCCAGAATATATGTAGGAAACAGCACCATACATGGAGCTGTTAGATCAGAGAAATTTCAAAGTGACTTTGAGGCCACAAAGGTACTCTGTGTGGTCTGTTTCAGCTCCTCTTCTGTTCCACTGTGCTATGCCTCAGTTCTCCCCAAAGGACACACATTTCAGTGTAAACACAGAATTCAATTTCCGAAGCCCCTCATCTCTGGTCTTGCATCTCGCTGACTTGTAAACCCTGGGAGTGCATGTCTCTTTCCTCCTTAGAGACATTCAGATCCTGCTTCTGGATAGGAAGTGCAGGACCCCAAGATGAATCACACTCTTGGGGACCTGTTCTTGCTACAATCTCATGCACCTGTAGATGCAGATGGGTGCATCCTTCTGGCCATATCATTTTCTGAGAGCGCAGTCTGTGGAGAGGTCAACAGTAATCCAGGCCACCATTTCCTGAGAATAATAAATCTCTTTACTCAATAATGAGGATCAATGGGAATTCGGACTGATGGCATCTGGTAATAAACTTGACTTCATCTACTTAAAGGGTGTGGACCAAAAGATCAGATCCCAGGTGTTTCACATGAAATCCCAAAGGAGGGGCTTTACAAAGGCCTATGCCAAGGAGAGCCTGTGATGCTCACATAAGACTCTCAGTCAGCAAATATCCCTGGAGCATCAGCTGCTGTCAGGTTCTAGGCTCAGAACACCAATAGCCAAGGACCTTACAGAAGGCAGCACTGCAGAATTCAGAGAAATAGAGAGTACAGGGCATGAATGAAGTGTATGGAATTTGCATCAGCCTTGTTGCTCAATCATTTTTGTCTTTGATTAAGGTAGATTAGCTAATGTTCATTTTTCTCTTTAATGTATATTTCAGAGAAAACAATTTAATGGTAACAGGGAGTAAAAGGATTAGTGTGACTGTTAGTTATTATAATGGATGAGAATTTCTTAGTAATCAATTCATATTAGCCAATATTAGTACAGTAAATCTTTATGTATTTTGATAATACTATGTCTATAGGAGTTATCCCATTAATAACATTTCTATGACATCACACAGTGCTGCCTTCAATCGATCGTAAAAGGAAAGAACACATTAGTGTTCTTGTTTTATAGAATACCATTGTTTGGTTCATTGGATCAAGTGTTGCCTACAACCGTAAAGGTTGAGCATCACCAAAACTAGGCTGGAATCCCAGGCCCCCTTTTCCAAATATCTTCATTGCTTCTGGCATGGGTCCCCAACCCCTGGGCTCAGGACCAGTGTTGATCTGTGGCCTGTTAGGAACTGGGCCCCACAGCAGGAGGTGAGTCATGGACGAGTGAGAATTGCTGCCTGAGCTCCCCCTCCTGTCAGATCAGCAGTGGCATTCGGTTCTCATAGGAGTGTGGACCCTGTTGTGAACTGTGCGTGCAAGGGACCTAGGTGGTGTGCTCCTTATGAGAATCTAACTAATACCTGATGATACGAGATGGAACAGTTTCATTCCAAAACCATCCCCAACCCCCATGGAAAAATTGTCTTCCACCTGACCCTGGTGTCAAAAAGGTTGTCCCCACTAAGTGCCTAAAGTCAAGTGACACTGTGGAAGAAGTATCCCCAGTTAAGTGTCTAACTGAAGTCAAGTGACCCTGTGGAACAGTAGAGGCTTCATGTCCTCCTTGAAGGAGGACAGGACTGGGGCAAGGAGGGAGGTGAGAGAGCAAATTCCAGTGTGCAGAGGAAACGTGAAGACGTTCAGTAGGATGCTGTGTAGACTGCGCTCACTGGCAGGAAGGTTGTCAACATGTTTTAAACGATTATTATAGGAATGCTGTTGTATGGAATAGACACATGGGCTGCCTTATCCCCATAGATGTCATGCTTATTCTATGAAGTTTTATAATAACAATGTCATTTTTTAATAAGATGTGATGTTAGATAGGATTAATTAACTTAATAATAATGAATTTGCTGATCTCCTATCATTTGTTAGGGAGTCGTCTGTGCACTGTGCTCTGACAATGAGTGACACATGCAGCTCACTTTCTGGAGCAGGGAGGCAAACGTTACAGAAAGCAGGTGAAATGTACAGAATGTCAGATGGTGTGAAATTCTGCAGTTTAAAATGAGAGAAGAAGGGGATTGAGGTTTCCAGGGGGAAGTAGTTGCAATTTAAAATTGAAAAATCAGCATAGCCTTCAGTGGCAAAGGGAAGTTTTTGCAGAGACCCCAGGACCTGGGGTGCAAGGCAGGTGGAGTTCTGGGTGAGGTGCAGAAGCCGCATGACGGAGTCAGCCTGGCCCAGTGGACAGTTAGGAGCAATATGCAGAGTTACAGCAAGGAGCATGTGACTTCAAGTCAGTTGCAGTCACAGGAACCCAAGGAAGGTCACCTGGCCATCGTGCTCCCAATCTTAATATGTGTCCTGCCCTGTGTAAAGAAGAGGTAGAGCTGGGACCATTTGTCTGTCAGACATAGACCCATGTATCCTCCCTAAGATCTGTGTTGGGTTCCCCAGCTGTGCAGTGTCTCAGTGGGATTCCTGGGCTGCCTCTTTGGACAGGCAGAGCCTCAGTCCCGGGCCAAGACCTGCTCAGAATCTGCCTGAGGTGGATGGGGGGAACACCTGCTCCTTCCTCCTGGGGTCTGGGCATTTGTGGTTGGTGTTGGTGGTCACAGAACTATCTGGGCCATAAGATGATTTAATCAAGAAAGGTGAATGATCCATTTGAAACCCTGTCTCTTTTTGAGAAGCCTGTAATCTCTTTGTCCCACTCAAACTCTTGAGACATTTTACCAGTGACCACCCGCTATAAGTAGCCATGGCTGGAATATAGTTTTTTTTTTTTGTCAAATGTGTGTTTTGAATTCACCGGTTACAACTACCAGATCCAGAGTAAATACGAGGGGCTCACGCTGGACTCCTCCCCGGGCTGTGTGGTCCTGTCCTGAAAGGCCGTTTGCAGAACACGTTGGACAAGTGCTCAGGGTCAATGGGAATCAGAGGAGAAGAAAAAAGGACAGAGAGAAGGAAGGGGCATGTCACCCCAGCAAGATGTCAGCCTGGCCCTCAGGGACACTGGGGATAGGCAGTGACCCTGTCCTCTTGGAGGGGAGGAGGAAGACAGGCTCAGGAAGGTGCAGACCCCAGGTGTGCTGTGCCTGGTGGAGAGGCTGCAGGTGGAGGGGGGACAGCAGGGGGCGCTGTGGCCTCCCGGGCAAATGCTCTGAGCATCTCAGAGGGCGCTCCTGGTTCATTCCCTTTCCCCAGACCTGGTTTCCTGCTCACCCACTGATGTGCCAGATATTTGGGGTATCAGAGACTCAGCGCTCCGCAGCAGCGACAGGAACTGAAGGTTTCTGATGAAATGTTTTTTGTCTCTTTATTTTTCTCTTTGCCCCTTTGAGGCTGTATTTTCCAAGCAGAATCAGGTTCTCAGCAGCTTTAAGGCAAGCCAGGAGAGTGCAGGCTGCAGAGTGCGTGGAGCATTTGTGCGAGTGCGTGTTCTAGGAGTGGAGACGACTTTATGGGTGTGGAATCCAGGTCGTAGTAGACGTGGCTGGAGGTGTGTTTAATGAGACTTCTCAGTGGGGGCTGCTTCACTTTCCGTTCCACACAACCCATCTTCGCTAAACACCTGTTTCTCTCTTAAAGCTGCTTCAGTGGATCTGACGTAACCCTATGTCTTAAAAGGCAGATGTATAATCTGGGATTGTTTCAAAAATGATCTCCAATTCTTTAGCACAGAGGATGGTGGTTTTTCCTGAGAAGGAATGGTTTTGTGACTGCATGAACTTTAAGCTGACACTGATTATTTGCCCAGCACATGGGAGTTCTTTGACAGTGGGTCCAGAAAAAGCGAGGCTGAGTGAAAAGGCAGAGCAGTGGATGGGGAGACCGCTGTTGTCATCTGGACCTTCGTTTCAGTTTGGGTCTCAAGTCCAAATTCCTGTCTGAAATTCCTAGAATTAGGAATTTTATTTTGTGTGAAAATTTGATTTAGGTTTCTGCTATGTGTATCCCAAGTATGTTGACACAGACACACATCACACATTAAAGAGGCGTAAACACAGAGAACTCATTAGAAAGCATTTATTTGGGATGTGGAAAGGAAACTGAGGACACGGTACAGGGGTAACAAGGATGTCTTTAACTCACAAAGTAAACTGTGAGCTTCTTTTTATGTGCAAGCTCAGCGGCAGCAATATCTACCAACAATTAAGCAGGTCCAAACTTGACGTTCTCCGGAACGGCAGGGTCCTACTCTGCAAACACAGCGTGAGCCTCTTCCTGAGCCTGCGGAGGCACAGAGAGAATAGAAATTGATCACAAGGTCAGCAGTGGGTGGTAAAGGGAATGTTGGGAAGTCACATGCTGGCTGATGGGTAACGTTGGCTGCATTAGGGCCAGTAGCACGAGCTACCTCCGTCAATAGGAATAAATACACAGAGCAGTGCTGGTCACACAGGATTCGATTCTCTCATTCTCTTTTGCTCGCATTTCTGTGCTTCTGCCCCATTACACACACAGTCGAACACACTCTTTGGCTTGGCTCTGCCTTTTCAAAACTGTTCTATAGATACAGCAAAATATTCTCCTTGTAATTAAGTCCACTTGTTTAGATCCAGAAAGAACTAGTCAGACTGTCTCTTCCTATCTTAAACCTACTGAATTTCACAGACGTATCCTGGAATCAAATCTTTATTTTTTAGTTTTGTTTTTTCTCTAAAGTGAAAGCATTATTTAAAAAGCAAAGGAATGAAAGAATGACTGCTCGACAGGCAGAGCAACCTCAAGTCTGTTACACTTACTTGGCTCTCTATTCGATTTATAGATGACAAAATCAGGGCCCAGAGCTGCTAAGTAAAGCCACCTCAGTGACATCTGCCACTGAGACTGGACTCCAGAGCCCGTTTCCTGTTTGTCCCTCTAGACTCTGCAGCTCTGCGTGCTGGCCTTTCTCACCTGAAAGCTGACGTGCGGCACCTTCCTCCCATACAAAGGAAACAGACGCTTCCTCAGCGTCTGCTCCAGGCTTCTCCTGGGCTGCGAGCTCGTCAACTCCTGCCTGGAGTGGCTCCGCCTGGGCCCGCAGGACCATCAGGAGTACGGTGGCAGCCAGGAGGGCGAGGGTCCTCATGGCCGGGGTGACCTGGAGGAGGGAGAGCAGGAGTGGATGTATGGGGAGTGAGGAGTTAGCCTGGACTTATAGCTCTGCAGGGACAAAGCTCAGAGACAAGGAGCCTGGAACCTTCGGAGTGAGCAGAGGTGTGCGTTTCGTTGCAGATTGTGTGGGACCCACTGGTCTCCATGTCCCTCTTTTCCTCCTCTGCTCTCCCAGCTTTCAGTCTAGTGTGAATCTCTATGTGTAGTGTCTGTGCTGGGTTGGAGAAGATGGTGGTAATCAGGATCCTGGCATCTTCTTCCTGTTTCTCACTTCATTAAATATGCACTTTTTAATATTCAAGCAAAGGATAACAGCAGTGCTTTTGTTCAGTAAGTTCAGGGAACTAATGTCTCATTTTCTGCAAATGGCCCCACTATCCTCTGTAGCTCTAGACTCTGGCAGCAGGCATGAATTCCTATCAAGTGAAGAGCCATTTGTTGCAGGCGTCAAAAGCATTACCACCCTCATGGAGTTACAGGGTGAGTAGCCTCCTGTAGGGGTCAGTGTGAAAAAGGACAATGATCCCATCAGGGTATAGGTGAAATGAGCCCAGTGATATAGAGGTAAAAAGTTCATCTACAGCCAAAAACTTCTTTCTAGCTCTATTGAGATATGAATCAGAATTAAACGTGATATGTATCTACTCTATATCACCTTATGATTTGATGTTCGTATACATGTGGTCCTTTATCATATACACAAATCAACGCAAAATGTAATGACCTAAACATAGATCTGAAACCATACAATTACGAGAGGAACATACGAAGATAAAGTTTTGACACTGATGCAGGTAACCATTTCTTGGCCGTGACACCAAAGGCACAGGCAGTGAAAGGGAGAAGAGACAGATGGGGCTGCACTGAACGCTGAAGCGTCTGCAGGGCCAAAACAAACAAGCCACTGGATGAAAAGGCAACCCAGAAGATAAGAGAACATATGTGCAAACAGTAGCGGTGGAAGGGGTAGATATCCAAATACATAAGGAAGTCAGACAACTCAGCAGCAGAAAACAAATAACCTGATTGAAAAACAGGCCAAGGACCTGGAGAGGCTTCTCTGAAAAGAAAAGAATGTTCTAAGGAGAGATTATTGCCTCTGTTGGACACGTCAAGTGGGACAGGTGTATTTAGAAAGAAATTCCTTGAGTTTCTCTATTAACTTAGCTGGTAGCCTTGGCCCCCATCAGCCACCAAAGGTTCAGACAGAAGTGCACAGCAGGGCATTCACCTGCTGGGTCCCTGTGGGGTGGCCTGAGGGTCACAGGTCTGATTGGGGGCACAGCTTCAGCGTGGAAACCTCAATGTGAAAGTTGAAGTTTTGTGTTACTTACAGATCCTCAAGCTCGGCAGAGTGGCCAGAGAGGGCTGACAGCGGTCCGTTGTCCCAGGCCTCCTGTAGCAAGAGCAGCCGTGTACAAACAGGAGAGGACTTCCCATTTAAGGTTCATTTGGGATCAGTGTCCTAATATCCGGGGTTACTTTCTGTTTATTGCATTATTAAATAACTCCAGTGGCAAGGGCAGTTGAGAAATTCAGTGGGAAGTTGGGCTCCAAAAAGGAGTCCACAGAGGGACTGACCCCTGGTCTACTTTGGTGAACGCTGGCCAGGCCCAGGCAGCAACCACCTATGGATTCTCCACAGCTCCTTAGACTTTGACCCTGGGATGCCTGTGCTGGTAGCTGAGGCTGAGCTAACTGCACCAAGGGAATATTTAAAGCCACCGGGAGAGCCTGGCCTGCATATCACGGTATATCCTCTGTTCAGGAGAAAGGACTTGAATGCCACCCACACACAGGAGAGGATTAGGAATCTTGCTCTGAACCAGCCTCCCCCGTACCTGGGCTCTAACCATAGAAACACATCAACACGGTCGGCTGGGTTGGGACATTGCAGAACACCCAGTGAGACTGAATACCACGTCGGCTTGTGTCGCCAGGCAGGGCAGATTTTGCGGGGTTCGTTAAGGATGTGGACACAGCATGTGGTTCCCTAGAGAGCGGACAATTGCCTCATTCCTAGGCTAATGGACAGTTTAAGGCTAAACGACCATCTAGGACCGTTGGGGCCAAGGACTCCTGAGTTGGCTGCTTGAGACCTGATTATCTCTGTGAAGTCTCTCAGGGAGGCGGCCAAGGTGGCAGTGAGATCAGTGTTAACCTGCTTCTGTGTGCTCAAATACCTTGTTCCTAAGCCAATTCTGTGCAGGCTTCAGAGTCTCCACGTGCACAGCATGAGTGCGATGATCACTGGGCGCTTGAGATATGCAGGGTCGGGCCCATGTCCTCCCTCCTGGGTTATTTGAGGGAAGCCCTAGGGAGAGGAGCACACAGTTTAAAATGCACCACTCTCCACCCTCCTCCTCCTTCTCAGAGTGAGGTAGATGGCATAAGGTTTCTGGAAATGAGAAAAGAATGCAGTTACTCCTGAGGGAATAGATACCTACAGTGAGGTTATAGAGCCCAGGTGTACAGGCTGGGCAGCCACTGCCGCTGTGGGAGGCTCGTGCACTGCGCTGGTCCAGCAGGCCGGGCGCTCAGGGCGTCCCCTGCAGCTCTGCATGAAGGCAGCAGGTATTGGGCTGTGGAGGACTGGGGCAGTGGAGTGAGAGGTGAAGCATCTCCCTCAATCTTAAGGAAGGAGGAGGCATCTCAACCTCATTAGAGCAGTGGGGTTGGCTGTCCCTCTGAGGAAGCAGTGAGTTCCCCATGTATGGCAGTTCCAGGAACTTCAGCATTGGAGGAAGTGAGCAGCAGCCTCATACCAGCATAAGAAGTTTGGGCTATGTGGGGAAACTGAGGCCCTAGTGATGGTTTTAGGTTCTAGGGCATTAGTAGGTGCCTGTAGGGGGCTAATGAGGAGGTTGTAGGGGCAAAATATGAAGGGGTGTGTATGCACGTGAGGTTTTAGAAATGCCCCGTGTCCTGCAGAAGTAAGCCTGGACCTGCTTCCTGCACACAGAACACACTCGAGTCCACAGGCGTTTCCCCAGCAGCGCATCAGCAGCATCACTGGGAGAGCTGCTTAGAGTCGGGCATGGTGTTGTTACACACAGGGCTCCCACGAGCTCATAGTTTTTGCATAGCTTCTAGTGCAGCCTTACAATATGACCCAGACTCTGTGGGTTCCTTGCACCATAAAGTGATGGGATTACGCTGAAGGCGAATAGCGATCTCAGCAGAATTCCACTCTATGAGGTCATCTGTGGGGTCCTCAGCGAAACACAAGGTAAGGGAGGCAGCAAGGCAAGGGGCGGGTACTGGATGTGAGCCAGCACCATGTGCTGGGGATGGCGAGCTCAGTACTGCCAGGTCGGAGCCTCCAGCACCGTGTCCACTAGTTTGAGCCCTTCTCCTGTTTAGTGAGCCAGTCTGTGCTCTCCCTAGGCTCTAGAGCAATAATTTTAACTTCTGAAGGGAGGAGTGAGAGGGAGCTGTCAGCTAACCTTGAAAATTAGTAAAAACTGGAGCTCTGGCCAGATGTCACAGGTCAAGAGGAGAGGTGTGGTGGAGCAAAAGCGCTGTGGCCCTGTTGGGTGCCAGTGGGGCTGGGCCATCCACTGCCAAGGAATCATGGCTTAGTATTCATCCCTGATAAGGTCTCTAGTCAATGTTTGAGGTTGAGACAGTGGACATCTTGTTATGGTGGGGAGAATTCCCATTATTGGAGAAATTGTGATGTTATCACTAAGGAAAAACGTATCTGGTTTTTCTTTGATCATCTCGGCGGGCCCCGCAGTGGGTGTGGCCTGATAGTGATGAGAGGGGTTGAGAGGAAGCTTCAGGGCTTCTGGAAGGAGCTTGGTCCCCTGGGGGTTCCATGGCCCATGCCACAACTGTAATAACAATGACTTTAGGAGGTCACTGTGCTGCTCGAGGAGGCTGGTGACTTGGGAAACCCCCCAGGAGACCAGTGAAAACCTTGACATCATCAGGCTGGGGTAAACATCCTGGAGAAGCTGTGGGTGGGGTTATAGGTAAGAGAGGAGAGAGGCTTCCAGGAGCAGCAAGGATATTCTCACACATGCTGAGGGTGTCCGGTGGCCCCAGCAGACACAGTGTGTGTGGACCTTGGACGGGGCCCTGGGGATATGGTTTTGACCTGGTAGGGAAGGGCAGTTGTGGAACACAGCAGATGTGTTAGGGTGGGGCAGGAGATGAGCTCTGAGGAGGACTGTGCATTTTAGTGTGGGAAGCAAGGGTAGTGTGGGATCCAGGTGGAGTCTCAAACTCTCCCCTCAGTGACAGATTCAGAGGGTGACATGGGACTCAGGAGTTGGATGAAACAGTGGAGAAAGGAGGAGGGATTTTTTTGAGATCTGCTACAAAGGTCATGGGAGATGACCATGATTCACACGGCTGTCACCTGGGGAGAGAGCCCAAGTTAAGATCAAGAGGAAAAAGGGGGGAAAAAGGTAAAGACAGCAAGGTGACTCATGCATAGACTCCTTGGATCACGCATTTTATGAAGCCAGAATTCTTTCTTGACTATCAGGTGGTAGTCAAAATATTAATTCAGCTTGTTGTGGTTTCTTACATTTGAATGTAAAACTCAACTAATATGCCTGAAAAAGATTTAAAAAAATAATTACCAGCTTAAAGAACCTGAGGCAAAGATGGTACAGTGCCTAAGAACAGGAGACGAGAGCAGATCACGGGTGTCCTGGGTGCAGCCTGGGGAACAGACTCCTGGATCATTTTCATGCACAGCCCTTGGGAGAGCAGCCTTGATGCTGATCAGCAGGGAATGATGGATGTCTATGTGAGAGGCTGGAAGGACAATAGGTGAGTCAGAGATGGAGAGCTTCGTAGTTGGTAGTTGATGTTCAGAGCTGGAGGAGTTCCAGGTGGTGGCAAGAGGTAGGGACTGGCCATGGGGTGGAGGGCTGGAACAAGGAGGAGGTGGGTCACTGTCATCCAGGAGGACAAAGCACTGAGAGGCTGGGAGGGTGACTTCCAGGAAATGTTAGAGTAAGCTCTTTCCCTGAGTTACTTAATGAGTTATTTGTTTTTTAGTGGAAAAGAAAAAAAAATACAGATAGTCATAAATAGAATGAGTACTTTTCAGATCCCTTTCATTCCGATTTTGCTTATAAGTAGAGTGTAGAAAATCAGAAAAGAAACAGCAAAAGAAGCCTATTTCATTTATCGTACAAGAAAAAAACCTACCAGGACTTTTTAGAAACGTGAAGGAAGCGCTTATTGAAGACTCTCGAAATAGGAGTCAAAACGTTGCAATAGGGACGGACGTTGGCCTCAACTTTCCTGAAGCCACAGTCAAAGAACGTTGAGCCCTGGGCGAATTAGTGAGAATGCACTGGAGGTCGGTGGTGGGAAGCCTTGCAGTGTGATTGGGCCGTCTATGTGTGCCAGTTTGTGCTTATTGGAGTGAGTTCCTATCCTCCCACTGAGGCTGCTATCCCCTTGAGTAATCATATTTAAAGGGATGAGGCATCTGACTTATTCCTTATTTTATTGTCCTGCCACATGAATGGCTCATTTAAGGCAGCAAATGTCTCGTGTGTCATTACCAGACGTAGAATGTCCATGCATCCCAGTAAACAGTGATGTGCCGTATTTGAGGCTGAGCAAGCTGCCCTGGTTGTTGGAAGACCGTCATGCCCCTCCCTGCATTTTCTGTCCCTAGAGTTTGCAGCTATCATCGCCCACCCCAGACTGCAGTAGCAGAAGCCACCTGTGGTGCTCTCAGTGTGCCTTTACCCACACGAAGGAGCAGGGATGGTCCGTCCTCGTCTGGCCCTTTCCCTTGGACGGATGGCTGCTTCTCAGCATCTCAGCCTGAATTCTACTCCATCCTTCTCTCTGGTAATATCCATTCCCCTAAATTCAGCAGAGGTCAAACCCCGTCCTGTATATCTCTTTCCCTGATGCCGTTCTGTCCACCAGACATTTTACTCTACCTGTTCTTTTAATCTCTCCATGTTTTAAACACATTCATGTTTTACTTCAAGATTCACGTGAAATCTTTTTGCCACTTCTGGCCAAAATGGCCTCTTTCTTCTAAAGTCCTAAAGCTTCATGATGCCAAATCTTGCCTATGATATTTTTTCATCTTTCAGCCTTGAATGTTTTTATTTATTTTGTTTTTTAAAGGTGTGCTGTCTAGAAACATGGGCTGCTCTACTTCTGTTGACCTTAGCTTTTTCCTATGCAATTTAGTAATAACAATTAATAAATAACACCTTTATGTTGTTATATGCTATTAGATGTAATTAATAAATGTAATCAGAATTAATTTATTAATCCCCTACTACGTGTTATGCAGTATTCTGTGCACTCTGGCACAACAATGAGCAAAATATGCAGCTTCCATTCTAGAGTCAGGAGGCATATGTTCCAGAGAACCAGTGAAGTGTACACAAGGTGAGATTATTGCAATTTTAGAGTTAGCAGTAAAGAAATGCAGGGAAATGGTTGTCACCAGGGGCATTTTGTGGCAATTTGAAGTTGAGAGATCAGAAAAGACCTCAGTGACAAAGTGAAGTTTTAGCTGAGACCTCAGATGCTTGGGAGAAAGCTAGGTGGAACTCTGCAGATGCCCCAAGATGCAGTCATCTTGACCCAGTCCATAATTCGGAATAATATGGAAAGTGAATTCAGGGACCACGTGATTCAGAGTCAGTGGCAGTGACAGGAACCCAAAGAAGGCTCCTGGCCTTCACAGCCCGACTCCCTATTTGTGACCATCACCATCTAAACAAGAAGAAGTCTGGGATTGTTACCCACTCTGTCCTCCCTGGGATCTGCATGGCCTTCCCCATCCATGTGGTATCTCAGTGGGCTGCCTGGACCCCTGAGCTGTCTCAGTACCCTGCAGCAACAAGAAAGCTACCATGCTCCTGGTGAAACGTTTTCCCTCGCTCCTCTCTCTTCCCCTCCAAAGCTGTATTTTCCAGGTAGCATCAGGTTCTCGGCAGCTTTAAAGTAACACAAGAGAGTGCACACTGCAAAGTGCAGTGGAGCATTTGTGCCTGTGCATTTTCTGGGTGTGAAGACGACTTTATGGGTGTGAAATTCAGGTCTTAGCAGATATGGCTGGAAGGTGCTCATCATGAGACCTCTCAGCGTGGGCTGCTGTGCCTTCTGGTCCATGCATCCCATCTTTGAAAACAACACTTTTCCTTCTTAATTAAGGTCGTTTCAATGGATCTCATCTAACCCTATGTCTTAAAGGGCAAATGTGTGTCCGGGCGCGGTGGCTCACGCCTATAATCCCAGCACTTTGGGAGGCCGAGGCAGGTAGATCACGAGGTCAAGAGATCGAGACCATCCTGGTCAACATGGTGAAACCCCCTCTCTACTAAAAATACAAAAAATTAGGTGGGCATCGTGGTGCATGCCTATAATCCCAGCTACTCGGGAGGCTGAGGCAGGAGAATTGCCTGAACCCAGGAGGCAGAGGTTGCGGTGAGCCGAGATGGCGCCATTGCACTCCAGCCTGGGTAACAAGAGCGAAGCTCTGTCTCAAAAAACAAAAAAAATGTGCAAATGTGTGACCTGGCTACGTTTAACTAAACTCCAGTGCTTTAGCACAGAAGATGGAGGTTTTCCTGGAGAAGTAACAGTTTTATGACTGCATAAACTTTAAGCTGACACTGGTTGTCTACCCAGCACAAGGGAGTTCCTTGAGAGTGGATCCAGAGAAAATGAGGCAGAGTGAAAAGACAGAGCAGTGGATGGGGAGATCAGTGGCATCACTTGAGCTTTCATTTCAATTTGGACCCAAATTCCTGCTTGAAATTTCTAGAATTTGTAATTTTATTTTGTTCAAATTTTGATTCCTCTTTTTGGTACCAGTATCCCACGCGTGTTGACACAGACACATATCATACATTAAAGAGGTGCAAACACAGCTTGTTAGAAAGCATTTATTTCAGGGTGAGGAAGGGAAATTGAGGACATGGTACAGGAGCAGCGGCGATCCCCTGTAGCTCTCAAAGCAAACTGTGAGCTCATTTTTCTTTTTTCTGCAAGCTCAGCAGCAGAATGCCCATACTCTTCCCTGGTAGAAGCAGGTTCCAAGGCGACGTTCTCCTGCGATGCATGATGGTATTCTGCAAAAGCAGGCCATGTTTTCCCTTGAGCCTGGACAGGAAGAGCATCAGAAATTGAGTACAAGGTCAGCAGTGGGTATTTAAAAGAATCGTGGAGAAGTCACATGCTGGCTGATCGGTGACATCAGCTGCCTTGCAGCTGGTAGCAAGAACAACCTCAGTCAGTAGGAACAAATACACAGAGCAGTGCTGGTCACACAGGATTTGGGACTCATTCTTTTTTGTTCTCATTTTTGCACTTCTGCCCCACCACACACACACCTGAACACACCCTTAGACTTGGCTCCAGTTTTTAAAGCTCTTCTATAGATAGAGTCAAATACTCTCTTTAAAAATAAGTCTGCCAGTTTAGATCCAGAAATAACTAGTCGGTCTGTCTCTTTGTATCTTAAACCTAGTGAATGTCACAGACATTTCTTGGAATCAAGTCTTTGGGGAAATAAAATTTCTTAGATTTATTTGGCTCACTGTATAATTTATAGATGAGACGATCAAGGCCCAGAGATGCTAAATGAAGCCACCTAAGTGACATAGACTGCTGAGACCCAATTCTGGAACCCATCTCCCGTCCATCCCTCTAGACAAGGCAGCCCTGCATGCTGGTGTCTCTCACCTGAATCCCTTCGAATCAAGCTTTCGTCCCATGCAAAGGAAATAGCCACTTCATTATTGTTCGCTGAAATCTCCTCCTTGGCTACAGCAGCCTCGTCAGCTCTTTCCTGGAGTGGCCCTGCCTGGGCCTGCAGGGCCACCAGGAGAATGACAGCAAGGATGATGAGGGTCCTCATGGCTGGGGTCACCTGGAGGAGGGAGAGCAGGAGCGGATGTTTGGGGAGTGAGGAGCCAGCCCGTATTTATAGCTCTGCAGGGAGAAGGCTCAGAGGCAAGAAACCTTCCCGACCCTCAGTGAGAGGAGGTGTGAATTTTATAAGAGAGACCCATGGGTCTCAATGTCCCCTGAATGCTTCTGTCTTCCCAATTTCATGCTCGTAAGAATCTGTACGTTTAATGTCTGTGCTAGGCTGAACCTGATAATGACAAGAAAGACCCTGCTATGTTACTCCTGTTTTCACCTGCTTAAATATTATTTTTTACTTTTTAACATTCCAAAAAGAATAGAAATTGCACTTTCATTCAACAAGCTCAGGGAACAAATGCTTCTTATTTTTTGAAGATGGGTCCTGCGGCTCTCTGGAGGTCTAGATTCTGATGTCCTGTTTGAGTTCCAGTGGAATAGAGAGTAATTCACTGCAGGAGTCAAGTGACTTACCATCCTCATGAAGAGGCTTTTGAGGTTATGGGGTGAGTAGTCTCCTGCACGACTCAGGGTGGAGAGGACAATGATTTTATCAGGCTAAAGGTGAAATAAGCTCAGTGACATAGAGTTGTCTAGGTGTGAAAAAACATTTATCATTTCCAGCTCTATTTAGACTTGACAATTAACAATTGTATGTTTTTAGTGTATACTACCTCCTGAGTTTATATATGTATGTGTTTAAATTAGCTCTGATTTTTATCTCTCTGATTGCAAAACATCAACTCAGAATGAATTAAAGAGCTAAACGTAACACCTGACACCATAAACTATTTTCGTATAAGGATAAAGCTTTTGACATTGACGTGGGAATGATTTCTTGGCTATGACGCCAAAGGCACAGGCAATAAAAGGGAAAAGAGACAAGTGGGGCTGTATTGAATGCTAAAGCATCTGGACAGCAAAGAAAACAATCAGCTGAGTGAAAAGATAACCCAGAAAATGAGAGAAAATATTTGCAAAACCTACGTGGTAGAAGGGGTAAATATTCGATTACATAAGGAAGTCAAACAATTCAATAGCAAAAACAAACAACCTGATTGAAACAAAGACCAAGGACCTGAATAAACTTTTCTCAAAAGAATGTTCTAAAGAGCTGTGATTGTCTCTACTGGTCATGTCAATGGCCATGTGTTTAGAAGGAAACTGCTTGAGTTTCTCTATTAACTTAGCTGGAAGCCACTGTCCCCAGCAGCCACCAGAAGTCCAGACAGAAGTACACGGCAGGGACTCACTTGCTGGGTCCCTCTGGGGTGGCCCCACAGTCAGAGGTCAGATTGGAGGCATAGCTTCAATGATAAAAACTCAGTATAAAAGCTTAAGTGTTCTGTTACTTACAGATCTTCTAGCTGGGCAGGGTGACCAGAGAAGGCAGACAGCAGTCTTCTGTCTCAGGTCCTCTGTAGCAAGGAGCAGCTGTGCACAAGGTGACTTCCCCTATTTAAAGGTCTTTTGGGATGAGGTGTCCTAATTTCCCGGGTTACTTTCTGTTGGGTCCATTAAATAACTGTGGTGGCAAGAACAGTTGAGAAATTTGGTGGTAAGGTGAGGTTAAAGCAGAACTCCACAGAGGTACTCCTCTACCTTGGTCAACCCTGGCCAGAGCCAGGCAGCAACCAACTATGGATTCTCCATAACTCCTAACGCCATTGACCTATCATTCATTGGCTGTGGCCGAGGTGAACTACCTGTACCAAGGGAATATTTAAAGCCTACGGGACAGCCTGGCTGTGTATTGTTGTATACACCCTGCAGAGACTAGGATATGCATGCCACCACACACAGGAAAGGATTTGGAATCTGTTTCTGAAACAGTGTCCTGAGAACCTAGGGTCTAAACATAAAAACAAGTCGAAGCCAATTTGGCTGAGTTGGGATGTTGGAGGACACCCAGGTGTGACTGAATACCGCCTGGGCTTCTGTTGCCATGTGGAACAGACCTTTTTTGGTCCTCTGGAGTGATGGATGTACACACAGCATGTGGTTCCCTAGAGGGGACAGTAGCTTCCTTGCTTGGCCAAGGAACAGTTTAAGGTTCAAAAGTTGTCTAGGATCACTGGGGCCAAGAACTGGTCTGAAGCGCTAGCCACCAGGGTGGGGGTGGCCTTTCCAGAGCCACTCAGGACACGAAGTGGGAGTCTGAGCATTCACTCTACTGCTGGTGTTGCACAGCCTCTCAGCCCTTGTGGGTCTTCAGGGAAGCATTTAGGAAAAGCTTCAGTGGCGCTTCCCGGGAGGCATAGGAGGTTTCCATCCATAACTCATACACACTGGAGCAGAGCGGTATCCCTGAGCCCGTGGTCATGTTTGCAAGCTTTCTCTGAATGCAAGGCTCCAACCCTTCAGGCTGCGGTCTGGGTTTGTGCTGCTGCATCTTTAGCCCATTTGGATTGAAGCCTGTGCATCCAGAGAACCGCTTCCTCATCCTTAAAACGTGATCTATGGTTGTGAGGGCTCCTGGTGTTTAAGCATTGGTGCCAGGGGACCCATTCAATATCTAAGAATTGAGTTGCCCACCTTGGACACAGGTCAGGTTGCATTTCGGGTGCAGCCCCTCTAACAGGGCTTACAGGGAATACCACAGATTTCCAGCCTGGGGTACAAATTCTGCCTGTTCTAGCAGTTCTCTAGGCTGGCAGGCCTGGGTCTAACAGCTACCCCACAAGCCATGTGGGCATAAGATACCAAGCAAGGCCAATCCTAGAGAACACTGACGTCTCATCACTCAGGGCTTTCTTCCCAGTGCTTCCGTATTGACACTGATTATGGGGTCACCTCACACCCACTTTTCCTTGGAGCCTTTCTCCCCAGTGGTCACAGGCCATGTTTGGTGATGGTGCTTCCATATGGTCTTTGCCTGATGTAGTCAATGTCTCTAGTATGAAGCCTTCTTCTCCTCATTGGCTGCCTCTGACTGCACCCTTGGTGGGTTCTGGAGCAATAATCCCTACTTCCTGCCCGGAGGAGTAAGTGGGAAATATTAGCTAACCTTTAAAACCGGTAAAAACGGGAGCTTTTGCCAGAAAGCTGCATGTCAAATGTGTGGTGTGGTCTGGCAAAAGCCTCGTGGCCCTGAGGGGTGCCAGTGGGCCTGGGCCATCAGTCCTCAGAAGATCGTAGTTTACCATCCATCCACAATCCATTGTTCAGTCAATGTTTGATGTTGAGATGGGCGATGTGGGGTGACGGTACGGGGAGATCTCATTATTGGAGGACATGCAAATAATGTGATCTCCAAGGGAAAAAGAACCTAACTCTCCTGTGGTCACCATGGTGGGCACCACAGTGGGTCTAGCCCAATTGTGATGAGGTGATGGTGGCCATGGGGTTGAGAGTTAAAAAAACAATGGCCCTTGGAAGGAGCCTCGGGTGTCCATGGCACATCCAGAGACATTAATAACAATGACTTTAGGAGGCCACTGTGCCACCTGAGGAGGCTGGTGGCTAGGGGACGATGGGCTAAATGAGACTCCCTTAACCCTGGTGTTGCGATGCCCTGAAGTGGGAGCCTCAATCTGAGTCAGTGATAGGTGTGGTTCTAAAGGAGGAAGCAAAGAATGCCACGAAAAGAGAACACCTGCTCCACCCAGGACAGAAGGAGCTATGGTCTCTGGAAGACGACAGGTGCAGAAGCCCATGGTCAGGACAAGTGTGCTTTGTCCAGAGGCTCTGAGAGTTGCGATTGGTGGTAGTGAGGGCCTCCCCGTGAAACTCAGAACCCGGGACCTAGGCGTGGCCTGGAGAGACCACCTGCTGGACCAGCTGCATGCTGTATCCTGCTGCGGCCCCAATAGGATGTGAAGGGCTTCTGGGTGATGGCATCGGTGGGTCTCAGCAGAATGGACAAGTGAGGTATAGCTGTCTCCAAAGACAGGCTGTCCCTGTACACGTAGGGCCTGCCGCAAAGTGGCTGGCACATTAGTGGGAGGATTTGGTTTTAACTGCAAGGGGACTTGGTCAGCTCAGTGAGAACCCACTGGTGCCCAGAATCTTTACCACAGTGCTGCAGGGACCATGAGTGAGGCCTGCAGAAACCTGGCCACTGTCCAGGAAGAGGGAGACAGGTGCAGCAGCCCTGCCGCGGCAGCTTTACATGCAGCGCCCAGAGCGATTTGGGGAGCTCGGGAAGAGCAGAGACCCTCCAGCTGGCTCAGAGTCACTGGTGGCTGCTGTCCCTGGAAAGGTGGCCTTCCCCGCCCCTAACGCAGGGTGTGCTCTCCCCCCCTCCCATGCTTGGCTGCAGGACTGGGAGCCGTCTGCGGGACGTTGCTCAACGTCTGCCTCACGGCCGTGCTCCCATGTTAGCCTCCTCCATAGGTGGGCCCCAGCAGAATGGACAAGGGGGGTACAGCTGTCTCCAAAGACAGGATGTCTTTGTCATTGTGTCCATCCTTCCCCCAGGGGACTCTCAAACTCTGAAACTCAAATTACAACAGATTCTTCTCCATGGTCCTTTTCACTTTTCATTTTTGGCTGCACAGGAAACTTGGCAGAATTCTGCAGTTTAAACAAAAAAGTTGTTACATCTGAACATTTTTCACAGTACTCCCACTTCCATGTGGATTCAGAGCCCCCAAACCCAGCCTGATTTTTCCGCTGACTGTGGCAGTGTAGACAATCAGTGTCTACACTGTAGACATTATGTGTAGACACAGCTGAATCTGTTTTTTTCCAGGCACATGCATTTGAATTTTAGGGACTATTGAAGCGAGTCTAGACTCAATACAAACCTTGACATCATCAGGCTGGGGTGAATATTCTGGAGAAGCTGTGAGTTGGGGTGCAGGTGTGGGTGTGAGAGGAGAGAGGCTTCCAGGAGCAGCAAGGATGTTGTCACACATGCTGAAGGTGTCCGGTGGCCCCAGCAGACGCAAGGTGTATGGACCCTGGGCAGGGCCCTGGGGACATGGTTTTGACCTGGTAGGGAAGGGTAGTCATGGAACACAGCGTGCCTGTTACCATGGGGCAGGGTGGGGGCTGCATGGGGGTGAGTTCTGAGGACTGTCCGTCTCCCAGCTCCTCAGAGGGCACCACCCTGTCCCTCCCCTCAGCCCTTTGTCCAACATCCTACAGGGAGGGTCCTGGTGCTGCCTGTGCCACACAGCGACTCCCAGACCTGCAGATCCAGCTGGGACAGGCAAAGGCCCCGAGTCCCTGCCCTTCGTCTGCCTTTCCCAGCGCCTCTCACAAGCTGTCTATGTGTCTGGTGTTCACATGTGCTGCAGATGTCTGCAGCGGGCTTATGTTACAATAAACCATAAGGCAGCAGCCTCACTGAGATTTTTTAAAACATGGCTCTGAAATTCTTTTACTCCTTTTTGTAGAAACGGAGGTTTCTGTTCTCTCCTCTTATTTCTGGGATGGGTGATATTTTGACCAACAGACTACATGCAACTAAATGCCATGCTGTGTTCTGGGATCAGGCCCTAATGAACTGGTGTCTTCACTTCCTCTGTATCGGATGGTGCTGGAGCCTGATACTTTTTCCCTCTGAAATGTGCATATTGAAATCTCAGACCCTAAGACGATAGCATTAGGAGAAGGGGCCTTTTTGGAAGTGAGCAGGTCAGCACGGTAGAGTCCCCGTGAGGAGGACGAGTGTCCCTGTAGAAGAGGACCCGGAGAGCTCCTGCATTCCTTCCACCAGGCGAGGACCGGTGAGAAGCTGCTGTGTCTGAACACGAAGCTGGTCCTCTCCAGACGCCGAGTCTGCTGCCACCTTGATTTGACTTCTCGGCCTCTCGGGGGGCTTCTGAGTGGTGGAGGCGATTAGGGTGTGGCCATGGGGTGGAGGGTCGAAAGGTTCCTGTTGTCCAGGCGGACACAGCACTGAGAGGTCGTGAGGGCGACCATCTAGGCAGTGTTAGAGTAACTTGGTTCATGGCATTTTAAATTTTTTTTAGCAGTCCACATGTGCTAAGAGGGCTGGTGCCTTTGGAGCCCAGATACCATGCTTGGAGGAAGGCTGAGTGTCACACGGAGAGAAGAACTGAGCTCCCCTGCAAGGACAGGCTGGAGAACCCAGGAGCAACCAGCTTCCTGGGAAAAAAACAAAACTCTGACTTGTAGTGTTTGGAAACTAATGTGGTTAATGCTCCCAGTTATAGACAGTTTGAGAATTATCGCACAAAAGCTGCTTTCTCATGAGCTGGCCTGATCCAGCCCCAGCGCACTACAGGGTCTTATCCTGCAGCTTTCTCAGAGCTCCCAGCTGAGCCAGCACTGCCCGCCATGTGCGCCCAAGTGTCCTGGCCCTGAGCTTTTCAGATCCCAGCAGAGCCTCTCTTACGCCCGTGGAAGAATCCAAACCCCAATTGCGCATGTGTGAGTGAAGGCCTGATCATGCTGTTTCAATCCACTACTTTCTGTGGTGTCTTTTCACACAGTCCTAAATGAACAGAGGACATTTCCGAGTCTTGGTGAGAAGTCAAATGTGCGCATTTGTGTGTGTGTGTAAAACTTAGCTTCTCTATAATATTGATGAAGTAGGACTGAACCTTCTCACTTATTCCCAAAGTGTCACCAAGAGCCCATCGCAATGACAGCATGGAACTGTGGACTCTGGAGTGACTGAAGAATTGCCTCTCACCCACTTTTAGTTTAAATTCTTCTGGCTCGGAGCAGGGGTGGTGTGAGAGCCAGGTGGAGTCTCAACCTCTCCTGCAGTGACAGACTCAGAGGAGGGCATGGGACTTGGGGGTTTGCTGGAACAACAGGGAATCAGCAGGGATTTTCTCCAAGAGATTAGCTACGAAGGTCACAGAGAGATGACCATGATTCACAGGGCTGTCACCTGGGGAGAGAGCCCAAGTTAAGATCAAGAGAAAAAAGGAGGAAAAAGAGGTAACGACAAGGTAACTCGTGCTTAGAGACCTTGGATCAGGCATTTTATGAAGCCAGAATTCTTTCTTGATTATCAGGTGGCAGTCAAAACGTTCATTCAGCTTGTCGTGGTTTCTGACATTTGAATTCAAGACACCACTAATGTGACTGAAAAAGATAAAAAAATACCAAACTCGGAGAATGGGAGGCAAAGACAGTGCGGGGCACAAGGACAAGAGATGAGAGCCGAGGACAGGGGTCCCGCGTGCAGCCTGGGCATCGGGCTCTCTGCTGGTTCCCACGCACAGCCCTGGGGAGACAGCCTTATTGATGCTGATCAGCAGGGGAGGAGGATGGCTACATGAGACGCTGAAAGGACAGCGGGTGAGGTCGTGACGGGGAGCTTCATGGCTGACGTTCAGAGCTGGAGGAGTTCCAGGTGCTGGCAGGAGGTAGTGGGTGGCCCTGGGGTGGAGGGCGGAGGCCAAGAGGGGGTGGGGTCACTGTCATCCAGGAGGACAAAGCACTGAGAGGTAGGGAGGGTGACCTTCTGGGAAATATTAGAGTGAGAAATAATTTCTCATAATCTTAGGTTTCCTTGTGAGCTACAGGGCTTTTGCAGCAAAAGAAACAATATGCCAAAGTTCAGAAAAGGGAACAAGTCATTTTCCCATCCCTTACATTCTTTTCTTATTGTAAACAGAGTTCAGGATGTCGTATAAACAAGCACAAAATATCGACAGCAACAATAACGAGCCAATATCCTTTGTTTAAAAGAAAAATTGCACCAGATACTTTTTTTTGAAATGCCAAGGAATTGCTTATTGAGGAATGTTGCAAAAGGTGTTATCTCTGCAATAGGGAAAGCGGTTGAACTCAACTCTCTTGAGGCCAAAGGCAGGAGAGTTTAAGCCCTGGGGTGAGCTGGTGGGAAAGTACTGGAAGTTGGTGGTGGGGAGGTTGAGCAGCGTGATTGGGCCATCTGTGTTTCCCAATGTGCATTTATGGAAGTTAGGCTCCTATCCTCCCACAGAGAAAAGGGTGCTTTGCTTCATACCTGACTTGCTCTTTATTTTCTTATCCTACCACAAGAGTGGCTTATTTAAGATTGAAATAGTTTGTAGGCATTCCATAAACGTCCTGTGTATGTGCATTCCACTAATAAGGTTTGGGTTTTGTTTGAGCCTGAGCAAGTTGCCCTGGTTGTTTGAAGATCCTCACCCCCTCCCTTCATTCTTCTTCCTGAGTGTTTGCAGCTGTCATTGCCCACCCTAGACAGCAGAAGCAGAAGCCTCATGTGGTTCTTCCAGTGTGCCTTTAACCATACAGAGGAGCGGGATGCTCTGCCCTTGTCTGCCCCTTTCCCTTAAATTGATGGATGCCTCTGAGAACGTGAGCTCCAATTACTACTTCGTTCTTTCCTCCTGCAACATCAATTCCTCCAAATCCAGTGATTTAGACCCTGACCTACCTCTCTCCCTCATACCATTCTCTCCAGCAAACATTCTTCTCTCATCCTTCTTTTAACCTATTCACTTGAAAACATCTTTATGTTCCAGTTTAAGAATCACCATCAAACCTATCCTTGCCACTACAAGCCAAAATAATCTCTTCTTTCTAAAGTCCTAATGTTTACAGAAAGCCACAATTTTACTCATGATAGTCTCCTATGTTTCATTCTTAAATGATTTTGGTTTTTGAAAGGTCTGGTATCACATGAACTGGACACATGGAATTGTTTCCCCTGTAGGTTTCAGCTGTTTTCTATGAAGTTGAGTAATAATAATGCAATTTTGTAATATTACATGATGTCGGGGAAAACTAATTAATCAGAATTAATGTGTTGACCCCCAGTCATCTGGGCACTGAGGTACAGCAATGAACAAAACATGCAGCTTCCTTTCTAGCATAGAGAGTCATATGTTGCAGAGAGTAAGTTCAATGTATAGGATGTGAAATGGTTTGAAATTCTACAGTTAGAAATAAAGAGAACAAGGAGGATGCAGGTCTCCAGGAGAACTTGTTGCAATTTTAAATTGAGAAATCAAGAAAGGCTTCAGTGACAAAGTGATGTTTTAGCTGAGGCCCCGGGGGCTGGCAGAGTGAGCCGGGCGGACTTCTGGGTGAAGACCAAGTGCCCCCAGATGAAGTGATCCTGGTCCAGTGGACAGTTAGGAATAATTTGCAGAGTTAGTTCAAGGACCACATAACTCCAACTCCAAGGCAGTTATAGCAATCCAAGGAAGGTTGCTCGGTTTTCACCCCCTGAATCCTAATATGTGTCCTTCACTGTCTATACAAGGGGGAAGATCTGGGAGCAATACTTTTGTCAGGCATGAACACACTGTGTCCTCCTTGAGGTCTGTACTAGGTTCCCCAGCTGTGCAATGTCTTGGCGGGGTGCCTGGACTCCTGAGCTGTCTCTTTAGACAGGCAGGGCCTCAGTCTGGGGCTGAGACCCACTTGGAATCTGCCTGGGCTGGACAGGGACAGCGCCTGCCTCCTTCTGGGCACTGGACATTTGTGGTTGGTGTTGGTGGTCACAGCTGTGTCTGGACTCATTAGATTGCTTTATTCAAGAATGGTGAATAATCCACCTGAAACACTATTTCTTTCTTTGGAAACTGATCTCTCTGTCACTGTAAGAGTTCTTGGCGGCATCTTACCAGTACCACCCAGTAAGAGTAGCCACGGCTTGAACAGACATGTTTTTATACAAAAAATGTACTGCGCAATCACAAACTGGCACTACTAAATTTACAGTGACGTAAAGACTCTGGGGCTCATGCTGGAATTCTTCTCGGGGCTTTGTGGTCATGTCCTCAGAGGCTATTTGCAGGATATGTTGAACTAGTGTTCAAGGTTCAGTGGGTGCCTAGGGAAAGAAAGAGAAGACAGACAGGAGGAAGGATCACATCTCACCCCAGCAAGAGGTCAGCCTGGCCCTCAGGGACACCGGGGTTAGGCGGTGACCCTGTCCTCTTGGAGGAGAGGAGGAAGACAGGCCCAGGAAGGTGCAGACCCCAGGTGTGCTGTGCCTGGTGGGGGGGGGGGGGGGGGCGGGGCTGCAGTTGGGGACAGGACAGCAGGGGGCGCTGTGGCCTTCCCGGCAGATGCTCAGCGCATCTGTTAAGATTCCTTTTCCCCAGACCTGGTTTCCTGCTCACCCACTGATGTTCTGGGTATCAGAACCTCAGCGCCCTGCAGCACCAGCAGGGACGCAGATTACTTGGAGAACTTTTCCCTCACTTCTGTTTTCCCGGTGCCCCTTTAAAATTGCATTTTCAGGTAGAATCAGGTCCTCTGCAGTTTTGAGGGAACCCCAGAGAGTGTTACCAGATGGAAGCTCTTGACTGTGAATTGTCCAGGTTCTTGGCACGTTGAACAAATAATTTTCAACAAAACGCACAAACAAAGCAACAAAAGAAGGAAGCAACGAAAGAAAAACAAAGCAACATGAGAACGCAGTCACGAGAGTGCAGATTTATTAACACGCCACTGAGTGGGAGCCAGTTCAAGCAAATGGCTCAAGAGCCCCCCAGTTAGGGTTTGTATTAAGCTAAAGAATTTGGTGTGCTGCCTAATCTCGCCTGGAACTGGCTACACCGGCTGCTCTTTTGTTTCTGCCTTAACCCTTGATGACCCTATATCCCTCTTCTTCTGTCTCAAGGGTGCATTTTGCAGAATACAGTTGAGGAATCTGCATTTTGTTTGTGTGAAGACAACTTTATGAACATGAAATCAAGATTTTCTCTCGTAAATGTGGAAAATATCGATGACGAGTCTGCCGCAGTGTGATGCTCCTGTGCTCTTTACCGTACTAATTACAGCTTTATATTTGAGATGGAATTTCACTCTTGTCACCCAGGCTGGAGTGCAATTGAATGATCGTGGCTCACTGCAACCTCTGCCTCCCAGGTTCAAGTGATTTTCTTGCCTCAGCCTCCCAAGTATCTAGGATTACAGGCTAATTTGTGTATTTTTAGTAGAGACAGGGTTTCACCATGTTGGCCAGGCTGGTCTCGAACGCCTGACCTCAGGTGATCCACCCATCTCAGCCTCCCGAAGTACTGGGATTACAGGCCTGAGCCACCACACCTAGCCCGTTAGAGCTTTCTCAACTGTTCATTCCAATCTCAATTAAATTGTCTCAGTAGAGTAGTGATGAACCCAGGACTCCAAAGGCAGTTGTATGATCTGGGTCTGTTCAATGAAACTCCCACACTTCAGGAAAGAACATAGTGGTTTTTCCTAAGATGTAGCGATGTTATGATCGTGTGAACTGGAGGCTGACGATGATTGTTTTTTCTAACACGTGGGAGTTACCTTTGAGTGAATCCAATCAAAGTGAGGCAGAGGAAAGACAGAGAAATAGAGAGATCGGCAGCATTATTTGTGCTTGTAAATCAATTTGTGTCTGAAGCCAATGTTTGTACTTGGTATTCCTAGAATTTGGAATTGTATTTTGTTTAAAAACCTCATTTAGGATTCTGTTACTTGCATCCCAAAGAATCTTGACTAAGAGATGCATTAGACATCAAACAGGTACAAGCACAGAGAACTTGCTACAAAGACTTTATTTGGAATAAGAAAAGAAAATTGAATACAAGGTAAAGTAGTAATAATAGTTCTCCTCTAGATCTCAAAGCAAATTATGAACTCATTTTCCTCCATGCTCCATATCAGAGGCAGGAGAAAAATTATCAGATCCCACTACTGATGCAGGTCCCATAGAGGTGTTTGGAAAAATGACAGCCTGATATTCTGTAATAGCGGACCAAGCCCCTCATTGAGCCTGGAGACACAGAGAAACTTCAGGCATTAGGACTGGGGTCAGACACGAGTGGTAAGAATTCCCGTGCAATTACTTAAAGGGCTGATTGCATTCGTCATGGTGGCCACATCACAGCAGCAGCAAGATCAGCCCAACCAATAGGAGGAATGCACATCGCAGTGCTGGTCGCAGGCAGGATGAGAGATCTGTTCTCATTTGCTCACCTTTTTTGTGACGCTGTTTCTTCACACACACCTTTGAACACGCTGTCAGGTCCATTCCCATTTGTGAAGCTCCTCTAATAAAGTGAAAGATGCTTCTTTCCAAGTGGGTTCTCATCCTTGATGCCAGAGAGACTCCCCAGTATGTTCCCACATAGCATAAGATGACTGAATTTCACTGACTTTTCACAAAATCACCTATCTTTGGAAGATCAATGTCCATTGAATGTCATCTGATTCTGTCTCTTCAGTCTACACTTGAGGGAATTGAGGCCTGGGGAGGTGATCTCATAAAAGAAAAAGGCAGCTGTTGGGTCTGATTCTAGAGGTTCCCAGTTTTTCTTCTCCAGGCTCCTAGCTCTGCAATGCTTGAGTATCTCACCTGAAGCTCTAAAACGTGAGCTTTTGTCCCGTGTGAAGGAGATGGCAAAGTCCTGGCCATCTGCCCCAGGCTGCTCCTGGGCTGCAGGTAGTCAGCTCTTGCCTGCAGTGGCTCAAGCCTGGAGGGGCACCAGGAGAATCGCAGCGAGGAGAGGAGGGTCCTCATGGCTGGGGTCACCTGGACAAAAAAGAGCAGGAGTGGATGGGTGGGGAGGGAGGAGCCAGCCTGGATTTACAGGTCTGCTGGAAGAAGGCTCAGAGACAGATGCTGCAGTGACAGGAGCTGGGGCATGTGATTGGGAAAGGGAAGGGCTGCCTTTGCCCTCAAGATCCCTTTGATGCTCCTCTGTTCTCCCAGTGTTCATCATAGCACGAGTCTGTTTATTGAGTGTCTGTTCTGGGTCCAAGCTAATAGTGATAATAAGGACCTGGCTGTAGTTTCCCGTTGTCTCATCTGCTGGAACATTTACTTCTTAATGTTCAAAAAAGAAAAGAAGCGGTCCTCTTATTTAATAAGTTCAGGCAATAAATGGCTCTTATTTTCTGAAGAAGAGCGCTGCTGTTCTCTGGTGGTCTAGACCCTGAGGCCAGACCTGAACCCCAATGAAGTGGAGAGTGATTTATTGCAGGATTTGGGGGCATTTTCACCCGCATGAAGGAGGCTTTTGAGGTTCTGGAAAGAAGAGTCTCCTGCTGCTGCTAGTGTGGAGCGGACAGTGACCTCAGCAGGCAATCAGTGAAAGAAGTTCAGTGTGATACTAGGTAAAGAGTGGATCTGAATAAGGTTAAAAATGTGTTTCTTTTTATTTCCGGCTGTATTGAGAGGAGTGACAACTGGAAAGTCTATCTGTTGAAAGTACACTGCTGATAATTTGGTGTGTCCGGCATTTGTGCCTTTATCTCACACTGTATATAAAAATCAACTCTGAATGAATCGGAAACCTAAATATAAGTCTGGAAATCACAAAGCTTACTAGAAGAACACATAGGGATAAAGCTTCCTAACACTGGAATGGAAGATTATTTCTTGGATATTACATTAAAGGCAGAGGTGACAAAAGCAAAAATAAACGAATGGGATTTCATTTAACTGTGAAACATCCGCGTAGCAAAGGAAGCAACTGAGCAAAAAGGCAACCTAGCAAGAGAGAGAAAATATTTGTAAATGATACATGTAATAAAAGCAAAACTCTAAATATATGAAAATAGAAAAAATAAGTATGAATGATAAATATGACTAAAGAACTAAAAGAAACCATTATTACATAATTAAAGGAAACCGTGTGACAATACCTTTTTAAATGCAGAATATAATAATGTGAAGTTATGAAGAAACACATGATATTTTGGAATTAAGCACAATAATTGAAGTGTAATTTTTATTAACAGCTACTCAGTAGTATACTTAAACTGGTAGAACCAAGAATTAGGAAATGTACGTACAGATTAATAAAAGATTATACCATCCAGAGAACAGAGAAAAAAGAACAAAGAAATATGAATACAGATAGAGAAATATGAGATGCCATTAGGCATAAAAACAGTCACTGGGCTTGAGGGGAACACTCTCAAGCTGCTAAGGCAGCAGTCGCCAACTTTTTTGGCACCAGGGACATCTATGACAAACCCACAACGAACATCATACTCAATGGTTTTTTAAAAAAAGTGGGATGCTTTCCTACTGAGCTCAAAAACAAGCCAAGGATATCTGAACTCACCACTTCTACTCAACGTTGTACTGGAGGTTCTAGGGCAGTAAGGCAAGAAGAAAAAAATAAATGACAACCAGGTTAGAAAAGAAGAAGTAAAATAATATCTGTGTGCAAAGACATGATCGTTCATATAGAAAAATCCGCAACAATTTATTTAAAAACTATTAGAATTAATAAATGAGTTTAGTATGGTTGAAAACTAGAAGACCAGTGCACAAAAATCAATTGTATTTTTTCTTTCACAACAAACTTTTCAAAAACGAAGCTTAAAAACTCCTTTTAAAATAGCATCAGAAAGAAAATACCTAGTTGTAGAATTAACAAAAACGTGCAAAACGTACACTCCCAAAACCACAGAGTTGAAAAAAGTTTTTAAGAATATCTAAATAACCGGAAAAAGATCATATGCTCCTGGATTGTAAGACTTAATGTGAGATGTCAGTCCTCTCCAAACTGATCTACAGATTCAGCTCGGTCTGTTTCAGAATCCCTAAGGACTTCCCGGTAGAAACTGACCAGGTGATTCTAAAATTTATATGGAATAGCAAGGATCCCAGAATAGATAAATAATCTTGAAAAAGAAGAAAAGCTTCCTGTTTTCAAAAGATCCTAGGAAGAAATGGTAATCATGACCGGGTGGTACTGCTATAGAGACAGACATGGATCAGTGGAAGAGAATTGAGAGTCCAGAAATAAAAATATGTCTATGGTTATTAACTGATTTTCTGCAATGGTGCCAAGACCATTCAATGAAGGAAAGAAAATTCTTTTCAACAAATGGTTGGCAAACTAGATGGCCACATGCATCAGAACGAGTTCAACCCTACCTCACACTATATTTAAAAGATAATTCAAAGTGGGTTAGAAATCTAAGTGTAAAATCTAAAAGCATAAAACTTTTATAAGGAAACATAGGTGCAAGCCTTCATAACCCCTGTTTGGCAATGGATTCTTAGATATACTATCAAAAGCATGAGAAACAAAAGAAAAAACAAGTTAATTGGATATTATCACAATTAAAACCTTTTGTGTTTCAAGTTACACTATCAAGAAAGTGAAAATGCAACTCACAGAATGAGAGAAGATACTTACAGATCACATAGCTCATGAAAGGCATGTATCCAGAAAATATGCAGACTTCTGATGGCTAAACCCTTAAAACTAAATAAACAAATTTAAAAATGGGCAAAGGATCTCTACAGACACTTCTCTAAGGAAGATATACAGATGGTCAATAAGCACATGAAAAAATTATTGACGTCATTATTTATTAGAGAAATTCAAATCAAACCATAGTGAAATACAACTTTGTATCCACCAGGGTTTTCTAGTATCAAAAAGGCAGATAGGAGACAAAAGCTCTGGAGAACGTGGAGGAATTTATTGCTGGTGGGGGTGTAAAATGAGACAGTTTCTGAGGGAAACAGTTTTGGAGATTCCTTAATAAGTTAAACATAGAATTACCCTGTGAGCTAGGAATGGCACTCCTAGGTATATACCCAAGATATAGAAACATATGTCCACACAAACACTGGTGGGAAATAAGTCAGACACAAAAGACCATGTGTTATATGGTTCTGTTTATACAGAATATCCAGAATAGGGCATATTTGTGGAGACAGAAAACAGCTTAGTGCTTACTCAGAGGTAGAGGGATGGAAATAGGGGGAGGGAGGAATGGAAAGACCTTGTGTTCTTTATGAAGTGATGAAAATTAATGTGACTGTGGTTACTGTTGCACGTATCTGCGAATATACCAAACACCACTGAATCCTGCACTTTAAATGTGTGCACTGTACAGCATGTGAATTATATCTCAATTTTATATAGCTTAAAAAAAAAAAACAAAATAACACAAAAAACTGGTATAACCAATTTTTTAAGAAGTTACCAAATGCATTTCCCTTCTCTATATACGGTGTACCAGAGGTTTGGGGCCAAATATACAATGAAATGTGCTTGGCATGATGGAAATTGTGTTATATTGCTACATTCAATGTGGTTTATTATGTGATCTGCATTCGTATAATCTGAGAGAGATTTGTTCTTAAGTTTTTCCAGGCAAATCTTATTTATTCAAACGCGGAGGCAATTATTACTGCTGTTCTTCACTCCCAAGTTCTCTGTAAAATGTTCTGTTCAAAAAGCTCTTTGAGGACAACTAAAATGTTAAACATTTTATGCCATGCGATACTATTATCATTTTTTGTTTGTTTGTTTTTTTGTGAGACGAAGCTTTGCTCTGTCGCCCCGGCTGGAGTGCAATGGTGTGATCGTGGCTCACTGCAACCTCTGCCTCCCAGGTTCAAGCAATTTTGCCTCAGCCTCCGAAATAGCTGGGATGACAAGCATGTGCCACCATGCCGTGCTAATTTTTGTATTTTTAGTAGAGACGGGGTTTCACCACCTTGGCCAGACTGGTCTCGAACTCTTAACTTCAGGTGATCTGCCCGCCTCACACAGTATTCCAGGAAAGGAGAACCCCACCCCTTACAAAGTGGGGCCGGCAGCACTACAGTAGCACCATGAGGACAGCAGGTGGCGCTCCTGCCCCACATAAACTTATCCTGGAGGCCCAGCGCTGTCTGGCAATCTTCTCTCCCCCTCCCCTCCGCCCACGTGGGCCTCCCAACGTGCTGGGATTACAGGTGTGAGCCACCATGCCCAGCCCATCACCCCTAATGGTGCTCGTTCATTAAGAATTAAAGCGGTCCACACCACTTTCCCACTTCTTGAAGGGAAGACGGCTCGATCACCTGGCAATCCCACGCAGGAGCTGTTACTCAGCTACCCTGATCTATCTAAGAGGACAAGGCTCTCCTAAGCAGAAGTGGTCTTGATTTCCTAGTCTTCACCTAAAGGAAAATTCTGGAATCGTATGATCTACCTTTGGGAAATAAGAGGTGGTCCCAGCTTACTCTAAATGGAATAGAAAATAACACAGGCTAGTCCACGTGGTTGTTGGTAAACATATAGACGGACTTGAAACAGGGACTCTTAGCAGGATCCATAACACAACCCGTGAAGTCATCAAGGCGCCAAGCCAATATATGGCACACCTGGAATAGGAAGGTCATCAAAGGGTTTGGAGACAATAAGGGAGCTTCAGATGGTTGCTTCCCTCTCTCCCCTCTCCTCCCAGCCCCCATACTCATTTAAGTACAAATGCTGAAGTCCAAGCCCTATCCATAAAGGCTGTTACTCCTGCACGAGCTTTCAGTGAACAGATGCAACACAGGATGGGTATATTTACCCCCCATTAGCCATCAGGCTCGTGCAGCTTCATGAGAGGTAACAGCCATCACCTGTGATGACCCGTGGTCCTGAGGCTCTTACGTCTGCTCACCGCCCTCCTCTCGTTCACCCCACCCCACCCCCCATCGATGCCAGAGCGTTTTCACTGAAGAGCTATCTGTTTGTGCCAAGGGCTGTTTCTCTTTTGCTCCTCAGTAGCTCCAGTATATTTTCACCTTGAGATGTCCTCAGTCATCAGAGGGGGACCTAGTAGTGCTCACACAGTGTTCGAGGAAAGGGGAACGCCTCCCCTCCTCCCCCCCGCAGCACTGCAGCAGCTCTTCCCTCCCTTCCATCTGTGGGAGGCCCAGCAATTTCACCGTTGGGGGAAGTCGGCGGTGGGCTCATCCCAGCATAGGAAGAAATTAGGGCTGTTTGAGGAACTGGGCCCCAGATGACGGTTTTTAGATTCTGGGACATTAGTAGGTGCCTGCCGGGCCCAGTGGATATGGATGTAGAGGCAAAACTGGAGGGAGTGTGTGTGCACATGGGTAAGATCTGGTGGTTGTGGGAACATCAGCGTCCTGCAGAAGTTACAGCTGGACCAGCCTCCTGCACACAACACACTCCAGTCCATAGGCATTTGCTCAGTAACACGGGAGACAGCATTATTGAGAGAGCTGGTTGGATTTGGGGGTGGTGGTGGTATGCACAGGTCTCTCAAGTCCATAATTTTTGCATAACTTGTAGGGCAGCCTTGTGGTATGACTGAGGCCCTGCGGTTTCCTTACATTAGAGGGTATAATGCAGTTACACGAACACAAATGGGGTTCCCAGCAAAATACCTTTCTATGAAGTCACTTGCAGGGTACTCAACAAAGCATGGGTCAAGAGAGCAGCAATGCAGCGGTCCAGGTACTGGAAGCGACCAGCACCGTGTCCTGGGGATGGCCAGCTTGCTACCCTGTCGCAGTAAGGAGAGGCTGCCTTAGTGGTGACCTCGCCGTCAAGGTGAGATTCCGTGGAGTCCCCTGGCTCTGGTGAGGCTGTTGTTTTCTTGACAACCCCTTGGGTTGGGGTGCTGTGTTCTGAGGCTGTAGCCATCCATGACCCCTGACCGCAATCTGTTTTTCCATGGATTTCTGCAAGTGTAGACTTCCAGTGTAGACATGGTTGAAACTGTTCTCACATACACATGCATTTGCATTTCCAGAGAATATTGAAGCGAGCCTGCACTGGGTTGGAGCTGACTCTCAGTAAGAGCCTTGACACCATCAGGCTGGAGTAAATATTCTGGGGAAGCTGTGGGTGTGAGAGGAGAGAGGCTTCCAGGAGCAGCAAGGATGTTGTCACACATGCTGAAGGTGTCCGGTGGCCCCAGCAAACACAGGGTGTGTGGACCCTGGGCAGGGACCTGGGGACATGGTTTTGACCTGGTAGGGAAGGGCAGTCATGGAATACAGCATGCGTGTTACCCTGGGGCAGGGCGGGGCTGCATTGGGGTGAGTTCTGAGGACTGTCCATCTCCCAGCTCCTCATATTGCAGCGCCCTGTCCCTCTCCTCAGCCCTTTGTCCAGCATCCTGCAGGGAGGGTCCTGGTGCTGCCTGTGCCACACAGAGACTCCCGAACCTGCAGATCTGGGAGAGGCAGGAGCTCCTTTGTTCACCCTTCCCAGCCACCTCTCACAGGCCGTCCATGTGCCTGGTGTTGGCCTCTGCAACAATTTTACAAAAAACTACGAGGGAATAACTCCCTTGAGCTGTTTAAAATATGTCCCTAAATCATTGACTCTTAAACAAAAAAGGAGGTGTACTTGTGTGCTGTTGAACTGAGACCGGGTAACATCTGGACCAGTTGAATTCCCCTGGCTTAGTGCCATGCTGTTTTTCTGGAATCGGGCCTAATGAACTGGTATCTTTCACTTCCTCTCTATTGGATGGTGCTGCAACCTGAATGTTTTTGTCCCTCTGAAATTCGTATGTTGAAATCTTAAACCGTTAGTTGATAGTATTAAGAGGTGGGAGCTTTTGGGAGGTGAGAAGGTCAGGAGGACCCAGGCTTTAGAAGTAGCATTAAGTGTCCTTATAGAAGATGCCCCAGAGAGCTCCCGCTCCGCTCTCACCAGATGAGAATACGGTGAGAAGATGCCATCTATGAGTCAGAAAGTGCCCAAATCTCCTGGCACCTTGATTTGGACTTCTCAGTGAGAAACACATTTCTGTTTTTATAAGCAACTTGGTTTATGGCATTATTTCACTAGCAGTTACAGACTAAGAGTGCTGGTGACTCTGGAGCCCCAGGCGCCATGCATGGAGGAAGCCTGTGTTGCACAGGGAGAGGAACTGAGCCCACCTTCGGGGACCAGCTGGAGAATGCAAAACAACCAGGTTTCTAGGGGAAAAAATTCTGATTTGCAGTGTTTTAAAATTTCTGTTCTTAAAATTGTCCCAGCTGTGGATCGTTTAACAATTATCTCACAAAAAACGCCTCTGTCATAAACCAGCAGGAGCCAACCCCAGCACGTCACACAGTCCCTTCCTTCAGTCTTGCTGGAGCTCCCCGCTGAGCCAGCTCCACCTGCGTCCTGTGCACCAGGGTCTCTGCTGTGAGATCTTTAGATACTAGCAGAACCTCTCCTCTGATACCCCTGGAGGGAGCCGGGCCCCATTGTAAATGTATTAGTGAAGACCTTATTGTGCTGTTTCAATCCTCTAAATTTTGTGGTGGCTTTTTACAAAGCTACAGGTGAACAGGGAGAGAAGTTCTCATTGTTGGGGAGAGAAGTTAGATTTGTGCACTTACTGTATGTAAACTTTTGCCTCTCTAAAATATTGATGGATCTTCTCACTTTGTTTCCGAACTGTAACACAGAAATCCATCGTGGTGGGGAAATGGGTTTGTGGACTTTTTCCAGGGACCAAGTGATCCCTGTCAACTGTTCTCAGGTTAAATTCTTCCTTGGGGAGCAGGGACAGTATGGGACCCAGGCATGGTGCCAACCTCTGCCCTCAGTGACAGACTCGGAGGAGGGCGTGGGACTCGGTTGGCTGTAACAACAGGGAAAAGAGTAAGGATTTTCTCCAGAGGATTAGCTACGGTGGTCATAGAAAGGTGACCACAATTCACATGGCTGTCGCCTGGGGAGACAGCCCAAAGTAAAATCAAGAGAAAGAAAGGGGGTGGGGGGGAAAGTTGAAGACAACCGTGTAATGCATGCTTTGAGTCCTTGGAACAAGTATTTCCTGAAGCCAGAATTCTTCCTCAATTCCAGTATGTAGGAGTCAAAATGTTAACTCAGCTTGTCATGGTTTGACCTTTGAATTCAAGACCCCACTAAGATGCCTGAAAAACATCAAAAATGTCAAACTCAGAGAACCCGAGGCAAAGATGGTGCAGTGCACAAGGACAGGATATGAGAGCAGAGGACAGGGGTCCCGGGTGCAGGCTGGGCATCAGGCTCTCACTGATCAACAGGGAAGGAGGGACGGCTACATGAGAGGCTGGAAGGACAGCGGGTGACGTCAGGCATGGGAAGCTTCATAGTTGATGTTCAGAAGCTGGAGGAGTTCCAGCTGGTGGAAGGATTTAGTGGATGGCCATTGGGTGGAGAGCTGGGGCAAAGGGGAGGGGGTGTCACTGTCATCCAGAAAGAATTGAGAGGTTGGGAGGATGGTCTGCCAGGAAATATTAGAGTGGACTCCTTCCCTTAGTTTCTTTATGAGTTATCTGGCTTTTAGTGGCAAATGAAGAAATACAGAACTTCAGAAAAGGAAACGAGTACTTTTCCAATCCCTTACATGCTGCTTTTGTTTGCAAGCAGAGTTCAGAACAAACAGAAAAACAAGTTTATACTGTTCTTGTAAAATAAAAATTTCACTGAGACTTTTAAGAAATGTCAAGGAAGCGTTTATTGAAGACTGTTGCAATAGGAGTCAAAACACTGTAATACGAAGAGCCGTTGGACTCAACTTTGCTCAAGCAAAGGCAGGAGAATTTTAGCCCTGGGGAAACTAGCAGGATAGTTGTGGAGGTCCTTAGGAGGGAAGTTGGCCAGTGTGATTGGGCCATCTGTGTTTGCTAATTTGTGCTTGTTGGAGTTAGGCTCCTACCCTCCCACAGAGACAGGGCTGCTGTCCTCTTGGGCAATTGCATAGGAATGAGGCATCTGACTTACTCTTTATGATTCCACCGCACGAGTGGTTCGAGGTAGAAAATCTCCTGTATGTCGTCAGTGAACACTGAGCGTTTGTGAACGGTTCTGGGTCTCACTTAAGGCGAGCAAGTCACCCTGGTTGTCTGGAGACCCTCGACACCTCTCCCTGCTTTCTCTGTCCCTAGAGTTTGCAGCTCTTGTTGCCCACCCTGGACTGCAGTAGCAGAAGCTGCAGGTGATGCTCCCAGTGTGCCTTTTTCCACACAGCAGAGCAGGGATGTTCCATCCTCATCAACCCCTTTCCCTTGGACTGATGGATGATTCTCAGCATATCAGCCTGAATTTGACTGCATCCTTCTCTCTGGCAATGTCCGTTCCTGTAAATTCAGTGGAGGTCGGCCCGATCCTGCATATTTCTTACCCTGAAATTAGTCTCTCCATCAAACATTCTACTCTACCCCTTCTTTTAATCTACCCATGTCTTAAATACCTCTATGTTTCACCGTGAAGTCTTTTCTTGGCTCAAAGCCAAAATGGTGTCTGTCTTTCTTCTCAACTCCCGTTGCTTCATGAAACCACATTTTCCCGCAGATGTTTTTCTATATTTTAGCCTTCAATGTTTTTAATTGGCCTTTTTTTTTCCATACTGTCCCAGGAACTTGATATATGGACTGCTTTGCCTCTGTAGGTTTCATTTTTTCCTATACATTTTAGTAATAACTCAATTTTATATCTTAGGTAATATTGGATGTAATTAATTTTATCATAATTAATTTATTGATCTCCTACTATGTGCTAGCCTGTCATCTGGACACTGTGGTGTGACAATGCGCAGAACATGCACTTCCCTTCTAGAGTAGGGAGAGAAATGTTACAGAGAGTGAACGAAGTGTGCAGAATGTGAGATGGTTACAGTTTCACAGTTAGCAATAAAGAGAACAAGTGGGATGGAGATTGCCCAGGAAACCCGCTGCAATTTAGAATTGAGAAATCAGGGAAGACCTCAGTGACAAAGTGAAATTTTAGCGGAGACCCCAGGTCTGGGAAATGAGCCAGGTGGACTTCTGAAATGCAGATGTCCCGGAATGGAGTCAGCCTGGCCCAGCCCACAGTTTGGAAATATGGGGAAAGTTAGTTCAGGGACCACAGGACTTTGAAGCAATGGTAGTTACTGGAAACCAAGGAAGGCTCCTGGCCTTCACAATCTGAATGTGTCCTTCACCATCTAAACGAGAGGAGGGGTGGGATCATGTCTCTGTCAGATCCACAATGTCCCCCTGGGATCTGTATTAGGTTCCCCAGCCATGCAGTGTCTCAGTGGGGCGCCTGGACCCCTGAACTGCCTCTTCAGACAAGCAGAGCCTCGGTCTGGGGCTAAGACCTCCTCAGAATCTCATGGGGTGGACGTGGGGAACACCTGATCCCTTCTCCTGGGCTCTGGGCATTTGTGGTTGGTGTTGGTGGTCACAGCTGTGTCTGGCCCTTGAGATGTTTTAGTCAAGAATGATGAATAACCCACTTGAAATGCTGTCGCTTTCTTTGAAGCCTGCAATCTCTCTGTCCCACTTAAACTCCTGGGAACATTTTACCAGTGACCACCTGCTAAGAGTAGCTATGGCTTGAATATAGGTTTTGGTATGTTGTGTTTCTGATTTCATTTGTTTCAAGCAATCCTTAAATTTTCTTCTTAATTTTTTTATTGACCCATTGGTCATTCAGGAGCATGTTTTCCAAAGTTCCTCTTATTACCTATTTCAAATTTTATTCCACTGTGGTCAGAATAATACTTGACATAATTTTGACACCGTTGATATAATTTTGATTTAAAAATTTGTTGAGCGTTGTTTTGTGGACTAACATATGATCTGTTCTGGAGAATGTTCCATGTGCTGAGAAGAATGTGTATTCTGCATCAGTTGGATGAAATATTCTGTAAATGTCAGTTAGGTCCCTTTGTGCCAGAGTGGAGTTTAACTCTGATTTTTTTTTTTTTTTAATTTTCTGTTTGGATGATCTGTTCTTCACTGAAAATGAGGCATTGAAGTTTTCTGCTATTATTTTGTTGCAGCTTATCCCTTCAGATCCATTTAATATTTGCCTTTGAATGCTCTTTGGATTTTTATATCTTTTTGCTAAATTTACCACTGTATCATTATATAATGACCTTCTTTGCATCTTTTTGAAATTTTTGACTTGAATTCTATTTTGTCTGATATAAATATGGCTATTGTTGCTCTCTTTCGGTTTCCATTTACATGGAATATCTATTTTCACCCCTTCACTTTCAATCTACATGTGTCTTTAAAAATGAAGTAATTTTATTGTGGGGAGCATATAGTTGGATCTTGTTTTTCCATCCATTCAGCCCTGTATGTCTGTAAGTTGAAGAATTTAGTTTATATTTGATGTTATTGCTAGATAAGAACTTTCTATTGCTATTTTATTATTTGTTTTCTGGTTGTTTTACAACTCCTCTCTTCTGTTTCTTTCTTCTTTTATTACTTTCCTCCTTTGTGGCTAAATGATTTTCTCTGGTAGTGCTTTACTTCTTTGCTTTTAAAAAAAAGTGTGTGCATTATAGGATTTTGCTGTGGGGTTAGTATGAAGATTACAACATTTTCATAAGAAGTTACTTTGAACAAATGAAAAGTTAATGTTGATCGCAAAGGAAAAAGAAACAGAGAGAAAAACTTTTAAAACTCTATACTTTACCTCCCTCCCCGCAACATTTAGACTTTTTTTTGGTCTCAATGTACATCTTTTTGTATTTCCTATCTCTTAACAAATTGTTTTAGTTATTATTTTCAACAAATTTGCCTTTAAGTCTTCATACTAGAGATGTGAGAGATCTACGTACCACAATTACAGTATTAGAGTATTCTAAAATTATCTGTATACTTTTACCAGTTAGTGTTTTTTTTTTTTTTTTTTTTTTTTTGAGATGGAGTTTCACTCTTGTTACCCAGGCTGGAGTGCAATGGCATGATCTCGGCTCACCGCAACCTCCGCCTCCTGGGTTCAGGCAATTCTTACCAGTTAGTTTTATAACTTCAGGTGTTTTCTTACTGCATGTTGGCATCCTTTTCTTTCAGACTGAAGAATTTCCTTTTATAATTTTGTAATAAGACAGACAGGTCTGGTAGTGAATTTCTTGCTTTTGTTTGTCAGGGACAACCTTTATCTCTACTCAGTATATGAAAGATAGCTTTGCTGGGTACAGTATTCTTGGTGGGAAAGTCCCCCCAACAACCCACCCTGCCTGCAGCCCTTGGAGCATATCATCCCTCTCCTTCTTTGCCTGCAGGATTTCCACTGAGAAGTTTGTAGCCAGAGGAATTGGAGCTCCTTTATGTGTTGTTTCTTTCTTCTTGCTGCTTTCAGAATCCTCTCTTTGTCTCTGAGAGTTTGATTACAATATTCCTTACAATAGTCTTATTTGTGTTGAATCTGTTTGACAATCTTTGACCTTCCTATACCTAGGTATTTATCTTTCTCTATATTAGGAAAGTTTTCTATTGTTATTTATTTAAGCTTTGTAGCCCTTGCCCTCTCTCAGGTCCTTTTGAAGGCCAGTGACTTAGATTTGCTCTTTTGAGGTCTTTTCTGTATCTTATACGCATTCTTCATTCTTTTCATTTCCTTCTCCCTTTTTTCTCCTCTGACTTGGTATTTTCAAAGAGCCTGCATTTGAGCTTACTGATTTTTTTTTCTTCTTGATCTATTCTGTTACTGAAAGTCTGATAAAGTTTTCTGCCAGGCAATGTATTTCTCAGTTTCAGGATTTCTATTTGGTTTTTAAAAAACTATTTTGATCTCCTGGCTGAATTTTTCTGATAAATTTCTGAATTACTTTTCTGTGTCATCTCAGAGTTTGCTGAATTTCCTAAAAACTGCTGTTTTGAATTCTGGAACATTGCCATCTTCTTAGGATTGGTCACTGGGTCCTTTGTATGTTGGGAAGGTCATCATTTTCTGTTTGCTGTTGTTTCTTATGCAGCATCAGGTACACCTAAGACTGAAGGAAGGGTTACGATGTACCAGGCCTCCACTTCCTCATCTCAGATCTAGACAGTTGTCCCTCTCCTACCTCGTGTGGTAGGGAAAGCAAGTGGTGTGGTGCCTAACACAATGGAGCCAATGAATGGATATTAACCAATATTGCCATGTTTCCTTGGTCCTAAGATGGTAGCTGTCTTATTATTTTTTGTTTCTGTAGCTGAATATCTAAGACTGGGTAACTTATAAAGAAAATAAATTTATTTCTTACAATTGTGAAGGCTGGGAAAACCAAGGTTTAGAGAGTGCTTCTGATGAGGCCCTTCTTGCTAAAGAAATCTCTGCAGTCCCCAGTGGTACAGGGCATCACATGGTGAGGTGGACACACGAGAGCACACCTGGCTTTTAGAACAGACTCACAGCAGACTCACTCGTGTGACAGTCTATTAACATGTTAATTCATGAATGGGTTAATCCATTCAGGGGCATACCGCCCTCAAGACCTCATCACCTCTTAAAGACCCCACCTTTTAATAGTGTTATATTGAGGATTAAGTTTCAACATAAACTTTTGGAGGATATACTCAAATTATACTAATACCAATTACACAATTATAGAAGTTTATCAAAATAAAGCAAGACCACTATCAGATTATATTTACACATAGATGTAAGATGTATCAAAAGTTTCAGAAGCAAGGCTGGACGTGGTGGCTCAAACATGGAATCCCAGCAATTTGGGAGGCCAAGACAGGTGGCTCACCTGAGATAGGGAATTCAATACCAGCTTCGCCAACGTGGTGAAATCCTGTAACTACTAAAAATACAAAAAAAATAGCTGGGTGTGGTTGCATATGCCTGTGGGGGAGGCTGAGGCATCAGAATCACTTGAATCTAAGAGGTGGAGGTTGCAGTCAGCTGAGATCACACCACTGTACTCCGGCCTGGGTGACAGAGTGAGACTCTGTCTTAAAAAACGAAAACAGTTTCAAGCATTTTATCTGTGAAAAACATGATACAAAATATGATAGAAGTAGGATATTATTAAAGTCCTTCTAAAGAACTCGAACAGGATTGAAATACAGAGACTTAGAAGACTGCTCAGTAAAACTGAAGGTCCAGTGCGTGATGGTTAATTTTATGTGTCAACTTGGCTGGCCTGCAGTGTCCCAGATATTTGGTCAAACATTATTCTGGATATTTATGTAAGGATGTATGATTGGACGTGATTAACATTTAAGTCGGTAGACTTTCAGTGAAGTAGATTGTCCTGCATAATATAGGTGGTCCTCATCCAATCAGCTGAAGACTTGACTAAGGCAAAGGTTGACCTTCCCTGAGCAAGAAGGAATTCTGTCAGCAGATAGGCTTCAGACTCGAACTGCAACTTTGACTCGTCCCTGGGCCTTCCGCTTGACAGAATATCCTGCAGATTTTTGACTTGCAAGCTCCTTAGTCACATGAGGCACTTAAAACAAATCCTCTATAAAGACACATTCTTTTGGTTCTGTTTCTCTGGAGAGATACATACTAAGATACCCTGACTAAGAGATACAGTTTAGGTAGACCCTTGATTTGTGTGGTCATCTGAATTTTCTGCAGCAAAGAACAGGAAGATGTGCAGTTAGACCGATCGGGATTGGGACATAAAAATGAAGATGTGTGGGATGGAAAGACGAGGAGATACATGCAAGACATGGATAAAATGAAAGTGAAGTGCCTTTTATCAGACTTTTTTTTTAGGTCCATGCTGAGCCAAGAACTTATATTAACAGTTATAAAAAGTTCCTGTTGCCTGAAGGAAGGGAGAATAACATCTTCTGTCTATCTTGGTTTGCGTCACCTGCTGTCCTCTTGACCAGAGACTTAATGTTCCTTTTAATAGCTTTGGGCCTGAGGAAACATTCATTTTGTTTCTTATTGCAAGTTTTACCCAGGGTAGTAGAGAGTGGGTATTCTCCCCCATGACCTTGGAATCCTACTCCATGGAAGTTATTCATATCCCCTGATCACTAATATAAGACCAGGGTCTTAGCTTCAAGGGAAAACTGGATATTGAAGAGGTCTGCCTGGGAAGGTTAGAGTTGTTTATACTGTAGCTGTTCTGGACCCAGCAGCAGAGCCCCTAACAAACGCCAACATTGTAGTTGATATTTACATAAAGGCTGATGAGAAACAGGAGATATCTTTTAAAATTCTTGTAAAAATAGGACCCATTGGCCAGGTACAGTGGCTCACGCTTGTAATCCCAGCACGTTTGGAGGCCAAGATGGGCAGATCTTTTGAGGTTAGGAGTTCAAGACCAGCCTGGGCCAACAAGGTGAAACCCCATCTCTACTAAAAATACCAAAATTAGCCAGGTGCAGTGGCAAGTGCCTGTAGTCCCAGCTACTCAGTAGGCTGAGGGAGGAGAATCACTTGAACCCGGGAGGCAGAAGTTACAGTGAGCCAAGATTGTGCCACTGCACTCCAGTCTGGAGGACAGAGGAAGACGCCGTGTCAAAGATGTGTGCGCGCGCACACACACACACACACACACACACACACACACAGACACACACACACACACACACAGACACACACACACACACACACACACACACACACACACACACACACACACAGAATACATCAAAAAGAAAGCACAGAGACCAAACAATTAGTCAATTTTAGCTGTGAGTAAAGCATTTAAATAGAGGAACATCACAATGACTTTTAGGCAACGAGGTGAGACTTGGAAAATCCTTCCCTTTCACCCTACACGCCAACCTGACCTAAGTTCACAAACTTTGTACATTATCTTCTCAAAAGACAGACTTGTATATAGCATCTGTGGTCTCTCCACTCCCCATTCTGGCTCCTGCTGCCAGGACGCCTCGTCTCTTGGGTGGTGCATGAGAATGCTTGCCCTCCTCTCTCATGCTCTCTTGCTGGCCCTGCAGTTCCAGGACCAGGTGTGATGGCAAGAGTGGAAGAGAGTCTGCTCAGAAGGGGTGCTGAGGCAGAGAACCAGCCCCTACCGTCTATCTCCCAGTGACATGGAGAGCTCTCACCAAGGACCATCAGGCAAGGAAAGGCAGCACCAGCCTGCACGAGCTTGGTAGGTTCTTTAATACGGGAAGGACTTCTGTGCACAGAGAAAAATATCACCACTGTTTACACTACATTTAAACCAGTTCTTGAGTATTAAATGTTGCTACAAAGGTAGTTATTGAAATTATCTTCATCTACATTGATGCAATACATTTATCATGCCTGATTGTTTCTAAACACATCTAACACCTTAAGGAATAGATAACCATGCCCGGACATGGTGGCTCGTGCTCGTGATCCCAGCACTTTCGGAGGCCAAGGCGGGCGAATCATGAGGTCAGGAGATCTAGACTACTTTTTAAAGTTAAAGGACAAATAAACATAGCCCATTAGATCTATCTTTCTGTTGAGCCGACAACCACTTTTTGCCTCTTATCACAGTAACTTCTATTTTTGGGGTATCATTAGGAATGCACTGAATTTTTAAAGTTCAAACTATTCCAATTAACACATATCTTGCTAGGCACAGTGGCTCAAGCATGTAATCCGAGCACTTTGAGGAGGGCATATCCCTTAAGCTCAGGAGTTCACTACCAACCTGGCAACATGGTGAAACCCTGACTCTACAAAAAATACAAAATGTTAGCAGGGTGTGGTGGCACATGCCTGTAGTCCCAGCTACTCAAGAGGCTGAGGTTGAAGGATAACTTGAACACAAGAGGTCAAGCCTGCAGTGAGCCGAGATTGCACCACTGTATTCCAGCTTCGGTGGCAACATGAGACACTATCTCAAACAACAACAACAAACCCAATTATATTCATTTCTGCTATTTTGTTATTGCTCTGTGATGTTCAAATTGTGCATCATTGGAGTGCAAACGCCAGTTAACTTGATGTGGATCAGAATTCTCTATACAAAGAAACCATACAAACCACCGCATAAAAAGCAAGAAGAAAAAAAGAAAAGAAAATTAAAAAGGTCAAGCACCCTAAGTTTAATGCTAGAACTTTATTTTGGAGTGAGAAATTTAGAAAGACACAAGGTACACAGAGTAAAATGTTTTTCTTTTTCCAGGACCTTGGATGGAATCTTGCACTGCTTTGGTTTCTATCTAGGGAGCTCAGCGACAGCAGAGCCTGTAGCTGCGGCCACCCTGGGTGCACCTCCCGGTGTGGGACTCGGGGTAATCGCAACAGCCGCTTCGGCAATAGCAGACGGCTCTCGCCCGAGAACCTGTGGAAAGAAGAGAGGGTCAGACACAGTGAGGGAGAGGGGAGAAAGGACAGGCAGAGCCAGACTAACTGCAGTAGTCTAAATAAGAGACACAAGACCAGTCATGTGAAGATGGAGAAATTCATGTCTTTGACGTAAATGACAAGAAATCTTACTAGCTATGTGTTAGTCATGCAAGATCATCGTTTTTCCCCATCTGAGTCTATCTAGCACATGTCTATTACTTGCTCTCTGATCCAACAACCTACCTCTCAACCTCAGGGTTACCTACTCTGCCTTCTGCCTCATCCATACCTCTCATCTTGACCTCCATGTGTGACCTCCATGGCCTAACAAGGCTCCTGATGCAACTGGATCAATCTTTGAGATGCTGTATTGTGCATGCCCATGTCATGGGCTCAAATACTTTGGTGCTCTAAGAGTCTTTGAAGACCTTTCAAATTCAAATTCCTTATTCTCTCTTTTTTGTTTTTTTCTTGAGATGAAGTTTCACTCTTGTTACCCAGGCTGGAGTGCAATGGAGTGATGATCTCGGCTCACCGCAACCTCCGCCTCCTGGGTTCAGGCAATTCTCCTGCCTCAGCCTCCTGAGTAGCTGGGATTACAGGCACACGCCACTATGCCCAGCTAATTTTTTGTATTTTTAGTAGAGATGGGGTTTCACCATGTTGACCAGGATGGTCTCGATCTCTTGACCTCGTGATCCACCCGCCTCAGCCTCTCAAAGTGCTGGGATTACAGGCGTGAGCCACCGCGCCCGGCCCCCTTATTCTCTTTTTTATTAACATTTTACTTATTTACTTATTTTAATTGACAAATAATAATTGTCTATATGTATGAGACACGATGTTTGGATCTAAGTATGTATTGTAGATTTAATCAAGCTTATTAGCCTACATCAAAACACACCCATAGGTTCCTCTCTACGTTCTAAAATCTTCTCCAATGGACGAAGTAAAATATTCTCTCTATAACCAAGTCTACCCATTTAGACCCACAAAGAGCTAGTCATTGTAGTTCTTTCTATCCTAAAAGTAGTAAATGTCACAGAAATATCTTGGAACTACACATCTTTGAAGAAAGAAAATCTTTTAAATGTATTTGGTTCTCACTATTTAATTTATAGATGAGAAAACCAAGGTCCAGGAAGATTAAGTAAAGTCACTCCAGTGAGGTAGACCGTTCCATACTTGACCCCAGCACCTGTCTCCTCCAGTCCTTTCTTTCTAGATTCTGCAAATCTGTGAGATTGATGTCTCCTACCCGAGGCCATAAAAGCAGAGAGTCCATTTCCTGCAAAGGAGACTGTAACGTCCTTGTGGTCTTCCTCAGACGGGTACTGGGTTACAGCCTCATCAGCTGCTGTCTGGAGTGACTCCGCCTGGGCCTGCAGGGCCACCAGGAGAATGGCAGCAAGGATGGCAAGGGTCCTCATGGCTGGGGTCACCTGGAGGAGGGAGAGCAGGAGCGGATGTGTGGGGAGTGAGGAGTTGGCCTGGATTTATAGCTCTGCTGGGCGAAGGGCTGAGACAGAAGCTACAGTCAGCGGAGGTGGGCATGTGATTGGGAGGGGAAGGGCCACCTTTGCCCCCAAGGTCTCTTTGATGCCCTTCTTTGTCCCAGCTTTCAGCACCGCTTGAGTCTGTGTGCTTAGTGCCTGTTCTTGATCCAAGCTGTTGATGATGATAAGGACACTACTATCATGTTCTGTTTCCCATCTGCTTGAGTATTTACTTTATGTTCAAAAAAGAAAAACAGTGCTTTCATTCAATAAGTTTGGTGATTAAATGCCTCTTGTTTTCTGAAGATGGTCCCTGGTACCCTCTGGATGACTCTCTGGGGTCAGACTCGGGTCCCAATGGAGCAGAGAGTTAATTCATTGAAGGATTCAAAGATATTACTAACCTCATGTAGCAGGCTTTTGAGATCTTGAGGTGAGTAGTCGCCTGCTGGGGCCAGTGTGGAGAGGACAACGAGCTTGTCAGGCTATGGGGGAAATGAGTTCAGGAGAATAGTAGGCCACGTTGATCAGATTAAAAGCAAAATTCAGATTTATTTCAAGACGTCAGTGTGATCTGAGTGCATTATGTAAAATGTGTACCAGGTACTTCTCTCCACTTTGAGGAATACCAAAATAATGTAGACACCTAAAGCCCCCTTCTGAGATCTTTGATTTTTCTTTAGTTATAGAAGATTTTAAATCATGAGCAAGGAACGACATTCAAAAGATATAAGAAGTAATGAGCTCCCATTCCTACCCCCAGGCCTTCAGCTCTGACCCAGGAAGCCATCATTATTAACAGTTATACATAGTACTCTGCACTTTGCTTTATTTACCTGTATCATGTGTACTTTATATATCAAAACACATGGAATGCTATTAAAAATTTTAATAGCCTTATGCTATTCCAGGGTTTGTATATGCCAAAACTTATTTTTTTCTATTGATAAAATATTACAAAATTGTTACAATTTGGTTATTCTTAAGCTTTTACAGTAACAAGTAAAGTTCCAGTGATTATGTTAGTATATGTTCTCTTACCTATAAGGATAAGGTATATAGAACTAGAATTGCTGGGTCAAAGAATGCATCTTCAGCCAGGATGGTAGTTCTAGCTACTTGAGGGGCTGAAGTGGGAGGATCATCTGAGCCCAGGAGTTCGATACAAGCCTGACAGCATAGTGAGACCCCTTTCTCTTCAAAAAAAAAAAAAAAAAAAAAAGAGAGACAGAGACTATATCTTATACATTTTGAAGATATTACTGCATACTTCTATAATATTACCACATTTGATCCAAATCTTTTGGTGCTCAGTAGGCCCTTGGTGGTGGGGGGGGGGGGCTCTGCATTTGAATTTTCATTTAATTTTTTAAAAATTTATTTATTTTTAATTGAAAATAATTTTTGTGTATATTTATAGGGTACGATGTGATGTTTAGATTGATATCCACATAGTCGAAATACCTGATCAAGCTAATTAAGATAGCCATCACCTCACCAATTTAACTAATTTATTTTATTTTATTTTATTTTGAGACAGAGTCTCACTCTGCCACCCAGGCTGAAGTGCAATGGCGTGGTCTCAGGTCACTTCAACCTCTGCCCCCTGGGTTCAAGCGATTCTCCTGCCTCAGCCTCCCAAGGCTGGGGCTACAGGCATATGCCACCATGCCTGGCTAAGTTTTGTATTTTTAGTAGAGACAGGGTTTCACTGCATTGGCCAGGCTGGTCTCAAACTCCTGACCTTGTGATCTGCCTGCCTCAGCTTCCCAAAGTGCTGGGATTACAGTCATCAGACCATGCCCAGCCTCCAACTTAATTTTTTTTTTTAGAAGAATTACACATCAATTCCTCTAGCAGTTTGAAATACACAATAGATTACTATTAACTGTGGTCACCCTGCAGTGTCAGAGATCACTAAGACTTACTCTCAGGCATAACTGAAACTTTGTATCCTTGGCTCAACACCTTCCCTTTTCCTATCCTTCCCTCTCACCCACCTCCAGCTTCTGATAACCACCTTTGTACTCTGGTTCCTTAAAATCAACATTTTCACATTCCATATATAAGTGATATCATATCGTATTTGTCTTTCTGTGCCTGGTTTATTTTATTTAGCACATCGTTCTCTGTTTCCATCCACATTATCATGATTGAAGAATTCCCTTCTTTTCTAAGGCGGCATAGTGTACCAACTTGCATATATACCCTATTTCCTTCATCCATTCATCCACTGATGAACATTTAGGCTGATTCCGTCTCTTGCTTATTTTGAGTAATGCTGCAAAGGACATGGGAGAGCAGGTGCTTCTTTGATGCAGTGATTTCAATGTCTTTGGAGATATACCCAGAAGAGGGATTGCTGGATCATATGGTAATTCTATTTTTAGTGCTTTGAGGAACCTCCATATTATTTTGCAAAATGGCTATACTAATTTGCATTTCCACCAATGGTGTACAAGGGTTTTTTTTCTTTATATCCTCACCAACAGGTATTATTTGTCTATTTTTTTAAAAGCCATTCTGACAGATGATTACCACAGTGTGCATTCATTTGCATTTCTCTGATAATTAGTGATGTTGAATATGTTTTCATATATCTGTGGGCCAGATGCATTGCCCATTTTTAAATTGAGATATTGTTTACTTCTTATTGAGTAGTCTGAGTTTCTTACCTATTTGAGATGTTAGCCCCTTATCAGATATATGGTTTGCAAATACTTTCTCCTAGTCCTTGGGCCATCTCTGCGCTTCATTTCCTTTCTGTGCAGAAGTTTTTTAGTTGATGTAACCTCCTTTGTCTATTTTTGCTTTTGTTGTCTGTGCTTTTGGAGTCCTGTCCTAGAAATAACTGATCAGAGAAATGTCATAAAGATTTTCCCTCATGTTTTCTTCAAGTAGATTTACAATTTCAGATCCTTTATGTAAATTTTTAATCCATTTTGAGTTTTGTGTACAGTGTGGGTTAAGTGTCCAATTTCATTCTTCTGCTTGTGGATATCTAGTTTTCCTTACACCTTTCATTGAAGAAAAAGTCCTTTCCCCATTGTGTGTTCATGGCATCTGTTGAAGATCAAATGACCATAAATACCTGGGTTTAGTCTGGGGCTTTCTACTCCTTTCCTTTGGTTATTGTGTCTTTTTATGCCAGACCATGTTGTTTGGCTTATAATAACTTTATAATACCTTTTAAAATCAGAGAGCGTGATGCCTGTAGCTTCGTTAGTTTTGCTCAAGACTTCTTTAGTGAGTCTGGGCCAATTCTGATTTCATACCAGTTTTAGTAGTCTTTTAATTTCCATGAAAAATTGCATTGGAATTTTGTTGGGAATCTACAGATCAATTTGGGTAGTACAGGCATTTTACTAATAGTCCTTATTCGAATCCATGAACTCAAGATATCTTTCCATTTATTTGTGTCTTCTTCACTTTTATTCATCAGTATTTATAGTTTTCAGTGTACAGATCTTTTACCTTTTTTGTTAAATTTACTTCTAAGAATTTCATTTTTGAGAGCTATTATAAATGGGATTGTGTGGGCTTCTAAACTCTTTGTGCCAGTCCAAACTCCTGTCTTTATTTTTTGTGACTCCTACAAAATTATAGAGCATCAAGTCATGCTATTGCTTTGAGGGAGAAGAATAGATGCCAGACCCTTAGAATACAGTGGAGAGCTTGAGGTGTTTGATATGTATATCAGTTTCTTCTTTCCTTGCAGAGAAACGAATATAGTGTATCTCTCACTTACTCTGCCTTACGAAAAGGAGAGGATCTCAAGCAGATCTGTAACGTCTATAATATTTATTTGACTTAGTGAATTAACAGGGAGATTGGGAGGGACTGAACTTCCTGCATCAGTGATTCAACCTTTCATGGCCCTCGTTTTGCTCTGGTGGCCATTTAGCACCACGTTTTAAACTATCTATATTCATACCGCTTCTCTATTTCTCACTAGACGGTGCTGAGTTTGCAGATAGCATTCCACAATTGCTTCCCAGCCTACGTCTCTCTGGCATTGTCTCTCTGAATCTTTAGCAATGATTCAAGAAACAATTTGGGACATTTTTATTCCAGTTCTAACCATTCTCCATGAATTCTCTCACGTGTTTGATCACCCAGAGTCCTCATCAATTAGAGAAATTGACATCTTCAGTCTCTCTTCTTCCTTCTCGGACCCCAAAATTAATTGGGTGAGCAGAAAATCTGAAAAGAGAAATTGGTGGTTTAAAAGCCACTGTTCAGACCCTGTGGTGTGACAGGTAGAGCTGAGCACTGCCCCAGCCGGAAGATGCCCGGTGGCCCATCTTCTCAGGAGCTGTCAGCAGCCCATTGCTCAGCCTTGGAAAAACTCTGCTGCCAATCATCATGTTTCTCACTTACTTCTGGCAGAAGTATTTCTAGAGAACTCCACCGGGCTGGGCATGGTGGCTCACGCCTGTAATCCTAGCACTTTGGGAAGCTGAGGTGGGCAGATGATTTCGGGTTAGGAGGTCGAGCCCAGCCTGACCAACATGGTGAAACTCCTTCTCTACTAAAAGTACAAAAATTAACCGGATGTGGTAGCAGGTGCCGGTAGTCCCAGCTACTCAGGAGGGTGAGACACAAGAATCACTTGAACCCAGACAGCAGAGGTTGCAGTGACGTGAGATCATGCCACTGTACTCTAGCCTCGGCAACAGAGTGAGACTCAGTCTCAAAAAAAGAAAAAAAAAGAAAACTTCACTGACATTATGGAAAATAATTTCAGTTTATTAATGTGTTTGTAAATAATCATTTAGAAGAAAATACCTTTCCCGTTCCTTTTTTTCTTTAACTGCAGCAAGGTCCCCATTATGTATTGTCCTCTTGACTTCGAAAACCTGCTATCATATAAAATAAAGCCTGAAGAACTGAAGAACTATTTTTCTTGTCCTTTACTCTGAGTCCAATCTTACCTGTTCTATACTCGGGACAGGACAAAAACAGGATTTCCATCCATAATATGGACATTCACTCTTAGAAGGCAGGTACTTCCCTGACTGATGATTTAATTATTTAACACAGGAATTAACTGTGTCAAAAAGTAGGGGGCAAGGGAATTGGCCTGAAAGAAAATACTTAAGATACTACAGAACTTGGTTTTATAATAGAGGTTTTGTATTCCAGGATATTCTAAGGGACAGGTAATGCTTAGACATGACCATGTTCATTACTGGTTAACAGTCAAGCAGATGGAAGACTGGGAGAGAGATAGGGGCCTTCATGAACACGAAGAACAGGTGTTTCAGTGCAGCTGCTGGATTGGAGAATTGTCAAAGGTCTGAAGTATCACCCAAAGGATGTCTCTATCTCACAGCCACACAGGTTTGGGGTAGCTTGTTGCCCTGGGATGTTGCTTTCTCCAGCTAGCACAGAGCTGGGGTCTTTTCACTCATCTAGCTACACAGGCTCCTTTGGTCCCTTGAGGGACATTGACCTCTAGAAGGCTCACAGCCCTGCAGAGCCTTATCCTTCTCTGGACCCTTTTGGAGAAAGCGCAAAAGGTTCTAGCCTTGGAGCAACCTGGGACAGAGGACCCAGATGTAGCTGTCCCCTTTGCAGGGATGAAAACTCTGCATTATGGGCTTCAGGTAATAGAGCAGGCAATGTGCTGTCTGCTGGGAGCTGAAGTCTCCATGGTGCCACCAACTCGCTGTGGGATCATTAGTGAATGACTTCACCTATCATGGCCTCTGTCTTTCAACTGTAAATTGGGGGCAATAGAGCCTCTCCAGCGGGGGACCTTGGTGCAAAAATTTCGTTCCATGGCCTGTGCATGTTAATCTGAGTAGCTTTAGCCTCAGAGACTAAACCAGGTCTCTTCGAGTTTGGAGTCTGCACTTCAGAGTGTGTGTGTATGTGTGTGTGCATGCATGTACCCGTGTGTATGTTTGTATGTGTGGAAGCATGTGCATGCATATGTAGTGAGGGGGGTGTGTTGTGAGGTGGAAAATGGGGATGTATGTGTTGTATGTCTCCGTGTCTGAAAGGTTGTGTGCAGGGAGGGAGGATTGTGTGATATAAATGACAGAAAACATGAAAGGAAGAACCAGATCTTGAATGGCTGGTAGGTGGTCACTTACAATCTCTTTATTCTGCTCTAACAGGACCTGTGAGATATGTTTCTGTGAGCAGACACAGTCCTCCTCTGGGCCGCTCTGATCTGATTTCCTATAGCCCCAAACCCAGCACTGTGCCCAATACGCTGCTTCACCTTCCTCAAGGTCACTGGGTGAGGCACCTGCAGCTGCAGACCCCCATTTTGCCACTGAGCATCACTCTGGGACCTGTATCCTCAGTAATACCTGCTATGGGCTCAGCTGTCCTTGAATTTTGTTAATTGAGACCCAAATCCGGTCAAGATTCCATTTGAAGACCTAGAAATGAACAATTTAGTCTCTACCTGGCACCTTATCGTCTATCTCCAAAACACGAGTTTTCATGGTAAGCTCAGTGTATTTGGTCCCTTGAGGGACGTTGACCTCTAGAAGGCTCACAGCCCTGCAGAGCCTTAGCCTTCTTTCCCTTGTTTTTTTTTCTTACTTTTTTGTTTCTGTTGTCCTGGTCATTTTCATAGCGAGGTCAGTGCTGCACTTTCTACCCTGAGGAGCTAGACCTCAGGGTAGAAATGTCTACTTGTCCAGTTCTATTCAAGACCAGGACAAAAACAGGATTTCCATCCATAATGTAGACATTCACTCTTAGAAGGCATGTACTCCCCTGATCGATGCTTTAGTCATTTAACATAGGAATTAACTTAACTGTGCTAAAAAGTAGGGGGAAAGGGAACTGGCCTGGAAGAAAATACTTAAGATACCTACAGAATCTGGTTTTACACTAGAGGTTTTGAATTCCAGGATATTCCAGGGGATGAATGATGCTTAGACATGACCATGTTTATTGCTATTAACAGTCAAGCAGAGGGGAGACAGGGAGAGAGATAGGGGCCTTCATGAGCACGAGGACCTCCAGCTCCTCCAAGTGGGCACCTACAGCCCAGTTTTGCACCACGGGATGCACCTTCCTCACTTGTTCAAAGGCTGCTGGACACCAATTGCAAGAGAACAGCTGCGGGGGCATCCCATGTATCCACAAAAGTAGTTTCTCTTAAGGAGGATGGGTAGCTCATTGCCCTGTCTTAAAGAGGCACTGCTTTTGTGGATGCACGGGTCACGTGTGGTAATTCCCTTATTTGTTCCTTCCTGGAGAATCGTGGAAATTAGTGCCTGTCAGGACTCAGTACCCAGGAGTTGCGTCTTGAAAATGGTTGGGAAAGAGTCTGGCTAGACCAGGGACACTGACCAGCTCTGGAAAAGGGGTGCCCAGAGGCAGTGCTGATGAACGCTGTAAAGCAGAGCTGCCATCTTGTCCTGGCTGTGAGGAAAGTGGACGTTCTTTGGGAAACTGCTCATGCGGGAGGGTCTATCAATGCAGATGTGAAAATGAAACCCGGCCTCTGACATGTTAGGTAATGATGCAGGAGAGATGCGTCATCTGGACCACACATCAGCAGGCTACCGTCCTTCCCGGGAGGCAGGGGCCCTGGAGGGGGTGGGGGAGAAGGTGGGTGCACACTTAATCAGAGAGGGTGTCCGGCTGAGGAAGCCGGAGTTTTGGTAGAAGAGTAATTTACCACGTTGGTGAACTGTGACTGCCCTCTGGGGCTCCAGACATTGACACAGTTTGGAAGAGTTTGTCTTGTGGCAACCATTGTGCTTTGTGCACTAGCTCTGAGCTGTATCTGGAGAACAGACTTGACTAATGTTCATCTCTCACTATTCATACTTAATGCCTCATTTGAAGGGGATGGATGTGAGACGGCAAGTGCGTGAGGATTTCGTGAAGGAGAGGTTGTGCTGCTGGCAGTGGTGTGCCTCGGGACCCCTGGGAAGAGGGCATGTTTAAACAGTACCCCTTCCCATCAGAGTGAGATGTGGACACGTCTGCAGAAATCTGACCTGCAGACCCGGACTCAGTGACATGGATGAATGCACCGTCACACCATTGCAGTGATACAAGTGGGCTAGGGATGGCCACTGGCTGCTGTCAGCCGGCCAAAGACAAGCAGTCTGTCTGTCCACACATTTATTCCCTTAAGATTGTACAACAGAGGTTCTAAGTTAATACACTTGTGGATAATTAACATGGTTGAGAGAATGATTTTAAGACCGGTAAAAGCTTTAGGTTCCTGGGGCGCAGAGTAAATGCTATTAACAAGTAATTTCCCTTTCATCTTCCCCGGAGAGACCACCCAGGACAAAATTAACATGAGTCAACAGAGTGGAGACAAATGAGTGTGGGCTAAGGCCTTTCATCAGCCTCTATCTCTTTCTAACTTAAATAATGGACGAGCTTGCTGCCTTCGGCCTGCCCCAGTAAAACCTTTCGGCCTTCCAAATGGTTTGAGACTAATCTATAACTTTCCCTAATATATCTTTAATATTTTCCGTAATATTTTGCCAACCACCCCAAGTGATTCTCAACATCAGAGGCTGTTGGATAAGGTGTTCTCACCAAAGAATTTTCTCTTGTTCAGGATTCTGCCGGTGCTCTGAGCTGGTGAGCCATGGAAACCCTGTATGTTGGCATCTGGATGAGCCAGCTCAGGATACCACAACAAATTTCCATAGACCGGGTGGCTAAAACAACAGGAATGTATGTGCCCACCATGCTGGGGACTGGAACTCTGAAGGTGTTAGCAGGGCTGACGTCTTCTGAAGTCTCTCTCCTTGGCTTTTGGACAGTGTCTTCTGCATCCTCACGTGGTCTGCCTGCATGTGGCTGTGTCCTCACTTCTTACAAGAACGCCAGTCAGGCTGGGTTTAGTGCTCCCTCTCCTTACCTCATTTTAACTTAAATACTTCTTCGAAGACTCTCCAAATTCTGTTTGTTATTGGCATAGGCAGGACTGTCTGGAGATGTATGATGGTGGTGAGCGGTCTGTGGCAGGTGTGAGTGCTGATATTCTATACTGTGTAAATAACAGACTCTCCACATTCTGAGGTACTGAGGGTTAAGTCTTTGACAAGTGAATTTGGGGGCGACATAGTTCAGCCCCTAATAGCATCCTCTGAAAAAAGCCCGGTGGCTGTTGTAAACCTTGGGGGAAGTTGAGGACAGAGGTGGCCAAATCCAGATTTCGTACCTGCAAACCCTGATAAGAACTTGAGATTTTAAGTGGGAAATTGACTACAGTAGACCAAAATATCAGCAGGAGCCCAGTTACAAGGGGGCTGTGGAAGGCCAGGTGAGAGGACAATGTGGTTTGCACCAGGTGCTGGCAGCGCAGAGGGTAAGAAGTGGCTCCGTTCGGAATTTGTCTTGAAGGTACATGGCAACAGCAGTTGTTGATGTAAGAATATGGAATAGGATATCTGAAGAATATTTTTATTTTTTACCCTGAACAATACAGAGACAGTGGTCCCCTTTTCTGAGATGACAGCACCTGTATGTGTGTGTGGCTCGTGCAAGCTGGGGAGATGTATAATGAAAAGTCTTGTGTCAGACACTAGGGGTGAGATACCTGTCAGAGATCCAGTGGACATGCCAGGAAAATGTGTTCTGGAGTCTGGAGTTCAGCTGGGTGGGTGGAGCTAACATATAAATGAGGAGTCCTTCCGAAATTGACGGCATTTAGTGCTGTAGGTTTGGAAAAGATGACATGGAGAATGGGTATTCTAAAAGAGGATTAAAATTTAAATAATACAGGGTGGTTGCCAGAATGAATTACAGGAAATTCGAATAATACTGAGTAATTGCATGAATTAATTACATGGACTTTGGGGTTAAAAATTCAATATTCAAAGACAATGTAGAGCCTGGAGAAATGCTGACAGACTGTTTCTAAAAGCAGCGTGGCTGAGAAAGCCTTAGGTGGCTGTTATTTGTTGCCTAGCTATCTGCCCGTGCCCGTGGGATGAACTGCACACATTGACACCTTTCAAGGCCTCCATCTCTGCACTACTCTGCACTATCCCCAGCAGAGTCTTTTCTTGGGAAGCCCATGTCAGGACTCTAACTCCTAGAATCCTTTGCAAATTAACCCTTCCGGGTGAGGCTAAGTTAGATCCTGGAAACCGACTCACTGGAAGGCAGAAAGGAGGCTATTTTTCCGGTTTTTCCAGTCTGTCGCTTTATGTAACAGCCTCCTTTTGTCTTTAAGGAAGGATACAGCAGAGAGGTAAGTGTCCTGTCCCTGAGTGGATTAGAACACTGTTTTGCTGTTATGCAAACTGGGTGGAGGTGATCAGGGAGGGACAGCGAAATAGCAGGAGCTACACCCTGGTGCCCTAAACTTCTTGCCAGCTCAAGCTCCACAAGGGATCTGAGCTCCTCCCTAGGCCTCTAAGGGAAATTGCCAGAGCAGGGTGTCAACCTACTCACGAAGAATTTAGAAGACCTCAGGGGTTAACCCATGCAAGTTTCCTGAGACTCAGAGGCTCAGAAAAGTGGGCTGACCTGACAGCATGCAGTTCCTAGGAAGAGAGGCATGGGAGGGATGTGGTGAAGAATTGTGGTAGATCCCAGCTCGGCCATGTGCTGACGCTGAGATGTTCAGTAAGTTGCATAACTTCTCTGAGCCTCTGTTTCCACCTTCTCTAAAGAGGAATAAAGTAAGTTATTATATAACAATAGCACCCACCTCACAGGATTGTCTCAAGCATAAAAAGGGTGAGAACAGTGAAATTCTGAGCTCTGTTCTTGGCACACATGTGGCAGCCAAGCAGTGTGTTGTTTTGAGTGGCCTCTGAGGTCTTTTCAGTCCGAGCCCAGTGTTCATATGCACACCACCTGCTCATGGCTGCCTAGGCAGAGGGCTGAGCTGGTTCCTGTCTTAGTCTTGTTTAGATCTAACATCCAAGGGCAGGACTCACTGGAGTTGTATAATGTATGATGTATAATGGTGGTAAGCTGTCTGTTGTATAATGTATAATGGTGGTAAGCTGTCTGTGGCAGGTGTGAGTGCTGATATTCTATATTGTGTAAATAACAGTTTACTTTGTCACCTTATGATGTGACCACCAGTAGTGGAAGGAAGAGGTGTGAGTAGAACCCTAGCATGGATTCTAAGATTTTGACTTGGGGTTGGAGGAGTTCATGTAGTTCACATAACTTTAGCACATCTTTATTATGAATAAAATATCATAGTTCTTAGTTGGATTAAGAATGATGCTGGCTGGGCACGGTGGCTCATGCCTGTAATCCTAGCACTTTGGGAGGCCGAGGCAGGCAGATCATGAGGTCAAGAGGTTGAGACCAGCCTGGCCAACATGGTAAAACACCGTCTCTACTAAAAATACAAAAATTAGCTGGGTGTGGTGGCAGGCACCTGTAGTCCCAGCGAATAGTGAGGCTGAGGCAGGAGAATCACTTGAACCCAGGAGGCAGAGATGGCAGTCATGTGAGATCATACCATTGCACTATGCACTATAGCCTGGGCAAGAAAGCAAGGCTCTTTCTAAAAAAGAAAAAAAAGAGAGAGAGAGAAAAATGATGCAACAGAAAAGGAATGCATTATCTCTGCTTTTGATTTATTTGGTATTTCCATTAACACCTTTACTCTCTAAAAACCTAAAGAAATAAACCATTCAGGATATCGGAACTTTTTGGATAGATGAAGGTCTAAGAATTTAATTTCAAATTTATTTGAAACTTTATGAAAAACTTTCCTGGATGGATTAATAATTTTATTTCAATTTCTTCTTAACCAGATGCCATTACAAGTGAATTCAACTTTTTCTTGCACAATGAAATAATTCTTTATAATTTTACATAATTCTTCTATTGATACACAGTGCTATGTAGTTTTAAATGGTCTCATAATATTTACCCTTTTGAACTCCTACATCTGTTCTGCATTTTTTTCTATTTCTTTCCTCATGATCAGGCTTATAGACTTCACCTGCCTCAAGCAGAGAAGATGAACATCTCCTTAAAACTGTTACTGAAAATGTGACTTGAGAAGATTAATCCACAACTTAAAATTATTGTAAAGGCCAGTTTTAGGTCTCTGTTGGCCGAGCCGACACATACATTTACCAGCTTGCTTTTCTTCTATGCCTTTCCAGGCACCTGCACCATATTCCACATGAAACACCCGGAGATATTATAAAGCATGATCATATCTTTTATTTCCCTTACTCATTGAAAAACACCAGTAACAGATGCTTTCCCCCTTGTACAGAGGAGGAAACAAGTTCAGAGAGCTGAAGTGACTTGCCTGAGATCTGACAGCAATTAGAAATCAGCTCTCTGGACCCTGTGCATGCTGGAAGGCTGTCAGAGAGAGCCTGTGCCAGGTATTTTCATTGACTGACCTAAACTGTGAGAAAGTACCTTGAATGGTTGGCTTTGTCATTTATTCATGTTTTTATTCATTTCTAAAACACATGATGATAATCTGGCTGCTTCACACCAGAGAGTTTTTGAGAGCGGCCTGTTTTGCCTTCTCTGGCAGCTCAGGGAGGGGAAGGAAAGAGACGAGCAGCCGTGAGCAATGTGCACAGGACCTATTATACCTGCCGTATCCGTGCATTTCTTTGTCTACTTTTGTCATCTTCCTCTTTTTCTTATGGATTTGTAATTTCCTCCTGATAAAGAACAAGTGATATCAACCTCTTTCTGATATATAAATTGCAGATTTCCTTTTCTTGGTTTCATTTACAATTCTAATGTGTGTGTGTGTCTGTGTTTTATAAAGAAGTTTGTGAAGTTTTATGTGGTCCAAGTCATCAGTATTTTGTGGATTATGTGACATTCTTATCTTCCCTATATCAAGATTGTAAAGATACTCTAATTGACAAGCTATTTTCACATTTGAACTTTTGCTGTCATTAGAGTGTCTTTTGATGCGAGAAGTAAGTTAGGAATCAAGTTTTGTTTTTGTCCGTCAAATATGTAGTTTTCTTATGCTGGTGATTAAAATATCCAAAATTTCTCCATTGTTTAAAATGCTGAACTCTCACATACATAGTTATATTTCTTTTTTTCTCGTTGTAACTAATATGTCTATTCTGCTTATTCCTCACTCTTTAACTTTTGTGCTATAGCTACTGGTTTAAAAACATTATGGAAAATCTCATTACCCTTCTTTTAAATTATTTTTCTGGCCAGGATGTTAGATTGGTTTCCACCCCAACTTAAGGCAGATAATTCTACATTCTGAATAGTTTACTTCCTGTTATTAGCACAAGGGATAAAAAAGGAAAATTGCTTTGAGAAGCAGAGAATTTGGCTTTTATTTAGTATTGAAGGAAGCTTTCTGCTGAGAACTAATTCATCGGTGCTTAGTGTCCCCAGAAGTTGGAGAGAATCTTAGAGATCATCTAATCTAGGCTTGTTATTTTCCAGATGAGGAAATTAAGCTCCAAGAATAAGTAGTAACTTGCTCCAAAATTCACAGGCAAATACTGTCACTGGAGTCACACTAAATTAAAGATGTGTTTTTTAAACAAAAACATTTTTTGTCCATGTATTCCAAATGCATTTTTACAAAGTATCCTCTAGGTACCAACCTGAGCACTGAAGGCACCAAAACTCTTTGCCTCTTCTCAGAAAAATTAATTACATTGCTCTACAATACTCGCTTACTCCACTGTTCATTCAGTGGTTAAAACCTGGGTCCAGTTATATTCAAACACTTTGTTTCAAGGTCTGCCTCCACCAGACTGTATTTTAAGCAGCAGTTGTTGCTTATTATTAGATTTTCTTCCATAATTTTATACTCTTTCCTTTTGGCTTACTCTTCCACTCAGAGATCTTGCAGTCTCCGTTTATTTACCATCTTAACCCTAAGGAAGTTCCGTAATTTCATGGAAATTTTCTTTCCCGTTCTTCTCATCTTTTCTATGTCCTCTGGTTGTCATAGTCTCAGCCTTTCCACTTGCAATGTGAAGAGCTGGCCCAGCTGTCATCTAAGGTTTCGCACAGAGGCAGTGCTTTGGATGTTTGACACCTTCCTGTTGCTTGTGTAACCTCTTGTCCAGGGTCAGAGCTTTGGTTGTTTGTATGTCTGAGTGCCTGCTTAGCTCCTGTTGGTAAACTAGCTTCCTAGTGACCTTCCTGAGAAGAAGTGACTATGCTAAGCCCTCCAGCATGTTCGTAGGCTCCTGTTAACTAAAACTTTCGCTTATTATCCAAGTCCACTACAGGAAAAACACACGCGCGCGCACACACACACACACACACACACACACACACACACATTGACAATGCTAATGGGGTACCTAATGCTTGTGCTTGGGCCAGTGCAGGCACATGAGGCTAGTCTGCAAATTGCTGGCTCAGTGGTGGCTCTGGTTCACCAACACCAGTGTGGTCAGAACATGCTCAGGCTATTAGTGGCACATTCAGAAATAATCATTCAAGAGTGAGGAAGAGGTCAAGCAAGCCCTGCTCCTGTCCACAGGTGGGAAAGGAGGTGACTGAGTGCTTGATAGTTTGCAGACTGGGGAGGATTTGGTACTAGGCTGAATGCTCCAGACAAGCTATTTTTAATACCACATTCTTAGGCAGGAATGTGGTCGAACCAAGTAGAACGTTTCATTCTCACTCCTATCTCTCTGTCTCTTCCCTGTGGCATGTGCACAACTCTTAGAAGCTTGTAGATCCACAGATTTCAGAACTGAGGAGTGACTTTGGAAGATCATCTAACCCCATCACTGATGAGGTTATTTCGTCCTTCACAGAGGAGGGACCTGAGGCACAGAGAGGTGATATGACCTGTAAACCAGAAGCAGAGTCAGAGCCAGGACCCAGGAACCCCAAATCTTAATGCATTTTATATATTTACTGCATAATATTCTCAAGATCCCTGAAGCTTTTGCTATGGAAGAGTCTAGGCTACAGAAAGTGATGTCGTGTGTTGGTTTTGAGCATAGGTTAACATGACCTTGAGTTGAATTTCTGCTCAACCTCACCAGAGATGAGGTCTTGTCGCTTCAACTCTAGAACAGTCATTCTTAGGACCTCCGAAGACTGTTCTGAGGATTAAATGAGATGAGGATGCGGAACACTTAGCCCAATCCTTTGCTCACTGTTAGAGCTTTTATGTACCAGACATCAAGCCTGACTGAGGAAAACATCGCACTTGGATGCTCATTTCCACCCTCACAGCTATCTTACAGAAGACCAAAAGCCCCGTATCTACACATATGTAGGGTGATATATTTCATTTTCATTGACTTACATTGAAATACACTTTCTTGTGTTCTCATTTTAAGGAGGACATTGGCAAGTTGGAAATGACCTTGAAGTGGACAAAGAGGCTGGTGAGGGATTGAGAAAACTTTGTCTGAGGAGCAGCTATGAGTTCTGGGCTCTTCAAAACAAAGTAGAAAATGCTCAGGAGAGTGTGGTTGGTGTCTTCAGAGACCTAAAGTGTTAGCCCAGGGAAGGGAGATGAAGCTCTGCATTTCTATAGTTTTGCAAAAGGTGTTTTGTTCTTTTAGGTGACAGTTATTCTTTGTCTGATTCAAACTGAGGAGCTCAATGCTGACAACACAAAGAGTAAGCAAACCCAGCCTGGGGTTAACAAGTCATCATCGCAACAGATAATAGGTTAACAAATATGGATGATCCAACAGGCTCCTGATGGCAAGGAGACAACGTTCTTTTTCGAGAGAAAGGAGATTCAGTAAGGCCTGTTATGTCAAGGAGAGTGCTGATGAGCTCAGACTTCTGTGGGCCAGAGAGTTGGGGAAAGGAGAGAACAGCTGGCATTTTGTTTTCTCACCACAGATAACAGAATAGCAGTGTTCTAACCTCAAGCTTGTCTGCATAGTGACCTTCTTTTCTAGAGCGTACCCTGATGGGAAGCAGACTCGGGCCTTGACTGCCCCAAGGTGCAGAAGAATTTTGCAAGAGATTCATATAAAATCTCATTCTGGGCTGAGGGTTGTGGCTCAGGCCTGTAATCCCAGTATTTTGGGAGGCTGAGGTGGGTGGATCACAATGTCAGGAGTTCTAAACTTTCTTGGCCAACATGGTGAAATCCCGCCTCTACTAAAAATATAAAAATTAGCCAGACGTGGTAGTGCATGCCTGTAATCCCAGCTACTCAGGAGGCTGAGGCAGGAGAATTGCTTGAACTTGGGAGGCAGAAGTTGCAGTGAGCCAAGATCATGCCACTGCATTCCAGCCTGGGTGACAGAGCAAGACTTCGTCTCAAAAACAACAAAAACAAAACCCAAAAATCAAAAAACAAACAAAAAACTTCACTCTCTGTCTTCTTCTCTTCCTCTTTCTCTTCTTTCTTTTCCTTTTTCTCTCCCTTTCTCCACCTCTCTTCTTTTCTACTTTTCTTTCCTTAAAATATCAACCATCATTATATTGAACTTAATTTTTCCGGCTTTCCCTATATCCTCCGGTGATTTCCCTCAGGGTTTACAAACAGTAGTGGCCCTAAATATTCCTAGGTTCCAAGTGCATTTTCTCTGTCTCTAACTTAAGTGAAAATCATGACTTTCACTAAATCACTCTAATTTTGACAAGGGGTAGCTCAGTGCAAGGGCCTCAGAGGAACTGTTTTGGTTTATTTGTTTTTTCGTGTGTGTGTGCCGTCGTTAAAATCCTCTCAGTTCCTTTATCAGAGACAAATTCATTTCTGATCCCCCAAGGACATTTGGGCTGAAACTACAACGTGTGCTTAAGGCATGAGTTGAAATTCTTAATCAAGTTCTGGAAGAAAAATCAAAGGCTTTTACAGAAGAAATCACATGCACTGAGAAACTACTGAAACATCTGCTTTTTAAAGAAACTAAGTATCTCATTTGGTTTTTTAATATTAAGGAAGTTGGTCTTCGACATGAGCAGGGAAGAATTAGGGAGAGAAGAAAGAAGAGGTGGAATAAGTTGGAGAAGGAGGCGATTTTTGCATTGTCATAACTGAGAGAGAGTTCTGCAAATGTAAGGGACATCAACCACAGGCTTACTTGGTAATGCAACATTTCTCGTGTGGCCATGCTTTCTTCATTTGAAAAGTGGGTAGTTTGGGTTAGATGATCCCTGAAGGCTCTAGCAATTGTTAATGCACTTAGATAAGGTATCAAAATGCTAATTATTAACAAAGTTATGATTTTATGATTGAAAACCTGTGGAGAAGTAATCACGAAAAAATGAAAACCAGTAAGAGTTCAACCTGTGAGCTAGAGATAAATTCAATGTGCAAAATTAATAGCTTTCTCTATGCAAGCAGTAGCCAATTACAAAATACAATGAAAGAAGAAAATGACTCAAATAAAAAGAATTATAGTTATTTTTATAATTAAGTTACAAAATGTTTTGGATTATTATGAAGAAACTTCTTGAAGAGTACCAAAAAGATATATTAAAATGAGACAAAAATATTTGAAGTAAAATTCTTTTCTTAGGAAAGCTCAATAGTCCACATATCCTTTTTTTCTTAAACAAAACTTGTAGTTTCAATTTCATATTAGTTAAAAAAGCAATGAAATTATTTTAACTTGATAAAGTAATTTAAAAGTTATTTTGTAAGAGTGTAGCCATGTAGAGGGTAGCTATGTATTCTGTTAAAGACTGGTGGAAGCTACGTTCATTCCAATCTCATGGTACCGGCACAAGAAGAGACAGAAGATTAAAGGAGCATAGACTCCATTGTGTGAGCTAGGAATGCCTGGGCGTTTGATAGTCGGCAAGGTTGGTGTTTACTCTGTGGTGAGTGTGCAAAATGTGCTGTGTGCTCTCTGTAGGATGTTCTGCCGTACTCCAGCATCCACATGAGCCTCACACTTTAAATTTCTTAGAATCCTGCATAATTTTGTTTCTTTACTGTACAGCCTCAGTTTTCTAAGAGAACAGTGATATGAACCCAGACATCTGCCTTTTGTATGAGCTAACATATGGCGAGTGTTAACATTTCTGCAGGCTCAGGAAATTTATACTTCTGGATGCAGGAAGAAACAGTTTCCATGGCATTGCTGGGAAGACAAGTCTGCCATGACTTTTCAGAACAGCCTTTATCCCAAGGCTGAAAAACTAACAGGAACATAGAAATAATTAGGTAAAGACCCAAAACAAATGTCTTTTAGGGAAATCAAACAAACTACATAAAAGATGATCACCGTGCATATTTTGGCTACTAGATGAGCAAACACAAAGTAAAAAGTAAGCCAGAACAATTCTTGCAATAGCTGTGATAAAGGACATTAAATATGCAGAGTTTTAGAAATAGTAAGTACAGATGAGTGACCCAGCAGAAAAATAGATAACAAGCAACAAAAATAACTAATGAACATTTTTTTACATCAACTCTTTTATTTTTATTTATTTATTTTTATTTTATTTATTTATTTATTTTTTATTGCATTTTAGGTTTTGGGGTACATGTGATGAACATGCAAGATTGTTGCATAGGTACACACATAGCAGTGTGGTTTGCTGCCTTCCGTCCCCTCACCTGTATCTGGGGGAGCACTACAAACTAATGAACATTTTTAAAAAAGCTTATTCTCAGAAATAATTTTTAAAAGGTATAGTGAGACAAGCGGGAATATTATATTCTCTGATATGATTGACAAAGAGTAAAACAATTGATAATAATTAGTATTGGTAAGAATATTGATAGTTGAAAAATACTTCCGTACATTTCAGTAAGAGGAAAAAAGTGGGTCAATACTTTCTAAAGTGGGCAATTGTCCGGGCGCAGTGGCTCACATCTGTAATCCCAGCACTTTGGGAGGCCGAGGAGGGCAGATCATGATGTAAGGAGTTCGAGACAAGCCTGGCCAACATAGTGAAACCCCTGTCTCTACTAAAAATACAAAAATTAGCTGGGCATGGTGGCATGTGTCTGTAATCCCAGCTACTCAAGAGGCTGAGACAAGAGAATTGCTGGAACCCAGGAGGCAGAGTTGCAGTAAGCTCAGATAGTACCACTGCACTCCAGCCTGGGTGACAGAGTGGGACTCCATCTTTAAATAAATAGATAAATAAATAATTCTTGAAATATGCATAGCTATTGACACTCCATTTCTAGGAATTTTTACAAAGTAAAAGGCACATACATTTTAAAAGTTATATGTATAGTCATGTAAATATGTGAGGCAAATATATATGAACAAATATTAAATAACCTCAGATAAGATTTACATATGAAAAACATGCGATGGAGCTGGCTATGAAGTATGATCTTGTATTTGAAATTTAAGACAGATATTTACACAATTTGTTTGCAAAGGAAATTAATTAAAATGCTTTGAATGGTAAATGGTGTGTATGGTTGAAGGGAGAAGCTATGGGAGTTTTCTACCTTCATTTTTTTAAAACATATGTCTATTATTTGGAATTTTGTAATATGTATTGTTTTTTAAAATTAGAAGAATAATAGATTTAAGTGCAAGCAAATCATAAAATTCAAATTCTAGGACTGATTTGAGTTTATTTTTCCACTAACTTTTAACCAACTTGAACTCACTCTTTCTTCCTTTAATGAAGATTCTCTAGGGAGGCTGTAACTAACCGATTGCCATATTGGATCATGCTTTTAAGGAGCATGAAACATCTAGTTAACTTGCCTCAAAATCTTTTCCAATTACTTTCCTCACCTGTGAAGGACCCTCTTTATTCTATTGTTAGGAAAGCTTGATTCTCGCCCCTACTACCTGCCTGCAGGTCTCTACATCACCTTGACACCATTCTCCTAGGAGATGGTTAGAGGAGAGCGTCATACCCAGGTGTTGAGGAAAACCAGGGCAAGTGTCAGCTGGGGACTAGGGAGCAGGAGAGATGTGTGATGGAGGAGCAGATCTGGGAGTAGTGAGATGCTGATCTCTGTGCTAATCGCACCACTGCAAGTCCCTCTGACAGAACCTCCGCTGTCTGACTGTGTCTTCTTGTTTCTTCCCATCAGGTCTTTGAGAACCTCAGTTCCGTAAGGATGAGACTCCACTTTTTCCTCACTGCTCTTTTTGCCATCTTCCAGCTACTGCCCGGTAAATACCATCATCATGGCCCTTTCTTATCATTGTTCCATTTTTTTTCCTCTCCCCAACGATAGTTGGAAGGTTAAGGATTAGGGGGGTACTCAGAGGTCATCACTACACCCCCAAAATAACTTAATGAAAAGCTAAAAAGTTCCTCTGTGACTGGCTAAAAGTTATGATGCTGAAAGTCCTGTTAGGTCACTATCTTCTACTCCTCCCCCTTTCCCCGGTGAATTGGATGATTTGAGGACCAAATCTATTGACTCACGTGATCAGTATAAACTGGGGTGGAGACAAAAATTCTTTGTATTTGCCCTGACCAGACATCTCATGCCACTCATCACAGTGGTGACTTGAGTTTGCCTGGACAGGGCTTCCGTATTAAGAGACTGTGAGAGATGGGCCAGGTCACGTGAGGTAGGGGAGTGGGGTTGCCTTGAGAGATGGACCAGGCGAAAGGTATTGATCATACTGCATCTCTGACACATGAACCAACTCCTGTTTATTCCAGAGGGTGGAAAGATGATTTGGTCAGTAGTTATATCAACAACAATGGGATCAGAGGGTGAAGGGAGAAGAGGCTGAGGCCTTGGAATCAAAGCCACTTGCTTTTGGTGTTTAGCTGGGAAAGGTGGAGATTCCATCCGCATGGTGAACTCTCCTGCTTTCCTCCTCAGACTGTTGGCTTCATACAAACATCTTTCCATTTTTCAGGCATCACTAAGGCACTTAATTTTGAAAGACCCTGCTACCTTAGAGGTGGAATCTGCCTGAAGCAAGGAACACCAAATTGTGAGCCTTTCAGAGGACCCTGCAGAGCATTCACTGTTTGCTGTAAAATAAGGAGAAGCTAATGGAGGAGCCCAACAAGGAATGCAGGCACGGGATCTGAAGTATGGCTCCTTTAGTTCGAATGAGAGCAAACCTCACTCAAGCCCAGATAATTGATTACAATCATTAGGATTGATTAAAGGAAGATATGTTGCCATGATGGGGTAGGCATTTTTTAGGTTAAATAACTTGCCCAAGATCACACAGTCTAAGACCTTTCCTTCGGTGATTTGCAACGCTTTATGTGCATGGAAGGGAGAACTGGATATGAAAGAATTTACTACAGCTGGGAGAGGAGATGTGAAGACAGGGCTGGTCTCAGGATACCTCTGCAGTGGGTATTGGGCTGAGTAGGAGGAACCTACTGAGGGTGTACGGTCCTGGGAACATTGTGGTGTTGGGATGGGTAGGAGGGAGGCACACCTGTCCAGAGAGACTACCCAAAGTACTCGGTCCCGCGTGGAGATGCAGGCAGAAGCCTGTTGAGAGGTAGGAATTCCAGTTGCATATCAGAGGCTTATGCTGTAAGGCTAGAGTCCTGGAATAAGTGTGATTATTTTGTGTCTTCCTTGGTCACAAGGTAGTGTCCTGAGCAAGTCTTTCCTCCACTACGAGCATCTGTGTCCTGCTCTGGTGAGGGAGTTAGCTTAGAGAGGACCATTGCTTTCTGTAACTTACAACGCAAGTTGGAGGTGGGAGGATGGAGACTGCGAATACTGCAAAGTGCCCAGGGAGGCAAACGACAAGGAGAAACATGAGACACACAAACGTGAAACATGCTGCCAACCCCTAAACAATCACATGGAAAAGAAGAGTTTGGCTGGCACTGTGATAAGTGACAAGCAGAACCATGACCAGGTCCCAATCAATGAGTAACTACGGAAAATTCAGCACAGGTTTGCAGATGAACGATGAGTAAAGATATCCAAATAAAGATACAAATGTTAACTTCTCCAATTCTTTTTTATTGGCACTGGCTTCCTATACAGTCTGTTTACAGGGATTATTACTAGATTTTGAATACTTTTGGTGCCTATGAACTTGGTTCACAGCATGCTCTGTCAGAACAGTTTATCTGTCCATCAGGAACATAGTCTACTATTACCAGAAGGGCTTGGAAATCAGCCAGTAATTTAGAAATAACTCAGTCTCTCACCTGTATTTCTTCACCATGAAGTGAAAACCTCCTTTGTCCTCCCATATATTTTTCTCATTATTCACAGATTCACCATCATCTCTCTCCAATTTTTTTTTAAATCCCAACTCTAGCCCTCTGTTTCTACTTCCTTTTCTTCCCTCCTTTTTCTTCTTGATTCAAGCACACAGGATTGGTCCAGTAGTAGTAGAACAAACCTCAGGGATGAAGGGAGGGAAGGGAAAGAACCCTAGTGGGAAAAACGTAGTGGGAACACTTCGTCATGGATGAAGAAAGAGGAGAGGCTGGGAACACTAGCTATAAATGTTAAATGTTACATGTGTGTATTGTCAAATTTGTGATAATGTTCACAATCAGTACAGTGAGGTAGAATTCTGATTTGTCTCCCCACATTGCTTGACTACGCAGAGAAAATTACCAATTATGTTAACTTTCGTTCATTCATTTTTGTCAACAAACATTTACCTAGCAGTGAACAAAGCAATATAAAAATTCCTACCTTCATGGTGTTTACGTAATAGGGAGATAGAAAATAAACACTAGAAATGAGTAACATATTTAATACATTATTTTCTGTGCAAAATTTTTAATACAGTTAGATTTATTTGTCACAGTCTGCATTCCATTTTTCTGCCCATCCGCTTACTTTATACATAGTAAAATTCAAAGTTTGTGGTGTTGAGTTCTGACGGATTTGCAAACGCAGAGCCCTGTGTTCACTGCCACACTTCTATATGGCCTTCAGCCCCAGTTTCTTTGTATTAGTCCATTTTCACATTGCTGATAAAGACATATCCAGCCGGGCGCAGTGGCTCAAGCCTGTAATCCCAGCACTTTGGGAGGCCGAGGCGGGTGGATCACGAGGTCGAGAGATCGAGACCATCCTGGTCAACATGGTGAAACCCCGTCTCTACTAAAAATACAAAAAATTAGCTGGGTATGGTGGCGCGTGCCTGTAATCCCAGCTACTCAGGAGGCTGAGGCAGGAGAATTGCCTGAGCCCGGGAGGCGGAGGTTGCGGTGAGCCGAGATCGCGCCATTGCACTCCAGCCTGGGCAACAAGAGCGAAACTCCGTCTCAAAAAAAAAAAAAAAAAAAAAAAAAAAAAGACATATCTGAGACTGGGCAGTTTACAAAAGAAAGAGGTTTATTGGACTTAGGGTTCCATGTGGCTGGAGAGGCCTCACACTCATGGTGGAAGGTGAAAGGCATGTCTTACATGGCAGCAGACAAGAGAAGACAGCTTTTTGGAGGAAACTCCCCTTTTTAAAGCCATCAGATCTCATGAGACGTATTCACTGTCAGGTGAACAACATGGAAAAGACCTGCCCCCATGATTCAGTTACCTCCTACCTATAGGTCCCTCCCATAACGTGGGAATTCAAGATGAGATATGGGTGGGGACACAGCCAAACCGTATTATCCTTTATAGACGAATCCCTCCAGTGACTCTGAAACCCCGACCGTCACTGATCTGGTTTCTGAGCCTACACTTTTGCTTTCAGTGTTATATAAATGGAGTCATGCAATCTGTAGCCTTTATGTCTGGCTTTCTTAATTCAACAGGCCTTTAAGATTCACCCATGCGATTGTATGCATCAATCATTTATTGTTGCTGTGTGGTCTTTCATTACGTGGCGTACCACGGTCAGGTCACTGGTAAAAAGGCAGCTGTGTTTCTTACAATTTGGGGCAATTATTGATAGAACTGCTATAAACATTTGCATACGTGTTTTTAGTTTGAAAGTACATTTCATTTCTCTATGATAAATATTCATGTGGAAGATTATTGGGTCATTAGGTAAGTGTATATTTTACTTTGCAAGGAACTACCAAACTGTTTTCCAGAGTAGCCATACTATTTTGCATTCCTATCAGTGGTGTATGAGAGTTCAGTTTAGTTGAATAAAGGAAGCTGATAAAAGATGATTCAGAAATTGTTTCTGGACCCTTTCAAAATGGGAGACATTTCCAGTCTAATCAGCAGGCTTCCACTGTAAAATCTGATCTTATCTATGCTGAAAACAATTCCTTGGGTTCTAAGAAAATGATTTTAAAGAAATATTGATATTTGGAAAGGCGCCTTTGGAGAGAAGAAAACAATCATTGTCTCTCGAAATCTCGATCCTCTGTAAATCCATGAGTTGATTTCAGCAATGTCTGAGTTCTGATTCTATGTGTTAATGCCTAAGTGCCAAGTTAAATATTTCTGTAGAAGGCCAACTTACTTTCTCAGCTGTTTAATCCTCACCTGGGATCCATTGCTGGATACCCAAGAGTTGTTAAGGGAGAAGGATACAAACAAGTATGAATAAAATCTCTGCGAGAGCTGAGTGTAGTAGCTTACTCCTGGAATCCCAGCACTTTGGATGGGAGAATTGCTTGAGGTCAGTCTGGCAACATAGTAAGATCCTGTCTCTACAAAAAAATTTTTTTCATTATCCAGGCTTGGTGGCTCATGCCTGTTGTCCCAGCTCCTAGGGAGGTTGAGGTGGGAGGATCGCTTGAGCCCAGGAGTTTGAGGTTGCAGGGAGCCACGATTGCACTGCTGAACTCCAGCCTGGGAGACAGAGTGAGACCCTGTCTTGAAAACGGAAACAAAAATAAGTCCTCTGTGACTTTTTAACTTAGAGCCAACACACACACACATGCATGCACACACACAGCCCTCATCCCAAAATCCATAGCTTCACGGACATATAAACAGCATACAGGTGTCAGAAAATACCCATTACAGTGGTTAGAGGTGCAGGAACTGAAACCTAGGAAAACAAAGGCCTTATTTAAAATTAATCAAGGCATTAGTGGTGTGACCAAACCCAGATTCTAAGTTCGCCCGCCTCTGGTCCAACGGTCTATAAGTTACGCATGTTCTCAGCCACAGGGTCCCATGGGTGGTGATGGCTTTATTCAGCAGAAGTCAGGGGCTGTGGTTCTCCTGGGCTACCCTGAGGCCCCTCTGGCTGTTGCAGTTACAGCCTACAGCAGTGTTTGTACCGGCTTTTGCACGGTGCAGGCAGGATAGAGCATCCGTGGGTTTTTTGGTGCCTGCAGACACCACCCATGTGTTTACATTCAAGGACTGTATCCTTTCTTTCATACCCTATAAGGGAAGAAGGAGAAAAGAAACAAAAAAGTAAAATCCTGTTTTAAAAAAGTTACTAGCTGTCATCTTGTTTAGCGCACCATAGGTCACAGGGCAAAACTAACTCTGCTTCTTTAGATATGATGTGTGAACCTAGGACAGTTCTTACATCTTTATTTTTAAAAATTCAAAACACAATTTGGTGATACATAAAAATTACATGAAACTCAAATTTCAGTGTCCATAAATAAACTTTTAGAGGACAACAGCCACGCTCATTTATTTACGCATCAGCTGGGGCTTTCATCCAACACAGGCAGAGATGAGTTGCTGTGACAGAGATCACATGGTCCGCAAAGCCCAAAGTATTCATCACCTAGCCCTTTACAGAAAAAGCTCGCCGACTGCTGTAGTAGTCTCTTCTGACTGTGCCGCAAGGCTAGAACTATAAAATTCACTTCCCTCCACATGCTCGCCATAAAAGCTTTCTCAAGTGCCTTCCTTCTTCTAGACAGGGCAACACTTTTACAAGGACTGAGTGCAAATTAGTCAATAAGAATTGAATGAATAGATAACTAAAGTGGGGTCCTGAGTATTCTGATTCCTCAGTGTGGTGCCTCCCATATTCTGTGAAGTGTGAGTTTTTTCATAAATTGTGATCCTTTTAATGTCAAAGCCAAGGCATGGAGTAGACCCTGCCTTCCTATGCTCAGGGACCTAGGCTGGAGAGCGAATGGCACTACATCAAGGAGGTCGACCTTAGTCATACAGAGAGCAGGTCTAAAGAGCCAGGGAGAATGACCAACAACCAGAAGAAAAGAGTGAATGTGAAGGGTTTCCATTGGCGCTTATGTCTTTTAAAGGCATGGCGTTTTGATGGAAAGCATACTCAACTAAGATTAGGAAACTTGGTTTCTAATTCCTACTCCACCACAACTATAGTTACGGGTAACCAGGTTTTCCTTTGTGAGTCACAGACACTCCTAATCTCTCATGAGAAGGATACATATATAGGTACAGATATATGTTCATATCTGTAACCACATCCATATCTATAGCTATTCTATCATCTGTCTAATCTATTCTCTATCATCTGTATTCTGTCCATCTATCATCTACCTATCTGATCTATCATCAATCATCTATCTATCTATCACAATTAGGGTATTAAGCTGTTCACCAAATAGATCTGGCTATTTTTTCGCCGTGAATTAGGATTGCCTCCCTGCCTTTTCTTAGGAAGGGCCAATGAGACTTGCTTGGATAATAAATTTGGAGCAGAAGTGATGTGTCCTTGCAGGGCTGAAGCCCTTGCCTGCGAGTGTGAGAACCTCAGAGCTCCTTCCTTTGCAGTGGCCACAGTAGTCAAGGTTGTGGCCACTCCACCAGTGGGGTGGAGCAGCTACAGGGAGCAGAGCAGCCCTATGGCCACAAAGCATTTGTACCAGAAGTAGGAATTAAACCTTTGCTCTTTTTAGGATGCCAGGATTTGAATGTTGTTTTCACCACAGAGTAACCTGGTCCATGTGACATATACAGGATGTTGCCAGGAAAATGTGAGACCTCTAGTTAAATTTGAATATCAGATAAACAATGAATCTTCTTGTAGTATAAGCTTGTCCCAAGTGTTGCATGCGAAATACCCATACTTAAAACTGTTCATTTTTTATTTTTAGGTATTGTTGAGTATTTAGTAATAGCATAATCTTTGGAGCCAAACCAACTTGAGCTTGAATCTAGGCTTCACCACATACAATCCTTGTGACTTTGGACAAGCGATGCCATTTCTTAGTCTCATCTGTAAGACAGGGTTAAAAATCCCCGCCCCATTCTTATGAGAAGTATATGGGAGATAATATGTTAAAACACAACACATATTTGTTTTGATGTCTGGTAAAGGGAAAGTGGTCGGCATTATCTGCTATTAGTATTATTGCCATTGTTTTGAATCTCGTGGAAATGGTTTGTAAGCTATGATGCCTACTACTACTGTTATCTATCCCAATTGTTTCTTATGTCTGGTATCAATTGCAACAACTAGATAAACATAATCTTGGGAAATGTTTTTTAAATTTCTTTAAGCTTCTCTCTCCGGAGTTGTAAAATGGCATTTCTTGTACATGCTGTGCTTTTGCTGAGCCTTGCGGCTGTTCGTTTATCCCCTAATTCAGTGCCTCCTTGCCTTAGGAATCAATTTGGCCTGCGTCAGCCCCAAGGGCATCTACCTCGTCATCTTCCAGGTGAGCTCGTAGCTTACCTGAGGCTGTTTGTATCAGATATCCAAGCAAGAGAAGGAGAAGGTACAGCAGTCTCATGATGGGAAATGATTGGTCAGGATTATAGGAAGACCTCACAGCCTGAAGGAGGCTCTTTCTTCAGTGTACATCACTTGACGGGGACACGTGGTCTGGGAATGAGTTTAAATTCAGTTAGAAAACTAACAGAGGAATAGAAAACCCAATATTACACATTCTCACTTATAAATGGGAGCTAAATTGTAGGAACACACACACAATTCCCCGCTGAATTTCACTTATTTAATGTTACCGTAACTTAAGTTTACATAATTTAATGAAATTATATTGAAACTCCTCTAGCTGTCACTCCAGTAAGAATGAACGCTCTTGGACACCTACCATGTACCATGAATCTTGAAAGCAGTATCTTAGTTGACATAATTTTATATGAGATAGACGTTTTCTCTAACAAGTTATCTACAACTAGTGATTGGGCTGGGATTTGGACTCTACCAATAATCAAAACTTTTGCTTATTCTACAGTCTTTCTTGCTAAAAAAAAAAGAAAGATAATATTTTTTGAATGAAAGAACACATTCCTAGTGAGATAAACTAGTTATGTGTGTTTGACAGCAAAAGAGCTTGAGGTTTAGAGAATGAGCAGGGTCGTGCATAAAAGGCTGTCTGAACCGCACTTTCCTGACACAGAGGGAAAGTCTGCCTCAGGTGGGTCATGGTGGGTCAAGTGGGAAAGGCCAGTGCTCCCTATGCAAGCTCACCAAATAATTTATAACCCAAACAGAAAAACTCTTTGGGAGCCTATTATTGATAGTCAGAGCAACAGACATAAACTGGGACTGACCCAGACAGTCTGGGTGTGTTGCTACCCTGTCCTTAAGGAAACTCCTTTGTTAATAAGCACAGATTTCTCTGCGGGAGGTTTAGTAAGAGCCTTGGAGTTGATCATCATCTCTCTCCATTGTCCTCCCCGTCGCCACCCTGGAAATGGTCAACAACACATTGCCCAATCGCAGGGGTCTCCCAGGACACAGCAGTCATTGATGGTACTGGCTTATCTTACTAGCTCATCCCAGTTTTCTCTCTCAGCCCAAAGATTATGATGGGAAAAGACTTGAGAAAGAGTCCTGCCTCCTTCCACTGGGAAGTCATGTCAGCAACTCCATCAGTGTGCATTTCTGATTTTATGCTAAGGTCGAACAAACTTGTACTTCTAACTACATGCCATCCACAGTCACATCCTAAAAGAGACAGCCTTGTCTCATCCGGGAGGAGATGCTGAGAGGGAGCGTTTTCCTGGTTACTCATTCTTGGGGGCGAGTACACGTTCATCCGTCATCTCTCAGAAAATCCTCGTCACGTGAGGATAATGTCAAATTATTTTTGGAACAAGGTTAGGGCATCAGTGAATGACTTCTTTAATATTTTGGCCCATATATCACCTCCTGGGCTGGGAGAGGGTCTGGTGAGGATGCACTCATCTGCCTGTCCTCAGTGTCTCTGCACACATGTGGCCTCCTCCAGGACCCTCCTCAGCCTGCCATCGATCAAGTCTTCATTCTTGCTCCTCATTTAACCTCTGTCCTTAAACAACTCCATGACGCTCTCAGTAGATAAACTAAGTATGTTTCTGACATTTTCTTTTGGTCCAGGTGTGACTTAGAGATTAACTGTCTCAACTTTGAAACTTTCAATCAGTATTTGAATCTCTTACTACATAGAGATCTAGTTTAGTGATCTTGATCTGAAATAGGAAAATGTTTCTGGTAAAATATTTTCTAAAAGTAAATTTAGCACAGAGGCTGTGAGGGTTTTGCTCCCTTGGCCTCAGCAATCGTACTTTTGTGATAGTAATGATGATGATGATGATGAGAATGCCTTGGTCCATTTGAGATGCTACCACAACATACCTTAGGATGAGTCATTTATAAACAATCAAAACACATTGCTCACAGGGGCTGGGAAGTCCCAGATCAAGGCCCTGGCAAATTTGGTGTCTGGTGAGAGCCCATTCTTTATAGAGGGTGGCTTCTAACTGGACCCTCACAAGGTAGAAAGGGAAAGGGAGCTCTCTAGGACCTCTTTTATGAGGGTCCTAACTATTTGTGAGGGCTCTGCCCTCATGACCTAGGTTCCACTTCTTAATACTATTGCATTGGGAATTGGATTTCAGCATGAATTTTGGAGGAGCGACACAAACACTCAAACCACAGCGAATAATAATGGTGATCATACTGCTAATAATAATAATACCTCTAGAAAGTAAAGAGGAGGCTGAAAGCTGTTGTCCACATTTCTATCTCCTACACTTGCACCCTGCAAGCAATCCTCTTTATTGCCTCTCACCCCTTCTGTAACTCCAGAGGACCCTACTGGAAACCCACCTTGCTGTTGGTTCCTCCTCCCTCCACAGGCTGTGTGCTGTGTGTCCCTTTGAGCAAGGACACCTGAGAGCAGCTGCCAGTGACCACATAATTAGGGGTCAGATCAATGGATAGAGGCAGGGCTGAGTGAGGTCACGCAGGAGGCATTGTGACCCTCTTGACAGAAGTCAGGCTTAAGTGGCAGTGAGGGAAAGACAGGTGGTAGGATGTGGGGACTATGTAGGCACCCCTTTCATAGGGTTTTCCTGAAAAGCTGGGCGAAGACAAAAGATAACAGCTCTTGTGTGTCCAAGAAGTGTTTTTCTTTTAGTTGGTATAGATTCAGTAGAGAGAATAAGAGATAGAGCAGGTGAGAGAAAGAATTGCTGGAGTCCTATTATGGCTTGTCTCTGCGTCCCCACGTGTCAAGGGAGGGAGCTGGTGGGAGGTGATTGGATCATGGAGGCAGTTTTTCCTATGCTGTTTTCGTGACAGTGGGTGAATTTGCCTGAGATCGGATGGTTTTACAATGGTGCTTCTCTCTTCTCTCTCTCTCTCCTGCCTGTAGGGAGCTCATAGTCTAATGCAGAGGTAAAAATGTATCCCCAGAGCAGGAGGCACAATTGCATAAACAGCCCAAACCAGAAGGAAGGGAACACTTGGGAAGCACAGGAGGGCAGGGCGTTCCCCGCCTGGTGGATCCACCCTGATTCCATGAGGAAAGAGGTCTGAGTTGAGAAAATAATAAGGCACAGTCTTTAGGGATGTTGTGAGGTAGGTGAGGGCATGCAAGGAGAGGAAGTGGGAGGAGCAAAGCACAGTTTATAGGAAAACAATGGGAATCACCGGGGAAGGTCAAGGGACCTAAAGGGAGCAGACGGCAATGAACCCGAAAGCATTCCAGGTTCTGGGAACTAAATCTCCCCCAAACTGCAGCAGTATCAGTCTCCTTGACAGAAACTCTCATTTCATAATCACTCACTCACCTCTCATGATCATGATGGAAAGGCTCAGGCTTGGAAAAGAAACTCAGGGTGGATTTATTCAAGATGATACTGACACAGAATTTGTGTCTTTCTGACATGGGGTTTTCAATTCTAACGTCCTATCACTCCTGTTGGTTTGGGGTTACAGGAGGAGCAACCCACAAAACTCCTCCCGTGCCATCCCTGACCCCTGGTCTGGAGAGCAGGGAAGGACATTCCAAGGATGTCAGAGATGGGCTTGTCTGAAACCAACACCACACAATCACCATTACGATGACTAGGATCAAGATTCTGCATCTTTGAACAGCGTAGCTTGATTTGGTTTACATGTTGCATGTCTCTGCTGAATGAACCCTTTGTGAATCCACATTACTTTTTGCAGCGTTTTATTCTATTATGGCCATAGGTGCCAATCTGTTTCAAGCTTCTAGAGCAAATATTCAGAACACACACACTTTTATTCCTGTGGCAGCTAGCAGGATTTCTTCTATCTTTAGAAAAACCTAAAGAAAGAAAAAAAGATAAACAATAAACAATGAGCAACCAAAGAACAATAGGAGTGATAGGGCGCTAGAATTCAAGGCTCCATGTCAGAAAGACACAAAGCCTGTGTCAGTATCATTTTGATTAAATCTGTGACAAGTTTCTTTTCCAAACCTGGGCCTTTTCATCATGATCATGAGACTTAAGTAAGTGATTATGTGAACCTGAGTTTCTTACAAGGAAGCTGGCCCTGCTGCGCTTTGGGGTTGCTTAGTTCCTGTAACCAGAATGTAAAAGACTGGTCTCTGCTCAGTGACCAGGGCCCCCAGATGGGGTCAGGTAGCAGCTCAACAAAGACTCCTTGAGAATTCAGTTCCACCATGAAAAAATAACCTAAAGCTACCCTTCCTCCATTTTACACACACTGGCCAGTAACCTCAGCTTTCCAAATCATGAAGTCCATTAAGTATTTGAACTAGAAGAAAAAGATGTAGCTCAAAGGGTAGACATTGCTTAATGTGAATTTAATACGAAAGTAGCTTAGGTGCGGGTGCAGTGGCTCATGCCTATAATCCCAGCATTTTGGAAGGCCGAGGCTGGTGGATCACCTGCGGTCAGGAGTTTGAGACCAGCCTGGCCAACCTGCTGAAACCTCGTCTCTACTAAAAATACAAAAATTAGCTGGGCATGATGGTGAGCACCCGTAATCCCAGCTATGCGGGAGGCTGAGGCAGGAGAATCACTTGAACCCAAGAGGCAGAGGTTGCGGTGAGCCAAGATCGCGCCATTGCACTCCAGCCTGGGTGACAGAGACTCCATCTCAAGAAAAAAAAAGAAAGTAGCTTACAATTTAAAACAATAATTAACAGCAGAAGTAAATCTTTGTAATGAATTCGTTCTAATCTGTAAATCCTGTTCGCAGTCTCACCCTTCCATTTTCCTTCCTCCCTTCCTTCCTCCTCCCTTTCTTTCTCGTCTTTCCTACTCTCCCAAGTGGTGGAAAATCGCCAAGTGTCTGGTGCCTCCAAGAACCCTTCTGCTCCTCTGTAACCCAGAACCCATAAAGAAAATTGATAAAATGAGGCTTTTTCAACGTCATTTCTGCCTGATTGCTATCTCAGGTCTTAGGCTCAAATTGTCTCTTTCTATTCCTACCACTCTCCTTTTCTTCCTTCACCCTTTGATTTTATTCTTAAAATATCAAGGAGAAAATGAAATTGGGAATTCAGTGTTAAAAGTGGCTTTCAATGAGCTTTTCTCGTGCTGTGAACCTAGAGCAGCCTGCAGAGGAGCAGCGTGTTCTCCAGGGCCTTCGATTGGAAAAGACTAAGGACCAGTGTCCCAAAAACAAGTTCCCGAAGTACAGGCTGCACCTTATCATTCCTCCAAATCCTCTAGGTCACTCAAATCTACACTTCAAATATAAAAATTTAGAAAAATGACATTCTGTTCTTCTTTGGATTAAATCAAAATTCCTGACTTTTATTGAACAATAAAAGTCACCCGACAGGTTTCAACCATAGTCTCAGTAGTCATAGAGTGAAGACCTGGGAGGAGATGAGATTTACAAGCTATTGGGCCCCTCCGGCTTGGAGGAGGGCGTTAGGCTGCCATGAGGCTCTTAAACTCCTTTCACATGGAAGGCAATGGAGTTTGGCTCAATCAAGGAAGGCATACAATCTACTCAGTCTAGAAGTGAGCATAGAAGAAAGAGTGTGAGTGAGGGAGTCAAGCTGTCGGGACACAGGGAGAGAGAGAGAGTGCACTGAGACTGGGAAAAATAAGAGGCAGAGAAAGAAGAAAGGGAGACAAAGGAGAGATACGGTCCTACCACCGGAACATGCTCTATCTCCTCTGATCTTGGACGCTAAGGAGGGGTGGGCCTAATTAGTACTTGGATGAGAAAGAGGTGAAAGAGAGGCAAGAGAGAGCTTCTACCACATTCTTCTGCTTATTCAAGCCTCCTATTTCCCTGACCCATTTCACCTGGAAGAGGCGTCAGAAATACGAAGAGGAACAAGAGAAGGAGATAGTGGACACTCATGGCTGATGGTCGGGGTCTTCACCACGAGCTGACACCGAGCCTTCCCTCTAAACAGGCCTTGGCCCCTGGTCACTGGGTAGAATTCACAACAGGTAATGACTTTCATGTTAGTAATTACAGTGATTGAAACTGAACTCAGAGAAATGGCCCTCAGAGCAAAGTACTAGAAAGAGCAAAGCTCCGGGAACCCAGGAGCTCTTATGCAAATTTGGACACAAGAAACCCTAGTAAATCACCTTGTTCTGCTCATAGGACCAGAGTTTTGTTCTGTTTGTGTCATCTGGGACCTGGGGTGTGAATGGAGTGAGGGGCTAGGCCTTTATTACAGAGAACGGACTCAGGGCCTGTGAACGGGAACTCACTTGCCTGCTCTGTGGGACGTCCTGTTTTGCCTGAATATCTGGGGACAGTCTCAGGCCACAATGGGAGCTGGTTCCATCTAATTACATCCATTGCTGGAACATTCAGCTCCTGGGGATGGAGCAGGGCTGGCTGAAACCCAGGGACCCTGGAGGGGCTCATGGCTCTGGCAGCACCAACGGCGTGGTGAGCCCAGTCCTCCCAGGAGGTCTGAGCTGGTGACATTCACGTGAAAAGTCCCCTGAAATTCCCCATCATCCCCACGGGACAGAGATGAGGCAGAGGGGTGCCTGTTTCCTTCCTCTGGGAAGGAGAATGGGAGGGTATGATTGGACTTCACGTGTCCCCTCAGAGTCCACCCAGGCCCAGGCCAGGAGGTGGCCTGCAGCCCACACTTGAGTTCTTCAGTTCACACAGTCACTTGGGGAACATCAGCTCCACGGGGCTTCAGGGTTTTGGGAGCCAGAGCTTCCTCTGCCTTCCACAGACTCAGCGCTAAGGGAGCTCACTGCTGTGGGGATTTGGTAGAGAAGCACACAGTAGGGCTGCAAGGCCCCACGCGGTCTCCCTGTGGGTGATGGGACACACTTGTGCTAAAGCCCCGTGTTTTCAGGGCTGTGGAAGGTCTCCGGGGCCTCTCAGGACAGGGTCCGGTGGCTACAGGCAGTGGACACAGCCTCCGACGCCAGGTGCTCAGGGGCCGGCTTTTCTCAGGAGAATAAGTGGCCCTCATCCTGGTTCCTCCCTCTTTGGGCCTAAGGGAAGTTGGAGAGACAAGCAGTCGCCAGGATCTGTGTCTGTGCAGTGACACAGCCATGAAGATAATGAGCCTGGAGCCATGGTCTACATTTAAAATGTCACATTTGGCTGGGCGCGGTGGCTCAAGCCTGTAATCCCAGCACTTTGGGAGGCTGAGGCGGGTGGATCACGAGGTCAAGAGATCAAGACCATCCTGGTCAACATGGTGAAACCCTGTCTCTACTAAAAATACAAAAAAATTAGCTGGGCATGGTGGCACGTGCCTGTAATCCCAGCTACTCAGGAGGCTGAGGCAGGAGAATTGCCTGAACCCAGGAGGCGGAGGTTGCGGTGAGCCGAGATCACGCCATCGCACTCCAGCCTGGGTAGCAAGAACGAAACTCCATCTCAAAAAATAAAAAATAAAATAAAATAAAATGTCACACTTTAAGAACTCACAGTTTGAGGCAGGCCAGAGGTGTTTTTAAAGAAAGCTGCAATGGATCGTATGAACAGGATCTTCAATGTCTTCCTTATTATGAAGCACAGCTTCTCGTGGCGTCTGCAAAGAGAGGGCTGGGTCAGGGGCGGTCACAACTCCTGAAGGAATTTGCATCCAGGGCTGCAGCTCAGTCACCAGGAGTCCCTTTGTCACGAGCTGGTTTTCCTCTGTGCTGAGCAGGCTGGAGTTGAGGGGGGAAGTCTTATTCATTCCTGATGTTAAAACTATTCCAGCCAAGGAAGCTAAACAGAAAACCTGAATGTGGAAAAAAAAAAAGCATTTATGTGCTCTGTCTAAATTAGTAATTTTTAAAATATACTTTCTGTATCTTCACCTTTTGAAAGTAAGAGGCAAAAATCATGACCATTTACCCTAATTATCTCATTATGGATCTTTTATAAATAAGGAAAAAATTCCTGCATCCATCACAATACCATTTATGCACAGTAACAAGAATAATTCCCTGGCCTGCACATGGGGCAGGAACCATACTCTCAGGAAGCAAACCACCAGCAAATCACTGCATAACAGAAGTATACACATAGACATTGCAATTGCTCCAAGAATAGCTTCCTGGCTGTTGATTTTTCTGGGTCCGTGTTCAATCGACATTTGCACACTGAATTAGGTTGTCATGTCTCTTCTTTGTTGAGTAAATATTCTTAAGAAAATCCCATGGTACTTGGCAAGGGACTTTACTGGGGTTTAGAGTTTGAGTTAAGAGGAGGGTTCCCATCTTTTTCATGGACGGCAGCACTCCTGATTGATATGTTCTTAATGACTCCTATGCTTAGTAGTATTATTATAAAAGTAATACACTCACATTTAAAAACTCACCCATAGAAGAGTGTGAGTTTCTGCTATAACCCTGTTCCAATCCCAGGAATCACCGACAGCATTGTGGTTTTACACTTTTTTTCCTCTCTAGATCTCAGTCCATTTGTCAGGCCTTGTTAAAGAAGAAGGTGAAATTGCTCTGAAGGAGGAAAGTCACCGAGAAGTGCAGCACCTCTGTGTCCCTGCGAAAGAAGCCATCAAGGCTGAGGTAACATGGGCCTGTTGCTCAAGGACAGCTGGGCTGACACTTCCCATGAAAATTCCTATGGTTGCAGCTGCTGCTTTTTTCCCGGCACAGCCCACTGGGACTCCTTCACAGCCACGTGCATCCTGGGGATTAAGTGGGTTTCATAAAGATCAGGGGAGGAGCACTTTTGTCTTAAAGGTAGGGTTATTACCTTGCTTCAGCAAGGAGGACCACCAGCATAGACATGAGGTCCTTCCCAAAACCAGAGGCTGTTATTTGTGGCAAAGTGGGTCAGTACTTAGGTCTTGTTTTATACTACAGGTTTGCCAGTGAGCAATTCTCTTAGTTTTCTTATTATTGGAATATGTGTTTAGCATGAATCTAGAAATGTATTTTTGCTTGGAAGGGTGCTATGTTGACATATTTTTCTTCTTTAGGTACTTAAATATGTCACTTTATTTTTTGCACTTGTGTAAACAGTGTCTTCTCTCAGCATGCTTTTAAGACTTTCTCATTATTTTTTTATTGAAAACACGTTGACTATTGATATGGTTTGGCTCTGTGTCCCCACTCAAATCTCATCCGAAATTGTAATCCCATAATCCCCAGTGAGGGGGCAGGACCTGGTGGGAGGTGGTTGGATCATGGGGGTGGTTTCTGCAATGCTGTTCTGCTGATATAAGTGAATTCTTAAGAGATGTGGTCATTTTCTAAATGGCAGTTTCTCCCTCCCTCCCGACACCATGGAAGACTTGCTTGCTTCCTCTTCACCTTCCATCATGATTGTGAGATTCCTGAGCCCTCCTAGCCATGCTTCCTGGATTTCAGAGGATGTGTGGCAAAGCCTGGTTGTCCAGGTGGAAACCTGCTGCAGAGGGAGAGTACCGACAGAAAAACTCTACCAGGGCAGTGCTAAGGGGAAATGTGGGGTTGGATTCCCCACACTGTGTCCCCAATGGGGTATTTCCCTAGCAGTGCTGAGGGAAGAGGAACACTGCCCTCCAGACCTGGGAATGGTAGCACAGTTCATAGCTTTCTCAGCATGGAAGAACCACAGGCATCCGATTCTGACCTGTGATCGCAGTCACGTGGACTGCACCCTGTAAAGTCACAGGGACAGAGCTGCCCAGGGTCTTCAGAGCCCATCCTCCCACCAGAATATAGGACTTGGAGTCAAGAATTATTTTTGGAGCTTTGAGGTTTAATAGCTGCCCTGCTGAGTATCTGACTTGTGTAGGGTCTATAATCCCTTTTTACTGGGCAATTTCTGCCTTTTGGAATGGAAGTGTCTAGCCAATACCTGTACCACCATTCTAACTTGAAAGTAAATAACTAGTTTCTGATAGTACAGGCTCATAGGTCGAAGGAATTTGAGTCTCAGAGGATGAGACTTTGGACTTTTGATTCATGCTGGAATGAGTTAAGACTTTTGGGAGTGATTGGGAAGGGATGATTGTATTTTGCAATGTGAGAAATACTTGAGATTTGAGGGTCCGGGGAAGAAGAATGTTTGTCCTGGAAGCTTCATGCTGAAATCTAATCATCAGTGTTGGAAGCGGGTTCTGGTGGGAAGTGTTTGGGTTGTGGGAGTGAATCCCTAAGGAACGACTAAGTGCTTTCCTCTCAAGAGGGAGTGAGTTCTTGCTGTGAGTTCATACCACGTGCAGTTGTTAGAAGAGTGTGGGACCTCCTTTCTCCTTCTCTGCTCTGAGCATGTGATTCTCCTGCTCCCACTTCACTTGCCACTATGATTGAAGGCTTACTGAAGCCTAACAAGGAGCAAATGCAGGCATCATGCTTCTCACAGGGCATGCAGCATAATGAGTCAAAATAATTTCTTTTCCTTATGTATTATCCCACCTCAGGTATTCCTTTAGAGCAGTGCACACAGACTAACACAGGGCATCTTGTGCTACGTGAGATTTGACCTCAGTCTCCTCAATTCCACAGGATGCTGGTTTCCATGTGAATCTTCCTCCCTGTGCCGTGGCCTGTAACCTGTCCCTGTGGCAAACTGGGGGCAGTAAGAAGTCCCACTTTATCTGTTGGTTGCACTGCGTATAATCCACTATCTGTGCACAGCTGTCTTACACCTGCCAATGGGTTCCTTCTTGTGTACTCTAGGAGGGCAGTTCCCGTATCAGTGAGTCCATTTGGATGGAAACTGAGGAATGGGCTCAACTTTTATCCGTCTTTGTTGTTTCTTCCTGAGAGTCTTTTTGTCTTTTCATATAAGCCTTCAAAATTTGACAAAAATAGACGTAAGAGTCAGTAAAATGTTGATAGTTTCTCATCTTTGTTCTCCATTACACAAAAGTAGCCTTCACTCTTTTGTCTTACTAATTTTATGCTCAGTTTATAATTTGAAACCTGTGTATAGTTGGCCCTTCCTATTGGTGAGTTCCAATTCAGGAAATATTCTACAAAAAACACCGTTTCTGAATTGAACATGCACACATTTTTTATCTCGCCATTATTTTTCTAAGAAATACAGCATCACACCTGTTTACTTAGTATTTACATTATGTTCGGTGTTACGAGAAATCTAGGAATGATTTAAAGTATATGCAAGGAGGTGTGAAGATTGCGTGAAATTACTACTCCAATTTACGTCAGGGACTTGAGCATTTGAGGCTTTTGGGGTATATACAGGGGGTCCTGGAACCAATTCCCCATGGATACTGAGGGCCAATTGTGTTATTTTCTGTTGCTGAAGTAACAAATTGTCATAAGCTTAGTGCCCTAAACCAACACAAATTATCTTGCAGTTTTGGGGCTCAAACATGCAAAATCAAGGTGTCCACAGGATGTTGTTCCTTTCCAGAGGCTCTAAGAAGCGGAGTTTTCTTTTCTTTTCTTTGCCTTTTCAAATCTTAGAGGCTGCCCGTGTTCTTTGGTCTGTGGACCCTTCCTTCATCTTCAAATCCAGCAGTGGCTGCCGAGTCATTGCACATGTCATCACCTAGACGCTATTTTGCTTTCTTTTCCATGTTTAAGGATCCTTGGATTATACCGGTCTCATTCACATGATCTAAGTTAATCTCCTGGTTTTAAAGTAAGCTTAATAGCAAATTATTGTTTCTGCTGCCTTAATTCTTAATTGCTGTGAAGTGTAACATAATTCCAGGTTCTAGGGATTCGAACATGGGCATCTTTGGCATGCCGTTATTGTACCTACTATACCTAGTAAAATAATACTCAACGGGGTAATAAATAGTCTCATTAAGACAAATGTCTTTAAAGAAAATTTTTTTTCAGTGATTCATAGTGTTAACAGATGAATATAGGAGGCCCAGTTCAATTTGGCTTTCAGATGAACCATAACTTTTTAGTGTATTTACATCCCGAATAGTATGAGATTAACGGGGTGTCCTGTATTTGCTAAATCTGTCCACCCTAGTCATTTAGGATTAATAAAAACAAATACATCTTTATTCTAAGTTGTTCATATGTGAGAGCAAAACACAGAAAAGCACATTTAAAGTTCTATCACAGATCTCGTAGGAAAAGTTTCCTGGATGTGTTACCATCCCCCAAATAGCCTACAATTAAATATTTTTGGTATTTCTTTAGTGTTTTTTCAAAATTATCTCTCTTTGATTAAGACCTTCACTGAAATGTATTCTTTTAAAAGAAGCTGCTGTTCCTTTTGGATTTATTAAGATACAGGTGTCAGCATGAAAAAGCCTATATCTCAAGAAGGCTGGGGCATCTATAAAATGTCTGACCACATTCATTATTGTATAGACTCTCCTGTCTTATGTAAAAATATTAAATAATTGCATTTTAGCACTTAATACCATATGCAAGGTCAATATCACAATAGATGGGATTAATAGCACATTGGCCATAGCAGAGTAGAGGATCCAAAAATAAGAATACAAGTCAGTAGGCCAGGTACGGTGGGCCACACCTGGAATCCTAACCTTTAGGAACGCCAAGGCAGGTGAATCACTTGAGGTCGGGAGTTCAAGACCAGGCTGGCCAACTTGGTGAAACTACTAGAAACACACAAAAAATTAACTGGTTGTGGTGGAGGGTGCCTGTAATCCCAGCTACCTGGAAGGCTGAGGCAGGAGAATGGCTTGAATCTGGGAGGTGGTGGTTGCAGTGAGTATAGATCGTGCCACTGCACCGCAGCAGAGATCACAACACTGCACTATGGCTGTTGTTTAATGACGACAGAATGAGACTTGATCTCAAAAAAAAAAAAAAATACAAGTCATTGGAAAATTGTCAGGTTGAAGTGCAGAGATATAAAATAATGGAAAATACAAAGAAGACATAAACATATATGTGAAGACACAGTGAAAGGGTGCTTTGTGTCTGTGTGTGTGTGTTTCTATTGAATATATATGCAATACACATTGTGTGCATGTGTGTGTACATATATGTAAATATATGGTTGGTGCAAAAGTAATTGTGGCTTCTGCCATTAGCTTTAAAGGCAAAACCCACAATTACTTCTGTACCAGCTCTATCTAGCTGGCAAGTCTATTTCCAGGAAGAGAAAGGAAGGAGAGACCACAGCAATAACTGAAGAACTAATGGCTGAAAATCTGCTCAAACCAGTGAAATTATTCCACATATCCAAAACGTTCTGGAAAACACTAAGAGGATGTGTGCAAAGTAAACTCTGTCTAGAATAGTCACAGACAAAGCCTGCTCTTTGCAGAGTTTCCTCATCTGCTTTCAGTTTAGTTGAAACAGGGTCAGGTGCCACTTTCGTAGCCAGGTGAATTCAATAATGAATTAGATGCAGTGTTTAATATTTTTTCTTACGATTCTTCAGGCACAATGAAATGGGAATAGTTTTATTCTGTTACATCATGAATTCACAGGTCCAGAGGTTTAGATTATGACATACAAGTTCACTTGGTTGGAATGAATTCGGCAAATTCTCTAAACTTCTGGAATTATTCTATTTTTTAACATCCAAATTAAACAGCTCTAGTTTCCACTCCTCATTGGTGTAGATGGTCAAATGTTTCTCAGAACTCCCACTGGTGTTTTGTTCCTAATATCTTGTGGAAATTCTTTCTTCTGGCTTCTCTGTGACATTCTCTGTCCACCTCCACTTCATTCCTGCACCCAGCTTCCCATTTTCTTTGTAGCTTTGCACTATGAATGACTGAGGTTTTCCCCCATTTCTAGGATTTTACAAATATGAAGCCACTGATTGAGACACAGTTTTAAAAATGCGTGAGGATAATGATGGGTAGTTACTTCACAGAACTGTTAAAAATGAAATTAGAAGTCAGAGTGTGTTCTAGCTAATGTGCATTCTTGGTAATAACCTCTACCTGTTTCTTCTGGAACCCAGAACTCCTTTCCTTGTTAACCTCTGAGATCCAAGAAACCGTTAGCTCTCATTCCAAGTGAAAAACTAAAAAGGCATTTGATTTTTAGAAATGTAAAATGATTTAGCTCTTACTGGACTTCATCCGACAGATGCAGTCAGGTGACCTATCTTTCAATAAAAAAGCCATGAAAGGTCTTCTTAAAGGAGAGTTTCTTCCTAAGAGAATTATGCTGTTTCCCCAGAACATAGGAAGGAATGTCACTGTCATGGTGACTTTGTAATTTTTTTGTGTGAAGCTTCACTTCTTTCATGCAATCAAATGATACATTCTTCCAGGAACTAGGAAATCAACTAATTTATCCAAAATAAAAATGTGTGCGTGGTGAATATTAAATGGCTACATAAAGGCAGGGTCTGACTGTCCTGGACTCAAGGTTGAGTCTGATTGAGTTGGATTAGACCCTGTCTTGATTTAAATTTTGGATATTTTGTTGATTATGGTGACTTTTTAATCAGTGTTATTATTCTTAAAATTACTGCTTTCTGAAATCATCTATGTTAAGAATGGAATATCTTGGTGCTTACATTTTAAACCTGAGGCCAGTGCCTCCCTCACTTAATCCTAGTCCTGGCTCTGTCATCAAATCTAGATAAAATCTGTAACCAGATAAAAATGCATTTACTCTAAAAGGTCTGATTGCTTTTTTCAATCTTGAGACTAGGAAAAACAATGCATTATTTTACAACTGGGTTTTATTTTCCCAGAGGTAGATGACATGCACATTTAGTGCAGAGTTAACGTGAAGAAATAGAAAGCTTCTTAAACATGTAGGATATACTCACAGAGTTCATGATTTAAGGACCAAACCTTCCCAAGGAGAGAGAGCAGGGACAGGGAGTGATCTTAATACTTCCCCTTAGAGTCGATGCTGTCTTTTTTCTTGGTTTGGTTCCCTCTCCTTGTGTCCCATGCTATATCGTCCTCATTTAACGGTGCTCTCAAAAAGGACTTGTTTTTAACAGCATTTACTTGGATCCTATGATGTTTGTGTGTAAGGAAAGCCTTGTATAACTCCATTTTGCCATCCAATTGATGAAATAGTTTATGAATGACCAGCACATAAATAAGACGAACTCCACACCAGTAGAAATCTCATAGCTAAATGGAGAATTAAAAACTCATGCACCTCTGTAGGAAGCATAATGGCATGAGAAACATAAACCAGAAGAAGGGAGCGCTTGCAGAGAACAGAGGACTGGGCATCTCCTCCCTTGGCGGGTCTCCCGTGATTCCATGAGGGAAGTGGTCTTTGAGTTGGGCTTGCTCTTTTTAGGGATGGTGAGGGGTAGGTGAGGGCATGAAAGGAGAGGATGCAGGAGGAGGGAAGCACCCATTCTAGGAAAATGCTGGGAGCGACTAGGGAAGGTCAGGGGACGCAGTGGGACAGATGGCTGTGACCCTGGAAAGCATTCCAAGCTCCAGCGTGGTGTCCCTGATCACTGCACTGGTCTGCAGAGCAGAGAAGGACATTCCCAGGATGCCGGAGAGTGGCCTGCCCAAACCAACACCATGAACTTGCCGCAATTATCAGCGTCTAGATTCTCTGTCTTTGAACACTCGTTTAATTTGGTTTACATGTTACACGGCTCTGCTGAGGGAGCCCTTTCTGAATCCACATCAGCCACAGAAGCTTCTCGGCCTCCTCATTTCTTCTTGCAGCACTTTGTAAAAGGGATACCACAGGTGCCGACTTGATTAAAATTTCTAGGGCAAAACACTGGATGACATATGGCACCACTCTTTTTGCAGCTAGCAGCATTATTTATACCACCAAAAACACCTAACAGGGAAAAAAAAAAAGCAAACAGCACGTTAGAATTCAAAGCCCATGTTGCAAAGCCACAAACCCTGTGTCAGTATGACCTTGAGTAAATCAGCAGTGGGCGTCTTTCCCAAGCCTGAGAGGAGCACAGTATGTGGCGGCCCTCCAACGGTCTGAGGGACAGTGAACTGGCCCCCGGTGTAAAAGGTTTGGGGACGCCTGGTTTAGTCTGTTAAATATGAGAACTGAGATGGAATCAAAGCATGCATCTCGCTGGGCTGGAATTGACGCGTATGAACTTAACATGGAGTAACTTACAGCTGAAACCCACCATTCACTGTAGTAATAGCTTTTGTTACGGCTTGTTTCTTAGATCTAAGTCCTGGTTCCAATGTCACCCTTCTTTGTTTTATCCTTCCCTCCGTCCCTCCCTCCCTTTCTTCCTTCCATTGTTCCTGGTACTGTGCTACGTGTTGGAAAATATCGAGGTCTCTGGTGCCTCTCAGAGCCCCATTGTTCCCTTGTAATTTGGCACCCATAAACAAAATTGATAAAACGAGGCTTTGACAACATAATATCGGTTACTTTAGGTTTCAGTCTCAAATTTTCTTTCTCCTTCTCTCCATCCTTCTCTTCCACTCTCTCTCTTTTATCCTTTCATGCTTTCTATTTTATTTCCATAATATCAAGGAGAAAATGAAGGTTCGGCATCCAGGTTTAAAAGTTGCTTTCGGTGGGCCGTCCCTGTCCTGTGAACCTGCAGTGGCCTCGCGGCAGGGAAGCGTTCTCAGGGCCTCGGATCAGAAAAGACCCAGGGGCAGAGTGTCTGTAGCAGTAGTTCCCAGAGGTTAGGCGGGGGCTTAAGATTCTCTGGAGTTGTCCAAGTTGCAGTATCTACCCTTGAAATGCAAACCCTTAGAAAGTGACATTCTGTACTTCTTTCTTTAGATAAAGTAACATTTCTGTCTTTTATTTTTAAAAAGTCACCTAATGGGTTTCAACCGTAGTCTTAGCAGTCATAGCGTGGAAAGCAGTGAGGAGATGAGTTTAGCTACTGGGCCCTTCATATCAGCCTAAAAGAGAGATTGATTGAGGTGTCCATTGGGCTCGCAAGCTCCTTTTATATTGAACCCATGCCTGGTTCTATTAAGTAAGGAATGTGGTCTACTCAGTCTAGATGAAAGAGAAAGACAAGCTCTTGTGGGGAGGGGTGAGAGAGAGGGAGAGTGAGAGATAGGGAAGAGAGAGAGAGAAACAGAAAGAGACAGGAGGGGCAGAGAGGGAAAGAGAGGGACAGGACAGAGAGACATAGGGAAAGAGAGAGAGGGAAGGAGCAAGGATCAGGAGAGGGAGAGAGAGCAAAGACAGGTGAGTGAGATAGAGACCTGATAGAGACAGTGAGGGGCAGGAGGGGGGGGGAGAGGTAGGAAATAGAGAGAGAGAGGGTGAGAGAGGCAGGAGAGGGAGATAGACGAGAGAGGGGGAGAGAGCAAGGGGCAGGAGAGAGAGACAGAGGAGAGACAGGAGAGAGAGAGGCAGGACAGGGAGAGGCAGGAGAGAAGCAGCGAGGGGTAGGAGAGAGAGATGGAGAGAGATAGAGGCAGGAGAGACGGATGGAGAGGGGAGAGGGAGGTAGGAGGTGAGAAAGAGAGGGAGGGTTCGGAGAATTAGAGAGGAGGCAGACACAGACAGCCTCTGCCCCAATCTTCCATTTGTCCAACCTCCTATTTCGCTGGCCCATCTCACCTGGAAGAGGCATCAGGAATACGAAGAGGAACGAGAAGAGGAGATACAGGACCTTCATGGCTGATGGCTGCGAGCTTCACCAGGAGCTGAGTCTGGGAAGGGCACTGAGCCTTCCACCTTATAAAGGTCCTGGTCTCTGGTCACCAGGTAGAATTCAGACCTGGTATTGGCTGCAATGCGCATTGCAAAGAGTAGAATTCAACTACCTAGCTGGTGAGTCAGAGAATGGTCCTAATAGAATAGTGCACACTCAGGAGACTGCATGCAAATTTGGACTCGGGAAACCCCAGACAATCCCCGTCTGCTCTTGGGACCAGAAAATCCCTCCTGTCTTGCATCATGTAAAACCTAGTGTATGGTTGGAGTGACGGGCTGGGCCTGTCTCACAGGGGAACAAACTCAAACTCAGGGCCTGTAGCGTGGAGCTCACCTGCCATCCGCTCTGTGGAACGTCCTGTTTTTCCTATCTGGGGACAGTCTCGAGCCACATGGGAGCTGGTTCCATCTAATTGCTGGAACATTCAGCTTCTGGGGATGGAGCAGGGCTGACTGAAACCCGGGGACCCTGGGGGGCTCACGGCTCTGGCAGCACCAGCAGCGTGGTGAGCCCAGTCCTCCCAGGAGGTCCCAGCTGGTGACATTCACGTGAAAAGTCGCCTGAAATTCCCCATCATCCCCACGGGACAGAGATGAGGCAGACGGGTGCCTGTTTCCTTCCTCGGGAAGGAGAATGGGAGGGTGTGATTGGACTTCAGTGTCCCCTCAGAGTCCGCCCAGGCCCGGGCCAGGAGGTGGCCTACGGCCCACACTTGAGTTCCTTCAGTTCACACAGTCACTTGGGAGCGTCAGCTCCACGGGGCTTCAGGGCTTTGGGAGCCAGGGCTTCCTCTGCCTTCCACAGACTCAGCGCTAAGGGAGCTCACTGCTGTCGGGGTTTGGTGGAGAAGCACACAGTGGGGCTGCAAGGCCTCCACATGGTCTCCCTGTGGGTGATGGAACAGACTTCTGAAGGAGCCCCATGTTTTCAGGGCTGCGGAAGGTCTCTGGGGCCTCTCAGGATCCTGTCCTTCCTCCATAACCCAGAGTGGCAATCAGTGGCCAGAGGCAATGGACAGAGCCCCGTGCCCAGTGCTCAGGGGAGGGCCTTTTCTTGGGAAAACAAGTGACCTTCATCCTGGTTCCTTTCTCTCTGGATCTAAGGGAAGTTTGAGAGACAGGCAGGCCCCCATTGTCAATGTCAGTGTCTGTGCTGTTTCAGGGTGCAGCAGTGACACGGCCATGGGGACAAGGAGCCTTTGCTCGTGGCCTGCTTGACCTCTTGATTTAAAATGTCAGGTTCTGAAAAACTCTGGTTCCAGGCTGGCTAGAGGTGGATTTAAAGGCAGCTGGTGATGATACCGTGAGGCCAAGAGCCTTAATGACATTTTTTATACAAGGAAGTTTCTGGCCTAGCATGGCAGCTCACACCATGGGCGTCCCAGCACTTCGAGAGGTCGAAGCAGGTGGATCATGTGAGGTCAGGAGTATGAGACCAGTTTGACCAACTTGGTGAACTCCCATCTCTACTAAAAATGCACAAATTAGCCACGTGCGGTGGCTTCCACCTATAATTCCAGGTACTTGGGAGGCTGATGCAGGAGAATCACTTAAGACAGAGCAAGACTCAGTCCCAAAGGAAACAAAGAAGGTTCTGATGCAGTATGCAAAGAAAGGGCTGGGTCGGGTGCTGTCACAGCTGCTAAATGAAATTGCATCCAGGACTGGAGCTCAGTCACCAGGGAGTCACTCCAATTATTGGGACTTTGATTTCCTGTGTGTTGAGCAGGCTGGAATTGAGGGGCAGACTCATTCATTCCTGACGCTAAAACTATTTCTTCCTGGTAAAGAAAGCATACCGAGAAATGGAATATGAAATAAAGCCTTTATGTGCTCTGCCTAAATTAATAATTTATGGTTTTTTGTATATTTGCTACATCACAATTAGAAAGTAAGAGACGACCCTCACTCGCTGCCGATGACCGGCCCCGCCACGCGCGTGTCCCGCAGAAATGCTTCAGTTTACCCACAGTCTTTGCCAGATCAGACCGGCATCCAGGATCCTGGCTCCTCATCTCACTCGGGCTGATGCCAAAGATGTAAAATTTGGCGGAGATGCCTGAGCCTTAATGCTTCAAGGCCTAGACCTTCTAGCCGACACTGTAGCCGTTACTCTGGGGCCAAAGGGAAGAACAGTGATTACTGAGCAGAGCTGGGGAGGTCCCAAAGTAACAAAAAATGGTGTGACTGTTGCAACGTCAATGGGGTTAAAGGATAAATATAAAAACGTTGGAGCTAGACTTGTTCAAGATGTTGCCAGTAACCCAGATAAAGAGTTTGGGGATGGCACTACCACTGCTATTGTACTGGTACGCTCTATTTCCAAGTAAGACTCCAAGAAGATTAGCAGACGTGCTAATCCAGTGGAAATCTGGAGAAGTGTGATGTTACCTGGTGGTGCTGTAATTGCTGAACTTAAAAAGCAGTCTAAACCTGAGACCACCCTTGAAGTTGTGCAGGTTGCTGATTTCTGCAAACAGAGACAAAGAAATTGGTAACATCATCGCTGATGCAGTGAAGAAGCTTGGAAGAAAGGGTGTCCTCACAGTAAAGAATGGAAAAACACTGATGAATTAGAAATTATTGAAGGCATAAACGTGTGACCAAGGATATATTTCTTCATATTTTATTAGTACATCAAAAGGTCAGAAATGTGAATTCCCAGATGCCTATGTTCTGTTGAATGAAAAGAAAATTTCTGGTATCCAGTCCATCGTACCCACTCTTGAAATTGCCAAAGCTCACTGTAAGCCTTTGTTCATAATCACTGAAGACATTGATGAAGAAGCTCTAAGCACACTCATCTTGAATAGGCTAAAGGCTGGTCTTCAGCTTGTGGCAGTCAAAGGCTCCAGGGTTTGGTGACAATAGAAAGAACCAGCTTGAAGATAGGCCTATTGCTCCTGGTGGTGCAGTGTCTGGAAAAGAGGGGTTGACCCTAAACCTTGAAGATGTTCAGCCTTGTGACTTAGGAGAAGTTGGAGAGGTCAGTGTGATCAAAGATGATGCCATGCTCTTAAAAGGAAATTGAAAAACGTATTCAAGAAATCATTGAGCAGTTGGATGACACGACGAGCGAATATGAAAATGAAAAACTGAACAGCTGTGCTGAAGGTTGCTGGGACACAAGATGCTGAAAAGAAAGAGTTACAGCTACCCTTAGTGCTACAAGAGCAGCTGTTGAAGGCATTGTTCCGGGAGGGGGTTGTGCCCTGCTTCTGTGCATTCCAGCCTTGGGCTCATTGACCCCAGCTAATGAAGATCCAAAAACTGGTGTAGAAATTATTAAAAGAACACACAAAATTCCAGCCAGTGACTATTGCTAAGAATGCAGGTGCCGAAGGACCTTTGATAGTTGAGAAAATTCTGCAAATTTCCTCAGAAGTTGGTTATGATGCTATGGTGGGAGATTTTCTGAATATGGTGGAAAAAGGAATTATTGACCCAACAAAGTTTGTGAGAACTGCTTATTGGATGCTGCTGGCATAGGCTCTCTGTTAATTAGATCAGATATTGTCACAAATTCCTAAAGAAGAGAATGGCCCTGGAATGGGATGCAATGTGTAGAATGGGAGGTGGCACGGGAGGTGGCCTGTTCTCATTCCTGGAATGGTGCTTTACCTTTATTAACGAATTGTGCAAGGAAGCCCAGGGCAGTGTTCCTCACCAATAACTTCGGAGAAGTCAGTTGGGAGAAATGAAGAAAAGTCTGGCTGATGTTGAGAAACCCCAATAACCATCAGTTACTGGTTTCAGTTGACAAAATACATAATGGTTTAGTGCAGTCATTATTCATGCCTACAGATAATTTATTTTATATTTTTGAATAACACGTTGTACATTCCCGATACTGGGTATGAGAGTCATGTACCAATGCTCTGTTTTCAACTTCAGTCACTGAGGCATTTTTACTACTATTCTGTTAACATCAGGATTTTGGTGCTTGAGATCACCAGATGAGAAGTTCAGAGGCTTTCTGTGCCGAGTGAGAAAAATTGTGTACAAAGTAGAGAAATATCCAATCATGTGAGAACCTTTGTGTGATGACTTTGTTTAAAGTTAGAGGCAAACATCATAACACTTTACTGTAATTATCTCAGCATGAATCTTTTATATATGAGGGGAAACTCCCACATGGAACACAATACAATTCACACACGTTAAGAAAAATAATTCCTCAGTGTTATTTATTATCTTGTCAATATTTCACATTGCTCCAGTTGTTCCAATGATGGCTTCATGGCGGTTGATTTTTCTGGGTACATGTTTGATCTAGATTCACACGCTGAATTAGGTTGTCATGTCTCTTAGTTTGTTGAGTAAATATTCTTAAGGAAATGTCATGGTACTATGAGAAGGGCCTTATTGGGGCTTAGAGTTTGAATTAAGAGACTGGTTGCCATCTCTTTCATGTGTGGCATCAATCTTGACTAATACATTCTCAATGACTCCTACGCTTAGCAGTATTATTATCAAAGTAATACCCTCGCATTTAAAAACACGCATGGAAGAGTGTGAATTTCTCCTCTAATCCTGTTGCAATCCCAGGAACCACTTGATAGCATTTTGGTTTTCTATCTTTTGTCCTCTCTCCATCTCAGTCCGTTTGTAAGGCCTTGTTAAGGAGGTGAAATTGCTCTGAAATAGGAAAGTCACCATGAAAAGCTGCACGTCTGTGTCCCTGGGGAAGAAGCCACCGAGGCTTAGGTAACATGGGCCTGGTTGCTCCAGGACAACTGGGAGAACTCTTCCTAATGAAAATTCCTGTGGTTGCACCTGCTTCTTTTTTCCTGGCACAGTCTAATGGGACTCCTTCACATCCATGTTCATCCTGGTGATTGCTTCAGCAAGGAAGACTGTCCACTGGTGCATAGTCGGGGTTCTTCACCAAAAGCAGAGATGCAGCAATTCTAGGATTTGGAGATGTGAAGATTTGGAAAAATATAAATGACTGATTTTTTTTTTTCTTAATGAGCTAAAAGCAAAGCCAGATTGTAAAAGGGGCATCATCAAGCCTGACTGAGAAACAGACTCACTGTGCTATCTATTAGGGAACATGAGGACCCCTGCTGTGTCCCTAAACCTCTTTCCTACAACTGAGGAAAGAATTCTAGCCTCGCTCTTCGTGGCAAAATGGTTCAGTTCCTTAGGCAAGTGTGGGAAGCCTCATTCTTATAACTAGACTCCTAGAAAGCAAAGTCTTTCCTATCTGTGGTTTAGGAAACAACGTTTCTCTGCGCTATGTCCTCCGTGGTAAAGAACAGAAGCAGTTTGACTGGTTCTCAGTTGTGGAGGCAGGGCCAGCTTCATGGGCTTGAGGGCTGGGCAGGGACACGGGGACTCTCTCAGAAGGGCCGGTTCCTGGTGTCGGGCTCTGCTGAAAGCCTCCTGACTTCCTTGCTTTTTTCTTAGAATTTGTGTTTTGTAAGTGAAGCCCACTGAGATGGAGCGTGCACATGGGCAAAGCGGCTATGAGAGGAGACGAGGTGGGCAGGCCCAGGCCCGGGGCATGAAGATCACATGCTGGAGCTTGCTGCCCTAAGCATGGGCATCCTTGGAGCGGCCCAGGCACACCTGGACTGGGAAGGAAGATGGCAAGGGACGGAGATGGGAGGTGGCAGCGGAAGCAGCCACAGTATCCTCAGCCCTGGGGTGAAAGGAGGGTGTCTGTGTGGAGGCAGCAGAGACATCTCTGTGCCTGTTTTTCCTCAGAGTCAACCTTGGAGCTTCTGCACAAGTACTTACCCCTGACCTGAGCCCCAGGACAGGGGCCATAGGTGCTCAGATAGATAGCAGATTGGGAATAGATAGTCACAAAAGAAAAGTGTGCGCATGGACTTTGCAATAAAGTATACCAGGGAGTTACTGGAATTCTTCAGAGAGTTTAGAGTTCTTCAAGGGGTTAGTTAAGGCTCAGAAATGTAAATTAAACATGTAATGATAGTCACATTTAACAGAGATGGATGCAATATTTGTGTAAAATTTCTGATGGGCCAGACATGGTGGTTCATGCCTGTTATCCTAGCACGTTGTGAGACTGAGGTCAGAAGATTGCTTGAGGTCAGGCGTTGGATACTAGCCTGGGCAGTATAACTAGACACCATCTCTACAAAGAATAATAATGATAATAAGAGAAAGATTAGCTGGCCATGGTGTCACATGCTCATAGTCCTAGCAGCTTGGGAGGCTGAGGTAGGTGGATCACATGAGTCCAAGCTGTAGTGAGCTATACTACTACACTTGTCAAAATAGAGAACTTGTCAAGAAAAGAAAAACCTGAATAATCAATTATTAACAAGGAGGGCAATTTTAAAAATTAAGTTTTTCTTGTTATTAAATACACAACAATAGAATTCATAAACAGAGGTTTTGAATAAGTTATAAATCATGATGCCACAATTGGTCATCTGCGGGCCTCTGCAAATTACAGGATATGTCAGAAGATGCATCGAAATTTCATTGGCGAAATTTACACTTTAAATTAAAATTTACGTGAAACTGATTTGTTTAGAGTTACATCTTTTGAGAAAGATTATTTCACAAGAATCGCCAGCTCCAGATACACTAAAATTTGTTTCAGAAGAATTTATTGGCATGTTGTCATAGCTTAGAATATTTTCCAGAAAGTTGTTGTAGCAGATTCTTCTCAAAAGATAAAATGAAGTTGCTCAAGGTATAAAGTTTGATGACTTAATAAATTAATTGACAAAAAGTGGGCCAGAAAAATTGATTCATCTAGATCCAATTAATAAAGTAGTATTGTTTGTTAAAACTATAGAATTAATTTCTGTGGAGATTTGTAAGATTTTGTGGTTACTCCTGTATAACTATTATATTTTTCATTCATGAAAAATATTTTCTTGAAAAAAAGATGACTATCCTACTGCGTTCATTACACTTCCTTTTTCTGATCTTTTTTTTTTTTTTTTTTTTTTTTTTTAAAGATAGGGTTTCACCATATTGGTCATGCTGGTCTTGAACTCCCTACCTCAAGTGATCCGCCCGCCTTGGCCTCCAAAGTGCTTGGATTACAGGCGTGAGCCACCACGCCTGGCCTCTTTTTCTGCTCTTTAAACCATGCTCCTCTGTATTTCCATTTTACGCTGAGCGTGAAGGCCACATGCTCATGAAATGGCCATGGTGGGGCTAGAATTTTGTAGCCAGCCCCACCATGGCCATTTTCATACAGGTGATCTCACTGAACCCTCAAAAGGAAACCTGCCAGGCTGGTATTACCCAAGATTACAGAGGCAGGTCCTGGGGCCTAGAAAGGTTAGAGGGCATGTTGAAGGTCACCTGTCTCCTAAGTGGCAGATGCAATTTGAAATAAAATCCCCCTCTCTTCAAAGCCCATGTTCCTAACCACCCCCACACAATCACTGTGGTGTCCTGATCACCTCCCTCTTCATCCTCCTCCAGCCCCAGAGCTACCGTAATGCTCTGCCTGAGGCCAGAGTCCATGGAGCTGCTGTCATCCTCTGCCAGCTCCCGAGCTGAGTGGAGTCCAGAGCCTGGCCTGGCCTTGTAGGGGTGAGGAATGAGCATGCAGTTACCGCCATCTCGCGGCGGCTAGTCTACATGACCCTAAAACGCAGATCTAACCTGCCTGAAGCCCGGGTGTGCACCTGAGACTTCCTGTGATTTTTTTCCCCCTTGTAGTGAACCTAGTGAGGGTTCTCACTATTGTATGCATGATCTCAAGCAATTAGCTTTCATTTATTTATTTTTAATGTTTTATTTCGTGCTCACATTCTTTTTATTCACTCATTTTCTTTCAGTTTAGTTCTTTATTTCTCCAGTATTTTTACAGTAAAACCTTAGATTGTGTATTTCTGCATTTTTCTGCTTCCCATTGTAACAGCAGTGAGGGTTATTAGTTTCTCTCCAAGCACTGGTTTAGCTGTATTGCTACAAATTTTGTTATGTTTTCATGTGCTGTCACTTCAGATTATTTTCTAATTTCTCCTTTTAGTCATTAGAAACATGTTCAGTAATGTCCTACTATTTGGAGAATTTTCCAACTCTCTCTTCATGACAGCGTCATACATTCCACTGTGAATAGACATTATGTTCCATTTGACTTTAAATTATTTTGATTTTTTGAGACTTGCTTCTTAGATTAGTATGAGCTCTCTTAGGTAACGTATTAATGCATTTTACTGTTATTGGGGGGAGTGCCCTGTAAATCTCAAACAGATCACAGTGGATGATACCGTTATTCAGACCCCCTCCATCTTTATATATATGTGTCTGAAAAAAAAAAAAAAAAAAAAAAAAAAAAAAACTTATCAAGGAGAGGCCAGGCATGGTGGCTCACAGCTGGAATTCCAGCACTTTGGGAGACCAAGGATGGTGGATCACCTAAGGTCAGGAGTTTGAGACCAGCCTGGCCAACATAGTGAAATCCCATCTCTACTAAAAACATAAAAATTAGCTGAGTGTGGTGGCATGCACCTTTAATCCCAGTTACGTAGGAGGCTGAGGCAGGAGAATTGCTTGAACCCGGGAGGTGGAGATTGCAGTGAGCTGAGATCGCACCACAGCACTCCAGCCTGGTTGACAAGAGCAAAACTCAGTTTCAAAAAACAAAAAAGCTATTAAAAAGAAAAAAAGTGTTGAAATATCCCATTGTAATTGTTAATTTGTCATTTTCTTCGCTCAGTTCTATCAATTTATCTTTACAATTTTTGAGATTCCCTTATTAGGTGCATACTAATTTAATAATAATAATATCTGTCCCTGATGACTTAACTGCTTGAACACTGGGAAAAACACCCTCTTACTCACTGATTATACACCTTGTTTTTAACTCTACTTTGATTTAGAGTCAGTTAGCCGGTACAACTAATTGTTTCTATTAGATTAATGTTTTCATACTGTAGCTATTTCCATCCCTTTATGTCAAGCTATCTTTGTCTTTATATTTAGTTTGTACATTGGGATTTTTTTTTGTTTTTGTTTTTTTTTTTTTTTTACAGACAGCATATATTGAATCTTGTTTTGTAGTACAGGTTTGCTAGTGAGGAATTCTCTTAGTTTTTGTTGTTATTAGAAAAGGTCTTTACTTATTATTGGAATATGTGTTTACCATAATTTTAGAAATATATTTTTTGCTTGTGCGTGTTCTATCTTGACATGTGTTTCTTCTTTTGGTACTTAATCACTTGATTTTTCATTCTTCTGTAAGCAGTGTGTCTTCTCTAAGATTTTCTCAGCTGGGTGCAGTTGTTCACACCTATAATCCCAGCACTTTGGGAGGGAGGATCACGAGGTCAGGAGTTCAAAGCCAGCCTGGCCAGTACAGTAAAACCCCATCTCTATTTTTTTAAAAAAAGCTGGGCCTGGTGGTATTTGCCTGTAGCCCCAGCTACTCAGGAGGCTGAGGCAGAAGAATTGCTTAAACCTGGGAGGTAGAAGTTTCAGTGAGCCGAGATTGTGCCACTGTACTCCAGCCTGGCAACAGAGCAAGACCGTCCAAAAAAAAAAAAAAAAAACTACTCATTATTTTTGATTGAAAATAATTTGATTATTGATACTGTTTGGCTCTGTTTCCCCACCCAAGTCTTAACTCCCATTGTAATCCCCATAATCCCCAGTGTGGGGCGGTGGGACCTGGTGGGAGGTGACTAGATCCTGCTGTTGGTTCCCCCGTGCTGTTCTCCTGATAGTGAGTGAATTCTCATGAGAGCTGATGTTTTTGTAAACAGCAGTTTCCCCTGCACGCGCTCGCGCTCTCACTCTCTCTCTCTCCTGCCACATGTAAGACTTGCTTGATGCCTCTTCACCTTACTGATGATTGTGAGTTTCCTGAGCATTCACAGCCATGCTTCCTCTTAAGCCTGTAGAACGTTAGTCAATTAAACCTTTTTTAAAAAATACTCAGTCTCAACTAGTTGTCTTTATAGTAGTGTGAAAATGGACTAATATAATTCTAATATCCTTGCTCTTGTTTTCTTTATAATTATTCTTCTTGGATGTCTTTGAATACCAAATTGTGTTATAGTCTCACCAAATTTACGAAAATAGGCTATTTTCTTTTTTCTTTTTTCTTTTTTGAGACGGATTATTTTCTCAACTTTATCCCCTCCCTTTCAACTTCTATCTTTAAACACACAAGGTGATAGATTGCTTGATATTTCTGCACAGCACACTGTTCATTGTTTATCCAACTTTTCTCTCCCTTTGTGTTATTTCTTCATTTGTTTGTATTAATATACAGATTTATTGATCTTTTCTTCAACACTGTCATATGCCATTAATTCCGTTCAGAATATTTTTTATTCACATTCTTATTTTGTTTTATTGCTGGAAGGTCCATTTATTTCTTTGTATGTGTCTCTCCTCATCAAAAAGTTTTTCTCTTCAGCCTTGCACATATTTATGACTTTTATAATCCCTCCCTTACCTCCCTCTTTCCAATCCTAGTGTCTTTGTCGTCATTGCGTCTGTTTTTACTGAATGACTTCCTCGTGGTTATGAGCGCTATTTTCCTTGTTTGTATGCTTGGAAATATTTCACTCAATTCAGTGTGTTATAGAGCTGAAATGGCTGAGTGGCAGCTTTCGTTGTTTTCCCGTGAAGACTGTCAGACCTTATTTACATTCACATTCACATTTGAGATTTTGTAGATTCGTCTGGACCTTTTGGGAACGGCTTCACACGTTTCTTGGAGCCGTTGCAGAACACTTTTATCCAGAGCTAAATAGCACCACGTCTCACTGATGGCTTTCTCAGGTCTCTGAGGGTCTCTTGACTTCGCTGTGGGGGTGCAAAGTGTTCAAGTCTTTTCTGTCCTCATGAAATTGCCGTTCACTTCCTTAGGGCGTTTTTGCTTTTCTCTGGCCTGGTGACGTCTGACCCCCAGTGCGCTCACATCACACCCTAGCCCTAGAATGGAGGTGTCCCTGCCCTTCTCCAAAACTCAGGACCCCTCCTCCCTCCAGTGGCCCCCCTCTCTGCTATTCTTGGCTGTAATTTGTGGTGTGACACCGTTTGAATGTTCGCCTTTCCAGATATCATGTTGACACGTAATTCCTAATGTGGGAGGTGGGGCCTGGCAGGATGTGTTTGGCCGGGGGAGTGGATCATTCGTGAATGGGTTGGTGCTGTCCTGGAGAGAATCCACAAGTTCCTGCTTTGAGTCGTGGGAGTTCTGGCTGTTTAACATGGTGTGGCACCTTCCCCCGCTCTTGTTGCTTCTCTCACCCTGTGATACGCCTGCTCCTCCTTCACCTTCCACCATGACTAGAAGCTTTCTGAGGCCTCACCATAGCAGACGCTGGCCCCATTTTACTCATGACGTCTGCAGAACAGTAAACCAGAATAAACTCCTTTTATGAATTCCCCGGCATTAGGTATTTCCTTACAGTAGTAAAAAACAAATTAACACAGAAAACTGGTACCGTGGAGGGGACATTGCTATGAAGATACATAAAAAATGGGGAAATGGCCTTGTAACGGGGTAACTGGCAGAGGTTGGAAGAGTCTACAAGGCTCAGCAAAAGACAGGCAGAGGAGGCTGGCATGGTGCCTCAGGCCTGCAATCACAGCACTTTGGGAAGTGGAGGAGGGTGGATCATCTGAGGGCAGGAGTTCAAGACAAGCTTCACCAACATGATGAAACACCCTAACTAAAAATACAAAAATTATCCGGGTGCGTTAGCTAACCCCTGTAGTCCCAGGTACTCGGGAGACTGAGGCATGAGAACCGATTGAACCCGGAAGGTGGAAGTTGCAGTGAGCCGAGATCATGCCACTGCACTCCAGCCTGGGCAACAGAGTGATATGTGGTCTCAACAATTAAAAAAAATTGAAAAGGACAGGCCGTTGAGGGAGAGTTTGAAACTCTTTAGAAACATGTTAAATGTATGTGACTAAATGTTGATAGCGACATGGACAACAAACTCCAGGCTGACAAGGCATCAGGCGCTGTCTTTCTTCCTGAGGTTTGCTCCCCTGTCCTGTGTCCCATGCTATATTGTCCTCATTTAACAGTGCTCTCAAAAAGGACTTGTTTTTAACAGCATTTACTTGGATCCTATGATGTTTGTGTGTAAGGAAAGCCTTGTATAACTCCATTTTGCCATCCAATTGATGAAATAGTTTATGAATGACCAGCACATAAATAAGACGAACTCCACACCAGTAGAAATCTCATAGCTAAATGGAGAATTAAAAACTCATGCACCTCTGTAGGAAGCATAATGGCATGAGAAACATAAACCAGAAGAAGGGAGCGCTTGCAGAGAATAGAGGACTGGGCATCTCCTCCCTTGGCGGGTCTCCCGTGATTCCATGAGGGAAGTGGTCTTTGAGTTGGGCTTGCTCTTTTTAGGGATGGTGAGGGGTAGGTGAGGGCATGAAAGTGGAGGATGCAGGAGGAGGGAAGCACCCATTCTAGGAAAATGCTGGGAGCGACTAGGGAAGGTCAGGGGACGCAGTGGGACAGATGGCTGTGACCCTGGAAAGCATTCCAAGCTCCAGCGTGGTGTCCCTGATCACTGCACTGGTCTGCAGAGCAGAGAAGGACATTCCCAGGATGCCGGAGAGTGGCCTGCCCAAACCAACACCATGAACTTGCCGCAATTATCAGCATCTAGATTCTCTGTCTTTGAACACTCGTTTAATTTGGTTTACATGTTACACGGCTCTGCTGAGGGAGCCCTTTCTGAATCCACATCAGCCACAGAAGCTTCTCGGCCTCCTCATTTCTTCTTGCAGCACTTTGTAAAAGGGATACCACAGGTGCCGACTTGATTAAAATTTCTAGGGCAAAACGCTGGATGACATATGGCACCACTCCTTATGCAGCTAACAGGATTATTTATATCACCAAAAACACCTAACAGGGAAAAAGAAAACACAGAAGAAGCAAACAGCACGTTAGAATTCAAAGCCCATGTTGCAAAGCCACAAACCCTGTGTCAGGATGACCTTGAGTAAATCAGCAGTGGGCCTCTTTCCCCAGCCTGGGCTGTTCCATCATGATAATGAGACGTGAGCCAGTCACTGGGATCTAAGTTTCGGACATGGAGGCTGGCGCTGCTGTGGTTTGGGGGATGCTTATTTTTATAGAACCAGAATGTGAAAGACTCTGATCTCTCCTGAGTGACCGGGGCATCCCGGTGGGGTCAGGTAGGACCTCATCGAGGATCTCTTGTGAATTCAAGCTCCACCACGGGCAGATAACCTCAAAGCCACCCTACCTCCATCTTAACATACAGGCCAGTAACTTTTGCTTTCCAAATCATTTAGTCCAGGCGTCCCCAAACCACGGCCCCCTGAGGCCATTCATCCGGCCCCCCGCCGCACCTCAGGAAGGGGCACCTCTTTCATTGGTGGTCAGTGAGAGGAGCACAGTATGTGGCGGCCCTCCAGCGGTCTGAGGGACAGTGAACTGGCCCCCGGTGTAAAAGGTCTGGCGACGCCTGGTTTAGGCTGTTAAGTATGAGAACTGAGATGGAATCAAAGCATGCATCTCGCTGGGCTGGAATTGACGCGTATGAACTTAACATGGAGTAACTTACAGCTGAAACCCACCATTCACTGTAGTAATAGCTTTTGTTACGGCTTGTTTCTTAGATCTAAGTCCTGGTTCCAATGTCACCCTTCTTTGTTTTATCCTTCCCTCCGTCCCTCCCTCCCTTTCTTCCTTCCATTATTCCTGGTACTATGCTACGTGTTGGAAAATATCGAGGTCTCTGGTGCCTCTCAGAGCCCCATTGTTCCCTTGTAATTTGGCACCCATAAACAAAATTGATAAAACGAGGCTTTGACAACATAATATCGGTTTCAGTCTCAAATTTTCTTTCTCCTTCTCTCCATCCTTCTCTTCCACTCTCTCTCTTTTATCCTTTCATGCTTTCTATTTTATTTCCATAATATCAAGGAGAAAATGAAGGTTCGGCATCCAGGTTTAAAAGTTGCTTTCGGTGGGCCGTCCCTGTCCTGTGAACCTGCAGTGGCCTCGCGGCAGGGAAGCGTTCTCAGGGCCTCGGATCAGAAAAGACCCAGGGGCAGAGTGTCTGTAGCAGTAGTTCCCAGAGGTTAGGCGGGGGCTTAAGATTCTCTGGAGTTGTCCAAGTTGCAGTATCTACCCTTGAAATGCAAACCCTTAGAAAGTGACATTCTGTACTTCTTTCTCTAGATAAAGTAACATTTCTGACTTTTGTTTTTAAAAAGTCACCTAAAGGGTTTCAACCGTTGTCTTAGCAGTCATAGCGTGGAAAGCAGTGAGGAGATGAGTTTAAAAAGCTACTGGGCCCTTCATATCAGCCTAAAAGAGAGTTTGAAGTGTCCATTGGGCTCGCAAGCTCCTTTTGTATTGAACCCATGCCTGGTTCTATTAAGCGAGGCATGTGGTCTACTAAGTCTAAAGGTGTGTGTAGAAGGAAGAGAAAGACAAGCTCTGGGGGAGAGAGGGAGAGTGAGAGATAGGGAAGAGAGAGAGAAACAGAAAGAGACAGGAGGGGCAGAGAGGGAAAGAGAGGGACAGGACAGAGAGATATAGGGAAAGAGAGAGAGGGAAGGAGCAAGGATCAGGAGAGGGAGAGAGGACAAAGACAGGTGAGTGAGATAGAGACCTGATAGAGACAGTGAGGGGCAGGAGAGAGAGAGAGGGAGAGAGAGGCAGGAGAGGGAGATAGACGAGAGAGAGGGAGAGAGCAAGGGGCAGGAGAGAGAGACAGAGGAGAGACAGGAGAGAGAGAGGCAGGACAGAGAGAGGCAGGAGAGAAACAGCGAGGGGTAGGAGAGAGAGATGGAGAGAGACAGAGGCAGGAGAGACGGATGGAGAGGGGAGAGGGAGGTAGGAGGTGAGAAAGAGAGGGAGGGTTCGGAGAATTAGAGAGGAGGCAGACACAGACAGCCTCTGCCCCATTCTTCCATTTGTCCAACCTCCTATTTCGCTGGCCCATCTCACCTGGAAGAGGCATCAGGAATACGAAGAGGAACGAGAAGAGGAGATACAGGACCTTCATGGCTGATGGCTGCGAGCTTCACCAGGAGCTGAGTCTGGGAAGGGTACTGAGCCTTCCACCTTATAAAGGTCCTGGTCTCTGGTCACCAGGTAGAATTCAGACCTGGTATTGGCTGCAATGCGCATTGCAAAGAGTAGAATTCAACCACCTAGCTGGTGAGTCAGAGAATGGTCCTAATAGAATAGTGCACACTCAGGAGACTGCATGCAAATTTGGACTCGGGAAACCCCAGACAATCCCCGTCTGCTCTGGGGACCAGAAAATCCCTCCTGTCTTGCATCATTTAAAACCTAGTGTATGGTTGGAGTGACGGGCTGGGCCTGTCTCACAGGGGAACAAACTCAAACTCAGGGCCTGTAGCGTGGAGCTCACCTGCCATCCGCTCTGTGGAACGTCCTGTTTTTCCTATCTGGGGACAGTCTCGAGCCACATGGGAGCTGGTTCCATCTAATTGCTGGAACATTCAGCTTCTGGGGATGGAGCAGGGCTGACTGAAACCCGGGGACCCTGGGGGGCTCACGGCTCTGGCAGCACCAGCAGCGTGGTGAGCCCAGTCCTCCCAGGAGGTCCCAGCTGGTGACATTCACGTGAAAAGTCGCCTGAAATTCCCCATCATCCCCACGGGACAGAGATGAGGCAGACGGGTGCCTGTTTCCTTCCTCGGGAAGGAGAATGGGAGGGTGTGATTGGACTTCAGTGTCCCCTCAGAGTCCGCCCAGGCCCGGGCCAGGAGGTGGCCTACGGCCCACACTTGAGTTCCTTCAGTTCACACAGTCACTTGGGAGCGTCAGCTCCACGGGGCTTCAGGGCTTTGGGAGCCAGGGCTTCCTCTGCCTTCCACAGACTCAGCGCTAAGGGAGCTCACTGCTGTCGGGGTTTGGTGGAGAAGCACACAGTGGGGCTGCAAGGCCTCCACACGGTCTCCCTGTGGGTCTCTCAGGACCCTGTCCTTCCTCTGTAACCCAGAGAAATCATCAGCGGTCATGACCAATGAATAGAGCCCCATGCCAGGGGCTCAGGGATGGGGCTTTTCTCGGGAGTATAACTGGCCTTCTTCCTGGTTCTTCCCTTTTTGGATCTAAGGGGCGTTTGAAGGACGAGCAGGCCCGTGTCCAGCTGTCTCAGGGTGCAGCAGTGACACAGCCATGGGGACAGTGAGCCTTTGCTCATGGCCTGCCTCACCTCTTTTAAAATGTCACATTCTGAAGATTTCTGGGTCCTGGGAGGCCAGAGGTGGATTTAAAAGAAGCTGGTGAGGACATTGCACGGTCAGGATCCTCAGTGGCTTTTTGCATCAGAGGGTGTTTCCGATGGGATATGCAAAGAAAGGGCTGGGTCAGGTGCTGTGGGAACCGCTGAGGGAATTTGCATCCAGGGTTGCAGCTGCGTCAGGACTTCGCTTCCCTGTGTGTCCAGCAGGCTGGAAATGAGGGGCAGACTCCTTCATTCCTGACACTGGAACTATTTCTTCCTGGTGACGAAAGCATACAGAGAAACAAAATGTGAAGTGAAGCCTTTATGTGCTTTGTCTAAGTTAGTGATGTTTTTAAAACATATATATATATATATATATTTCTGTTACCTTTAGAAAGAGGCAAACATCATGACACCTCACCTTAATTATCTCAGCACGGATCTCTTACAAATGAGGGAAAATGCCCACCTCCGTCCCAGTGCCATTTGTACCAATTAACAAGAGCAGCTCCCTAGCCTCAACACTGGGATGGGAGCTGCACGTGCTCAGGAAGCAAACTCTCTGTAAATAATTGCAGAGCAAAAGTGTGCCCATGGACATTGCACTTGCTCCAAGTAAAGCTTCCTGGCTGCTGATTTTTCTGGGTACATGCTCAGTCTAGAGTCACACACTGAATTAGGTTGTCACGTCTCTTTCTTTGTTGAGTAACTATCCTTGAGGAGATGCCTTGGTACTTGGCAAGGGGCTTTATTGGGGCTTAGAGGTTGAGTTAAGAGACTGATTCCCAACTTTCTCATGTGCGGCGTCACTCCTGATTGATACGTTCTTAATGACTCCTATGCTTAACATTGTTATTATAAAAGTAATATACTCATATTTAAAAACACACCCATAGAAAAGTGTGAGTTTCTGCTATAACCCTGTTCCAATCCCAGGAACCCCGATCGCATTGTCGTTTTACACATTTTGTCCTCTCTAGATCTCAGTCCATTTGTGAGGCCTTGTTAGAGAAGGAGGTGAAATTGCTCTGACATAGGAAAGTCACTGAGAAGTGCAGCACCTCTGTGTCCCTGGGGAAGAAGTCCCCAAGGGTGAGGTAACATGGGCCTGTTGCTCAAGGACAGCTGGGCTGACTCTTCCCATGAAAATTCCTATGGTTGCTGCTGCTGCTTTTTTCCCCGCACAGCTCACTGGGACTCCTTCACAGCCACCTGTATCCTGGTGATAAGGCTTGTCTGATAAGGACCATCAGAATATCACCTTTGCTTTCAAAGGTAGTTATCAGCTTCAGCAAGGAAGACCATCCGCCAGCACAGACATGGGGTTCTTCACCAAAACTAGAAATGTAGCTATTAAAGAATCTGAGGGCATGCCAGGCTTAGGTCAAATCTAATTTAATTTATTTTTATGAGCTCAAAGCAAAGCCGTGTAAAAGGGGAGCCATCAAGCCTGACTGAGGAGACACGTGGCCTGTTTTTAATGGAACATGAGCATCCATGCTGTGTTCCCAAACCTCTTTCCTGTAACTGAGGAGGAACTTTCAGGCTATTTCTTTGTGGCCTCATGGTTCAGTTCCCCAGGCGAAAGAAGGAAGCCTCATTCCTACAGATAGGATCCCAGAAAACAAAGTCGCTCATGCCTGTGATTTTAGAAAACAAAGTTTCTCAGCAGTGAATCCTTAGTGTTAAGTCACAGAGGCAGTTTTATTCATTTCTCTTTCTGTGGAATGGCCAGCTTCATGGGTTTGAGGGCAGGGCGGTCCCACAGAGAACTGCTCTCCGAAGGCCTCGTCCCTCTCGACATTCTGAGTAATTTTGTCTTTGAACTTAAACGTTTTGTAAGTGGAGCGGTGCGTGCGCATGGGCAGAGTGGACACACATGGACATGAAGTGGACAGGCTCAGACCCCGGCACCACAGCCACGTGATTGGTCATAGCTAGTCTAGCTGCCCTTAGCATTCACATCTCTGGAGCGGCCCAGACACCTGGGGCTGGGCATGGTGGTACATGCCTATAATCCCAGCTACTTGGGAGGCTGAGGCAAGAGAATCACTTGAACCCAGGAGGTAGAGGTTGTGGTGAGCCGAGATCGTGCCATTGCACTCCAGCCTGGGCAGTAAGAGCAAAACTCCATTTAAAAAAAAAAAAAAAAAAGTCCTGGTCTCCACATGCCCCACTGTCTCACAGGACTCTTACTTATGGTGTCAGTACCAGTCCTCAGCCCTGGGGTGAAAGGGGGGCCTCTGGCGGGGTGGGTAGCACTGACACTTTGTGCCTGTTCATCCCTGGAGTTACTCTTCTTGGAGCTTCTGCAAAATCTGAACCTTCTGGCCTGAGCACTGGGACGGGAACCGCAGGTGCTCAGGCAGCAAACTCTCAGTAATTGGTGGCGAGACAAAGTGTGCACACGGACATCGCAATCAAGTCGGCCAGGGAGTTGATTAGAGTTCTTCAGAGAGTTTAGAATTATGCAAGGAGTTAGCATGGCCTCAAAAATGGAAATTACATTTATAAAGATAATTATATTCTATAGATTATATGCAGAAGAGTGCTACTTTTATATAAACTTTCAGATGAATCAGACCTTAACAAGGAGGACAATTTTTAAATGGTTTTTCTTCTTATTAGTAAAGATACAGAGTGGAATGGGTAAGCAGATATTTTCAATAAACTACAGATTATAATGTCCCTTTGGTTCTTGTGGTAAGTCCCTGCAAACTACAGGAAATATCAGAAGAGGCATCAAAATTCCACTGGATAAATTCACATGTAAAATTCAGTTCGAACTTATGTGAAAATGGTTTGCCTAAGAAGCTATATCATTTATAAAAACCATTTCGAAAATATCGCCCCAGATATACTAAAATTTCTTATATATCAGAATAGTTCAACTTCATATTGTCACAGCTTAGAAAATATTCCAGAAACGTTTGCTTCAGCAGATTCTTCACGAAAGGAAAAAATGAAGTTGCACCAGGTATAAACTTTGATGGCCAAATTAGTTGACAGATGAGTGGACCTGAAACATTGTTTAATTCATCCGTATGTCCCATTAATAAGATGTTATGATTCTATTAGAATCATGACACTCATTTTGGGGGGAGATTTGCTTGAGTCTGTCATCCCTCCTGCATAACTATTATCTCTATCACATTTTTAAAACAATGAAATATATTGGCTTCAGAGAGCTGAACGTCCTCCTGCCTTTCATGACGCTTTCTTCTACTGCTTCTCGAACAAGTACCCTGCATTTCTGTTTTGCACTGAGCCGTGGGAATTTAGTAGCCAGCTCCACCATGGCCATTTTTATGCAAGTTATATCATTGAATGCTCAGGAGCAAACCTGCCAGGCCGGTATTACCCAAGATTACAGAGGCAGGTCCTGGGGCCTAGAAAGGTTAGAGGGCATGTTGAAGGTCACCTGTCTCCTAAGTGGCAGAGATGCAATTTGAAATAAAATCCCCCTCTCTTCAAAGCCCATGTTCCTAACCACCCCCACACAATCACTGTGGTGTCCTGATCACCTCCCTCTTCATCCTCCTCCAGCCCCAGAGCTACCGTAGTGCTCTGCCTGAGGCCAGAGTCCATGGAGCTGCTGTCATCCTCTGCCAGCTCCCGAGCTGAGTGGAGTCCAGAGCCTGGCCTGGCCTTGTAGGGGTGAGGAATGAGCATGCAGTTACCGCCATCTCGCGGCGGCTAGTCTACATGACCCTAAAACTCAGATCTAACCTGCCTGAAGCCTGGGTGTGCACCTGAGACTTGCTGTGATTTATTTTTTCCCTTAATGAACGTAGTGAGAGTTCTCACAATTTTATGGATCCTCTCAAGGAGTCAACTTTTACTTATTTATTTTTAATGTTTTCTTTTGTGTCCAGTTTCTTTTTATTCACTCCTTTTATTTACTTTGGGTTTAATTTGCTCCCTTTTCCCTTTCCGTTTCTTACGGTGGAAACTTAAATTGTTTATTTGTGAGCTTCTCTTCTATTATAATAGCATTTAATTATAAAATTGTCTCCAAGAGCTATTTTAGCAGCAGTTCCACAGATCTTGGTATGTTATGGTTTCATTTTCTATCCGTTCAACTTATTTTCTAATGTATCTTGTGATTTCTCCTTTGACCATTGAGAAATACATTCATTGATATTACAGTACATGGGGATTTTTCCAGATACCTTTCTTTTATTGATAGCTTTGTAAATTCCACTGTAGATCAACACTATACTTTGTATAATTTTAAACAATGCTGATTTTTTGAGACATTTCATAGCTTAGTATGGGTTCTATTGGGTAATATTTGAAAGGATTCTGCTGTTATTTGGTAGAGTGTCCTATAAATCTCAAGTAGGTTGTGCTGGATGATACTGTTTTTAAGTTTTCTCAATCTTTACTAATATTTTGTCTCCCTTAAAAAATCTATTAGAAGAAGTGTTAAATTGTCTAATTGTAATTGTTAATTTGTCTATTTAATGTCTATTGATTTTTCTTTAAGGATTTCCAAATTCTGTTATTAGGTGCACACTGATTTAATATTAATATCTGTTCTTGGTGATGTAACTGCTTTATCATGAGGAAAAATATCCCTCATTATTCCTGTAATACCCCTTCCTTTAAAATCTACCCCAATTTATGCCAATGAGCCAATATAGCCACTCTGTTTTCTTTATACTAATATTTTCATATGATATCTCCTTCCATCCTTCTTTTACTCTGAATTTGTTCTTACAGTTTATATATGAAGTGGGTTTTCATAGACAGCATGCAGTTGGGTCTTCTTTTCTACTGAACTGGCAATCTCTCTCTCTTTAAGGAACTTCCAGAATGTTTGAAGCTCACTATTCTCATCATACGGAACCAAATTTCTACCTGGCATCTTCCCTTTCTGTCAAAAAATTATTTTTGCATTTTATGGTACAGACTTGCTGGTCAGGAATTCTCTTAGCTTTTATTGTTGTTACTGGAAAATGCCTTTGCTTATTATTTGGTTGTGTGTTTATCTTTTCTTAGGACTATATTTTTGCTGAGATGTAATTCTAAGATGACTTTTTTTTCTTTTGGCAGTTGAAGGTATTTTATATTTTGTTCTTCTGTAACTAACATGTTCTTCTGTAAGTAATAAGTTTTGTTTTGTTTGTTTTGTTTTGTTTTGAGATGGAGTCTTGCTGTGTTGCCCAGGCTGGAGTGCAGTGGCGTGATCTCAGCTCACTGCCATCTCTGCCTCCTGGGTTCAAGAGATTCTCCTGCCTTGGCCTCCTGAGTAGCTAGGATTACAGATGTGTGCCACCATGCCTGGCTAATTTTTGTATTTTTTTTTTTGGAGAGACGGGGTTTCACCATGCTGGCCAGGCAGGTCTCAAACTCCTGACCTGAAGTGATCCTCCTGCCTTGCCCTCCCAAAATGCTGGAATTACAAGGGTGAGCCACTGTGCCCAGCCTCAGGCTGCTTTTAAAATTTAATTTTTATTACTGATTTAACATAATTTGATTATGACATGCTTCAGGTGGTTTTCTTCATGTTTGTTCAGCTTGGATGTCTTCATTGTGGTAAATTTGTGCGTTTATAGTCTCATCAAATTTGGAAAACAATAGGCCATTCTTTCCTTAGCTCTATCCTCTCTCCCAAAACTTCTTTCTGCCTCTAAACATACATAGGTGCTA